>NW_023596921.1:39419746-39495151 GCF_011947565.3 Pollicipes pollicipes | reverse complement strand
ACAACATATCACGACCCGCACAACACTGACACAAGCGTGACACAACACGTATCACGACACGCACAATACTGACACAAGCGTGACACAACACATATCACGACACGCACAATACTGACACGAGCGTGACACAACACATATCACGACACGCACAATACTGACACAAGCACGACAATACACATATCACGAACCCGCACACAACACTGACACAAGCGCGACACGGCACATATCACGACCCGCACACACCACACAACACAGGCGTGAGAGCCGCAGCGCTCACACGCCCGCGTCTCAGCCGTTCTCGGAGTGCGGGGTCGGCAGAGGTGCTCTCGCGGTGCATCGCCGGGCGGACCCGGCACTGTCACGCGGCAGCCACTCACGTTTCCCACCAGCTTGTAGAGCTTGTCGCCGGTGAGGTAGTGCGCCTGCACGAGCGCGCTCAGCGCCGCCTTGCGCACCGTGTTGTCGCGGTCGCCGATCTGGCGCGCCAACCTCCTTGAGCGCGGCGCCCACCGACGGGCTGGCACACGCCCATGCCGCACTTCTCGATCATGTAGCCCACCTCCTCCAGACACTCTGCGGCGCAGGGGAGAGGGAAGGAGGCGACAGGGAGTGAGTGATCATCAGCTGGCAGCAGTCTCACGCGGGGCGGCACCCAAAGGGGAGTCGAGGAAGGAGGGCTATGTAACAGACGTTGTGGTCAGTTGTAGCTTTTTTCGCGCATCGACATTCGCCATTATAAGCGGCGATCATCATCTCCAATATTGTTAACACATGCACCTGTCCCACACGGATCGTCGCGAAAGTGCAGTAGGCCGATGTGCGGGCCACAAACCCGTGAGATCACTAACCGAACCCAGACTGCGGTGGGCTGTTCTTCGACCCGTCCCAGCCCAGGAACAGACAACAATGCGGGGACTCCTCGGCCCGTCGGGGTACCAGCGCCGTGTGCCAACCGGCGCCGGTCGCGTCCCAGCAGCGGCGCTTACCGGCTCTCTGGCGACCGTTCTTGGACTTGAGGCCGTCCATGACATAGAGGAACACCTTGCTGGCCGGGTAGATCTTGTAGAGCTCGCGGAAGATGTTGCGCACCGAGGCACGGATCGTGTCCTTCGGGTCTCCCAGCTGCGAGCGGGGAGACGGGTCAGGGCGAGTCCGGGCCCGGGTGGCACACGCCCACGGCGGGGAGACGGGTCAGGGCGAGTCCGGCCCGGGTGGCACACGTCCACGGCGGGGAGACGGGTCAGGGCGAGTCCAGGCCCGGATGACACACGCCCACGGCGGGGAGACGGGTCAGGGCGAGTCCGAGCCCGGGTGGCACACGCCCACGGCGGGGAGACGGGTCAGGGCGAGTCCAGGCCCGGGTGGCACACGCCCACGGCGGGGAGACGGGTCAGGGCGAGTCCAGGCCCGGGTGACACACGCCCACGGCGGGGAGACGGGTCAGGGCGAGTCCAGGCCCGAGTGACACACGCCCACGGCGGGGAGACGGGTCAGGGCGAGTCCAGGCCCGAGTGACACACGCCCCCCACGGAGGGAGGGAGGGTCAGGGCGAGTCCAGGCCCAAGTGACACAGAGCCACGGAGGGGGGGCGCGAGACGGTCAGGCGAGTTCGGGCCGGGTGACACACGCCCACGGCGGGGAGACGGGTCAGGGCGAGTCCAGGCCCGGGTGACACACGCCCACGGCGCTTGCACGCATGTCTGATTTGCATCGACAGAGCCCACTACTGCGCGCGAAAACACAGCATCGACCTCGTTTAAGTGCTCTGCCCCACGTCCCACTGACCTTGACGATCAAGTAGGGGATGAAGGCGGACGCCTCCTGCTCCAACAGGCGGTACTCGTCGTCGGCCAGCCGCATGAAGATCTGGTGCAGCATCTCCAGGCCCTTGATGATGACGGTGGGGTTGGTGTCGAAGAAGCGCAACGTCATCCACTTGAGCAGCAGGTCCAGGTTGGCCGACACGGCCTCGAAGCTGGTGTCGGTGCACTGCAGCGGCGGCGAGGGCGGGCCGTCAGCCCGACAGGCGGGCGAGACACGCCACACAGGGAGGCCGGCGTGATGACGAGTCCGCCGTCGCGATGCACATCGCATCAAAGTTCTCATCAATGGTACACAGGTAACTGGACGAAGTAAACAAAGAAAAGATCGCACCAGTAGGTGACTACAGGAAACAAGGATACCGTAGCAACCACAAAGGGGCCGCGCTGGAGCTCAGCAGAGCTGAAGCAGGGTCCAGGTCGAACGAATGTGCCAGGTAGGCCTTGATCAGGCTCACTTCGCGACACTCTGGTCCAACGTACCCCCGCCAGACTGTCGATGGCCTTGATGTGCTGTTTGAAATCAGCGTGAAACATCTGAGTCATCAACGCCTTGTTGACACCAGCGTTCGTCATCTGGTCCTTCAGCTGCTCTATGAACTCTGGCCGCGGAGTACTGAAGTTCCACTTCAAGCACTGCAACGCACGGAACACACATCAGGCAGGTCAAAACGCGACAGCGGCCGGCGCGTGCCAGCCAACCGATCCCGACAAGCGCCCGCCCAAGCCCACAGCAGTCACACGGTCCAGGGCTCCGCCAGTCGGCACGTCTGTACACCGTGACCCGGCGCCTGCCACCTCGCGTGACCCCATCCCCCGACGTACCTTAAGCTTGACCTCGTCCTGGACGCGCTGGCGCTTCAGGTTGTTGACCTGCAGCGTGGGCGACAGGTCGGCGTCGTCGTCCTTGCCGGCGCGAGCGGGCGCCTGCGAGCGGCGCCGGAGGGTCACCTGCCGCCCCTGGGCCTCACGTCGACGGAGCGGTGCGACCGCGCCCGTGGACGGGGCCACGGGACATAGACGAGCGAAACACACACACACACACACACAAACATGCACACCTCACACGGCAGCGCACTGCTGAACGTGGGTGGTGCAGTGATTGCACTTTTGTACGGGTTGAACTTTGCAGCTGACGGCCGGGCCAAAACGCCACGTCAGCCCGCAGTATAAGACTGATCTAGACAGCGCAGACGTCCCAGTTATCCATCGACTCGTGGCGCCCCTCCCCCCTAAAGAAAAACGCACCACCAAGTAACTCTCCACACTCTCTTCACAAGTCACTTTCTCTCCGACCCCAGGCCAGGCGCTGTTACCGCCGGCGGGCAACCCCCGTCACCCACCCGTGTCTTGGAGCCAGGCCGGGCCGCCTTGCCACCGCGCACCGCCTTGGTGGGTGGCGGCGCGGCCGGCTCCTCGTCCAGACTGTCCTGCGACTGCGAGAGGCCCGCGCGCAGCGCGCCGCCCGAGCGCACCGTCTTGGCGGCGGCGGCCGCGCGTGGCTTGGGCGGCGCCTTGGCCGGCAGATTCGGCCGCTCCTTGTCCAGCGACGCCATGACCGACGTCTTGGAGGCCGGCTGCGGGCGGAGCGTAGGTCACAAACCGAGGCAGCACCGGCCCACGGTCACACACGCGCTGGCCAGAGCGTCACTACATCCGGCGGCCAGGCCGAGCGGCTCAAGGCTGACATGCGGTGGTGTCGCTCGCGGTGACAGCTGTGGGGCTTCAGCCATTAGGGGCGCTCAGAAAACAGCCTCCGAACATTCTCAATGCCTAGCAGCGCGGTACACAGCCACAGGTCGCCACAAAATGCGACACATAAACAAACGCGGCTGCCAGAGAGCAGGATGCAGCCGGCGTAAACAACCGGCAGCACTCCCAGCGCGAGCCAGCCAGGCGCGGCCACAGGCACCGCGCTGTAGCTGAGCTAGCCCGTTCCCAGCACACCATTCCGGGTCCTCCGCGCGACCCCCGCCCGTGCCGGGCCCCCACGGGTCCGGCGCCGGCCGCACCTTGAGCTTGCCGGCGGCGCGCGCCATGGAGTCGTAGCCGAGGTGGAGCATGAAGGGGAGGACGGCGTCGCCGGCGGCGCGGCGCACCTCGGCCGTGCGGTCCTCCAGCGCCGTGTACAGGTGTGGCAGGCACGCCATCAACTCGTCCTTCGGCAGCTGGCCGGCTGCGGCCGCACAGCACGGTCAGGGCGACCCCCGGCACGGTCAGGAGGCCACACGGAAAGGTCGGGCGGTCCGCGACACACACTAAGTCAGCCAGTCGGAGGACGGCGGCCATCGCCACACAAGGCGCAAACCCAGCAACAGGCAGCACGGCAACACGACAGCATAACAAGCGAACGGCACCAGACAAACAGCGCTCATCGAGGATATGGCGTAAAAGGAGGGCTGGAATTCGTCACGCATTTTACTGACGCCGGGTGCACCACAGGGATCTGACATGAACAGCCGAGCACTTCGTGTCGACTGGGTCCGCCTTCGAATGCAACGGCAGCCGGCCCAAACGGCGACATCTGAGACGAGGCAAAAACTAACATCTTATCTATCGCCGCAACGCGTCTCGCGTCCCCTCCCGCCAGATCCGTCACCGGCACCTCCCACACCAGCCCGCGGCCCGTTCCACTGACCGTCCTTCATCTGAACGGCCAGCCAGGCGAACAGCTCGGTGCGCGTGTTGGGCGTGCCGGTACGCAGCGCCTCTGCCAGCATCTCGCCGTCGCAGAAGTCGCGCATGCTCGTCTGCTCCAGCCACGTGCCCAGCGACGTCAGCGACGCCTGGCGGATGTTAGGCTGCGGAGGGACGGGCGGAGGTCAGGCCACCACCCACCAGACTACAACATGACGGGCACAGCAGCGAGTCTGGCCAAGCTCCGCTAGAGAACTGTGTGTGCATCAGGCGGGACGAAAACGCGACCATTATGTCCAGACACTACGGTTATTTATATATTTCTATAAGTCGTTTTTGCATTCAAATGCACTAATTCCGTCAAAATGGCTTAACCACGCACTTCTCGGCTTTCTTACCGTGAATAACTTGGCAACGGCCACAACAATGCGAGCCGCGCAGCCGGCCGCCATCGGGTGACACAGCTGACACCACCTTCTCACCTGCCGCCCTCGGCTGGCACCACCTCCTTACCGGTACCTTTCCCGGGTGGTACCACCTCACCTGCCCTCCCCCCCCCCCCCCTCCGACTGACACTATCCGCCCGCCAGACCCATCCCCGCCGCCCACCTTATTGTCTCCGAGCGCCGAGAGCAGGCCGGGCACCACGGTGCGGATGTGGGCGCGGCAGTGCGGCCCCAGCGCCGTTCCCAGGCAGCCGCACACGCGCACGCTCTCGGCCGACAGATTCTTGTTGGAGTCGACGCAGCGGGCCGCCAGCGCGGCGCCCAGCTCGCCGATGTTGGGCGTGACGAACTTGGCCTCGCGCAGAATCTCGGCCACCTTCTGCAGCGCCTCGTTCCGCACCTGGCAGGCGCCGGGCGCCACCGTCACAGATCCGAGCGCCTGGATAGGTAACACCGCATTTTGCCACGAGGGCACGGGGTCACTCAGCCTCGTCGCACGCCTTTACCCACCTTCGCGGTGCTGTTCGGGCGGTGCGAACGCGTCGCTGCCTTTGTGCTCTGAGTAAGTGTCTATGAGCATGAGTTTGTTCTATGTGCTTGTGTCTCAAACACAGGGACAAGGACGGCCCTGTGGCACCAATTCATACTCAATCACATACAGTTACACAGCTAACATATAAAACAATTCGTACTCGTCAACCTCCCTTCTGATGAACGCCGCCACACATTCCAATCTCGATGCACGGCGAACGCCCTTCTCTGCCCACGTGTACTCCTCGCGGCCGTCCCCAGTTCAGTGCCCCACCCCGCCCACCACAGCGCCGGGAGCAGCAGCACTCAGCAGCTGCCTCCGACCAGCCGCCAGCCGCAGCCCGTCCCACCTTCCAGTTTTTGTCGGCCAGCTCGGCGAGCAGGGCGGAGGTGACGCGGTCGCCGATGTCGGTGCGCGGCACCAGGTCCTCGGCCGGCGCGTCGGCCGGCGCCGGGCCGCCGCCGCCCTCCTCGTCACCGCCGCCGCCGGCGTCCGGCGCCGCGCGCAGACCGCGGGTCGGCGCCGGCGGCTGCTCGTCCGCCACCTGGCGGACACACCGGGAGGCTGACGTCACGGCACTGGTCAGGCCGAAAAGCCAGCCGGGCGGGATGGAGCGTACCGGGGAGACGGGCGCAGACGGACGGCGACGGCCGCAGACAGGAACAGTACGGATCGAAAAGTCGAAACGGGAGTAGATGGTAGCGCGCAAACACGGTAGAGCACACCAGGTCTAGTGGTCCGCTACAACCAGACATGCACGTGGGGGGGTGGGGGTGGGGGTGGGGACCGTTAGCCACACACCGCGAGCTGCTTCCGTCAAAGCACGATAAAACAACACCTGACTCTGCTGTGATCACAAGCTTGAACTTCGCACAAAAGCACTAGTCGGCCTTGCAACACCAGCGTATCTCACGATTGAATAGGCACAACGAAGATGCACAGAGCCCTGGATCGCCGCAGTACCTCATGCACCGCCCACGCTGTCCGGCCATCTCACCCGCTCCCACCATGTCTGCACTCAGCCCTTCCCACCGAGTCCACACGAGTGAAGCCTGCCTGGCCGTCCCACGCCGTATCACTCTCCCTCTCACCGCCACACACCCAGTATCCATGTAGTGAGCATGTCCATATGAGTATGATTCACCCTCCCCACCGCACGACGCTCACACGTTCCCACCGTGCGCGCCTCCCCGCCCCCCCCCCCCCCCCCCCCCCACTCACCCGCTGGAACTCAGCGTCGATCTGCTGCAGCAGCGCCGACTTCTCGTCCTCGAACAGGACGCGCAGCGTGGCGCCCATGTACAGGTACATGGTGCCCAGCAGCGAGATGGCCGCGTTGCGCACGGCCGGGTTGGTGTGCGCCAGCGCCTTGCGCACGTAGTTCACGATCGGCTTCGGTTTCAGCCTGCCGGGCGGACGGTCGGTTGGACGCGGCGGCGGCGGAGAGCCGGGCGAGGAGGGAGAGGGGTGGGGGATGATAGTCGATGTCCAGCACGGTGAGCACGGCGAGGAGACTGGCGACAATCCACGACCTTCCGCACACCGCAGCCGAGCGCGTAAGCCTTACCAGCACACTTGCGACACACGCCAGCGCTTCGTTCGCACGCGGCGCCGTCTCCCGCCGGCCGCCCGCCCGCCACGGCGCCACCACTCGACACCAGCCCCCGACCCGGCCCCGGTGACTCACGTGAAGCCAAACTCGCGGATGTTCTGCGCGAGCCAGGAGAGCGCGCTCTCCTGCACCTTGGGCGACTTCTGCGCGAAGGCGAGCTGCAGCAGCTCGGACGTGACCGTCTCCAGCGAGAGCGCCTCGGCCACGGCCGAGAGGGCGGCCGCCGCGCCGCCGCCCGTCTTGGCGTCTCCCAGCTTGTCCACCAGATCAGAGAGACAGACGTCCGCCGAGCGTCTGCCGGCAGCGGGGAGCGGCGCTCGGTGACGCTCGACACGGGCCAACGAAGCCACAGACGACCCTGGCACGACTGCCGGCACCACACGGCGTAGGAAAGCCCGCTACCGGCGGGGAGGGACAGGACGGACAGGGGACGGGGACTGGAACACGGACGTAGGACCGGACACGAAGGTTGGGGCGAACCATGGCCAGCGGAGTAAGCGCCGCCGTCCGCCCCGATAGCTCAGCTGGTTAAAGCGCCTGCCTTCCGACCCATCCACCCATGGCGGGGTGGGTTCGAGTCGCTTTAGGCGCTCGTTATTTGCCCTTGAAAGGTATGGCCTGCGGCCGGTAGCAGAGGCCGCATTAACGGTCAATTGACGTCAGAAGACAGGACGGATGGTGTCGAGCGTTGCAACACATTGGGCTTTCGCCGCCAAATTCTGCCGCTACACTGACACTGCACGGCCGGATGGCAGGGTCAGCACTCACACAACAGGGACTGCTTAACGTGAGCTCTGATCCCGGCAACAAATCCATTCAAAAGGTCCGAATTAAATATTAAAAACACCCTTAAGGGCCTGCCGCTTGTAACACGGCTGGCGACGGTTAACTGACTGCTCCGCATCTTACTGACCTGGTGAACTTGGTGTTCTCCGCAAGCTGCAGGACCACATTGAACTTGAGCTTCAGCACCTGGAAGTTGTTGTCCTTCAGGCCTGGCTTCCTGCTCATCACCCGGAGCAGCGCCTGAGTCGGTAGGTCCGAGCGGCCCGACACCGTCTGTGAAGCCGCACACTCCCGTCAGGGCACCGTCTCGCTGACTCGCATGCGAGGAGGCACTTCGACACCGAGGACAGCACGTGTGGTGGTAGCCTGCATGCCTTCGCGAGTCTCTCCATGGGTTCGATCTGGAAGAAAGCACCACTTTTTTATTTAAAAGGCGCCACCCTGATCATCACGTGCGTGTGGAGATCTCGCTACCTGATTGGGTAACACCAACACCACATGCGAGTCTCTACATGGCACCAGCGCCACGTCCCAGGAGCGTCACAGCGAGCGCTGGCTGGACGCAGCCAGCAGCGGTCGCAGCGGCAGGCGCCATTCACCTGCTGCACAGTCTCGGTGGCCAGCAGGCGCGTCTTCCAGTTGGAGTCGGCCAGCTGTTTGATGACGTCCTCGGAGATGAGGTCGGCCACCAGCTGGTCGGCTTCCTCGTCGCTGATCTCGGGCTCAGTCCCCTCCTGAGCCGCCGCCGCCGGCGGGGCCGACGCTGCCGCGCGCGAGCACACGGCGTCGGGCGGAGGACGGTGGCGCCGACACAGGCGCGGCTAAGCCGACCGTAGTCCAGCACATGGCCGGGGCGGCCACCACATAGCGGACTTGGGAGTTGGCTGATGTTTGTGTATGTATTCGTATTTGCCTTGGTGTAAGCAGAGCATGCGGCTGCGCTCCCGCAGACATACGAAGAACCCCCCCCCCCCCCCGCAAACCACAGTCCCTGAAAATTTAGACCGCGCACATACATCAGCCATGGAACATCAGAAGGACATCAGCTCCATCCCAGCTCCCCGAGCTGTCCAGAGCCATACCCAGCGCCGCTCACCGGTCTTGGACGGACCCTTCTTGGCGGCCGGCTTCTTGGCGCCGGGCCGGGCGGCCGCCGGCTTCTTGGCGGCAGCGGCCGTGGCCCCGCCCGACCGCACCACCTTGGCCTTGGCGGGCGCAGCGGCCGACGCCGGTCGGCTCTTGGGCGCCACAATCCGCACCTTGATCTCGGCCTTCTCGCTGAACTCCTTGATCTGGGGGACGGAGGCGGGCGGTCAGCGGCGGCGGCTGTCGCCAGACACGCGTCAGCCGGCCGGACGAGGCTGGGTCCAGGCGGCCGATGCCGGCGAGCACAGCCTCAGCAGCTGACGCGTCCTCAGCTATTGCTGGCGACCAGTGCTAGCCGGTCGATGCTCCGGACTTCCCGGCATTACGGGCGGCGACAGTCGCGGCGCTCTCACCCTATCGAGGCGTACATCGCCACCGCCACTCGTCCCACCTCCCAGCGGAGGCCGCGGTCCGGCCCAGCCCTTCCAGGCATGATACATGAGCGAGAACAGGCCGGGTAGACGAGCCCCCTGTACCACCTAATGATGCAGTGCGTTAGTTGCCTGTCCCCCCCCCCCCCCGTGCCCTCTTCAGCACCCGCGAGCCATGCTGACCTTGGCCAGCTTCAGGCTGTCGACATCGCCGATGAATGGGGTGATGACCTTCTCGCCCACCACCTTCCAGGCGGTGCCGAGCGCGTCCGACGCGCCGTCGCGCACCGTCGGATCTGCAGCAGACGCGCCCACCCTCAGCTCACGCCTCACGGGCGGCGCCGCCGTCCGGCCCGCTCCAAGGGACGGCGTCGCGACGCATGATCACATCAGAAGTGCGACGGACGGCGATAGCGTTTTAAAACACAGACAGACCGCTTCAATCTCACGAATGCACGGGAAAAATACGCTTGCCTGGTGCTGCTTGCTTCACAATTACTTTTCGATGAAATTGCAGCATTTGTTGCTGAGCACAAAAGTTGCCACCCTGCATGCTTGAGTTGCGGCTGGTCTGCCGTGGAGGCACCTGCTCTTACTACAGCCTGCGCTCAATGCCAATCTGTCCTTTTAAAGAGGGTCCCCACAGCCCAGTGTCCGGTCCGTGCCCGGCTAGCGGGCGGAGTGCCGGACACCGTACATCGGCGCCACCCCGCACCCGGGACTCACCCGAGTCAGACAGCAGCTTCACCAACTCTGTGACGTAGGCCTTGAGCAGCTTCTTGGTGAGGATGGCCGGCGTGCAGTAGCAGAAGCAGCGCGCAAGGAACGAGGCCGTCTCCGACTTTACCGACGGGTTCTTGTTGTTCAAGCCGCCCAGCAGGTCCTCCTGCATCGCCTCCAGCGACGTCTACGGCAGCGGCAGGTAGAAGTTGATCACCAATAGCGCGCGCGCTCCCACACACACGCACGCACACACACACACACACACACAAACACACACACACACACACACACACACACACACACACACACATACCCCCCCCCCACACACGCATAGTGCAGCAGGCCGGGAAGACACAAGTCGCCACCGACCGCCAACGGCCCACACCGCACAACGCGCACGAGCACAATCTCTGGCGTCACCCAACACTACACGGCACGCCAGCGGCCGTGACGCAGCTCGCTGACGTCACAACACCTGTGGCGTCACTCACCGCCGGGTAGATGGCGTCCGCCGCCTCGCGGAGCGCCGTCACTACGTTTGTCTTTTTCTCCTTGAACTTCTCGACGATGGCGCCGATGCACGCAACGGCGTACGGCGCGAAGTGCTTTTTGAGGCCGGAGGCCACGCCGGCGAGGCAGTGCCCGGCCAACGCCACCACCATCACGTTCGTGTCCTTGCTGATGATCTTCTTCAGCGCCTTCACCACATCGCCGTAGTCTCCCGGCTCCAGTTTGGGGTGCTTGGTAGTGAGCTCCCGCAGGGCCTCCAGCCCCTGCTTACGCTCCTGCCACTTCTTGGCCTCGACCAGCTCGTGAAACTCCTTGGGCAGCTGGGCGAGGATGTTGACGGGTTCGAGCAGGTCGAGGGGGTCGATGGCCTCGTCCTCGGCCTCGTCGCCGTCGTCGTCGTCGCCGTCCTCGTCGGCCGGTCCCTGCGCCTCCATCTTGGCGCGCAGATCCTGCTGTGAGCGTAAGTAGCGCGTCTGCTGCGCCTTCTGGCCCGACGATCGCGCAAACTCGGCCTCCAGTTCGGATACCTGGCGGCCGGGATACAGAGTCAGCCGTCAGAGGTGGGGTCGGCCGTCACGGGTGGAACGTCAGGAGTGGAGTCAGCCGTCAGCGGTGGAGTCAGCCGTCAGCGGTGGAGTCAGACGTCGGCGGTGGAGTCAGCCGTCAGCAGTGGAGTCAGCCGTCAGCGGTGGAGTCAGCCGTCAGCGGTGGAGTCAGACGTCGGCGGTGGAGTCAGCCGTCAGCAGTGAAGTCAGATGTGGAGTCAGACGTCGGCGGTGGAGTCAGCCGTCAGCGGTGGAGTCAGACGTCAGCGGTAGAGTCCGACGTCAGAGGTGGAGTCAGTCGTCAGCGATGGAGTCATACATCAGGGGTGGAGTCAGACGTCGGCGGTGGAGTCAGACGTCAGCGGTGGAGTCAGACGTCGGCGGTGGAGTCAGCCATCATGGATGGGGTCACGCATCAGGGATGGCGCCAGACGCCAGGGGTGGAGTCAGATGTCAGGGGTGGAGTCAGATGTCAGGGGTGGGGGTCAGCCATCGGGTGTGGAGTCAGCGGCAGCAGAGCATTGACACGCATCCTTTGGAGTCACATTCAGTTGTGTTTATCAGTTCAGTTTACCTCATCCCGGATATGCGCTTGAGATAACCAAGGGACCCGGGAGCGCGTATGCTTAATGTGTTGGTACGACGGTGCAAGGTGTGCTGAAGAGCCAACAAATGAAACTCACAATAAAAAACTGGTAAGTTTGAAAGCCGTGAACAAGTCTTGCCCGGGTTAAACAGCACCCGCTCCCCCCGGTCCCAGCGCTCGGCAAATGACCGCAGGACGAGCGCGCCACGGTCAGCGGGTCCACCGCGGGCCACCCGGCGCCAGGCCGGACGGCAGCACGCCTGGCTGGAGCTCGTCTGACCTGGACCGGCTTCAGGGACGCGATGTGCGCCTTGATGGCGTCGCCAATCCAGCGGTGCAGCTCCACGATCAGACCCTTGGCCTCCTCGCGCACGTTCTTGTCCTTGTGCTCCATCAGCCCGGGGATGAGCTTGATCAGCGGCTTCAGACTCAGGATCTTGTGACCGAACGATCTGCCAGGTCGGATACATGGGCATGAGTGCGCGGGGCAGACTCACCGGCATCCAGCTTGCATTATTCCAGTGAACATTCATCAGGGTGAAACACAATGCACCCCTCACAATGACCCTTGGCGCACAATGCCGCTTATCATGCAATGGCAGCAATGAGCAAGCCGGCCAGCTGCTGAACGAGTGCTATAATGTACAAAACCCGTCACGAAGACTGGCAACATGTCACAGACCACTGCTGCTATAAAATGCTGCACCACACCCGTGTGTTCGGGCCAGCAGGGTCGGCGGGTTGCGCAAGCATTGTCGTCATAGGAGCAGCAAATGCTTGATCCCATTCTTAACACCCCGTGCGGGTCATCCGAACGCACCGGCAGCACGGGCTGCTGCGGTACTGCCCGCCCCAGCTGGTGGAGGCCACTCACTGCAGCGCCAGGGTCAGCGCGCCGATGCAGGCCGCCACCACCTTGGGGTTCTTCTGGCTGAAGCCCTTCACCAGCTCCTCCTGCACCAGCTCGTACTTCTCGATCTCGACCACCATGAGCAGCAGCTCGCGGGCCTTCTCGCGCGTACTGGTCTTGGGCGCAGCGATCGCCTTCTGCACCACGGCCGCCACCACGTCGCCGCTCACCCTGCCGGCGGGGGCGGCGATGACGTCACACACACGCGCGGCAGGGTGCGGCGGACGGCGGGCCAGCCAACAGCGGCGCAAAAAATACAGACAGCGAGCTACACAGAAAACGCCCACAGTCAGCTCCCACCGAGAAGCCCTAGCATTCTGTCCGAGGAATCAGTGCGCCAGAAAGTGAAGGCGAGATAGTGCGCAGTTCTTGTACACAAATGCCGCTGTTCAGGTACAGTACAGTACAGGGAGTAAAGGCGAGAATCATATGAGCGGTTCTCGCACAAAGTCCCGACTGGTTCGTCATCGTCCGCCCATTGGCGTCAGCTCGCTTAACAGAGGCGTTCCGCACCCCCAAAACGAACATTCCGGCAAAGCCACACCGGGGGGAGAGCTCGAGTCGAAGCGCGAGCACCACTCTGCGCTGGCGGTCTCACCTGCCCGCCACGTGAGCGTTCTCCATGAAGACGAGCGCCGCCTCGAGACCCTTCTCCTGGGCCACGGCATTGCTGTCGGCCACAAACTTCTTGATGAGGCCGGCATAGCGACTGAACTCTGGCGCCTTCTCGTTCAGCCCCTGGAACAGCTGCGTGGCGTCTTCGTAGCCCTTAAGGCGCGCTTTCCAGAGCTGAAATAACAAGAGAGCAGCACATGACAGGTACAAGTATTCGATGTTGAACAAACGTACTTCGCAGCCAAGAAGCAAGTCGTCCCCCCTGTTCACATGATGCAAAGCATGCACATATATCAGACCACAGCTGTGTGCAATGCATAACAAACAAGCCATTGGCATTCAAAGAACTACATGTCACCATGCATTTTGCATGCATGCAAAATTACATGCATGCAACAAAGAACTACTTTGTCACCAGAAAGACAAAGCAAGCCTCAAACACTGCTTAACAGGTATAGAGTTCACTGCCAGTTCTGCTCCCTGTGCCAATCCCTAGGCATCCTACACTGCAATTTAAAGTAGCCATTCAGATATTGTGGGTGAGATTGGGCAATATAAAATTATGTATTAATGAAAACATTCATCTGAATAATACTGCACAAGCAGGAAATTCCTAAATGAAAACCCAAGCACACACCATGCTTAATAATCAGACCTAAAATGACCACATGAATGATGTCTGAGCCTGCACTTTGTCAGGAGAAAATTATGATGAACAAATCAGCTATTTTTTTCATATCACTCAAATGTTTTTGTTCTTATCTGTTGCTCAATGGAGGAAATCAGACAGCTGTTTGTCTAAGAAAAATTATATTAAAAAGACAAATATTAAGCCATTATATTTAGCCACACAAAGCCACTAGCAACATAGAATACTTGAGCTCTGAATGCTGCATTTTGGATTGCACCTTTACTCCAAATTTTGAATGATAAAATCTATGGCTCATATTTATTGGTGAAAAGAGATACATCAGGTCCAAAACTGTGTATCTAAAGCAAATGTGATATTTACTCTGGCTGTTCACTTTTACAAAAACAGTCCCCATTGGACCACACTGTGGTTGAATAGCCCATACATTTGGTTGTGACAATACCATTAGGTACAATTACCAGACAAAAGTTCAAGCTTCACCAGCCTGTTCACTGAGTTCTGTGCTGTACTAAATGGAGCAGTTGCACCTTACATTTGGACATGCTGTGGAATCCTTCAGTGGGCATGCATTGCAGAGTAAATTGATGCTGTTGAAGCAACAAATATTGGTGTTTGGCTCATGGTAAGTGTTGTGATCCAACTATGGGTAAATTATGTGAAGCAACAAAACTTGAATCTACTGAAATGCATGACTAAGATGAGAAACACAACCTCATCAATAACAACATAGCAGTGACTAGGAGTACCTTCCACCTATTTAGCTCAAACTGGTGCAAAAAAATGTTTCCATTAGAAACATAATCCAAAGCCTATATCAAGGGTTCTTCTGGAATTGTTTGTGTAAAAATAGCAACACTACTGCACTGGACAACCAACATATGACTACAATGATTACAAATGAATCAACCTGTATTCAAACCACAGAAAAGTGTCACATAATCAAAAACCAAACAGGATCCCCCCTTGCCACTTGCAATGCAGCTTCCTGTATAGTTGGAGAAGGCTGCTTTTCCTCCCAATCAGAACAGTCCACTTACCTTGTGTTGGCACTGATCCTCAGTGGACAATTTCAGGTATTCAGTATCTTCCTCCATTCTGTTTTCTGATCTGTGGAGTGAATATAAACATGAATGTATGGAATTCTTGATCTTTCTTTTGGCAGATAGCATATCAAGATAGAGGCTATGGACAAATTGATTTTTTATAATTACAAACATAACTTCAATCAGTCAAATCATTTGATATAGCAGCATTGTTATAAAATAACATAGCAATAATAAACATTGAATCTTTAAAGAGCTCATCCAAAATTTTCTTTTGCACAATATCTGAACACAAAAATTCAAGTTTTCAGTTCTACAGAATAACATTAACATCATATCAAGTCATCATCCCTCCAGATGGCCCAGCCAGTTAGGCCACATGCATTCTGATCCACCCAGCCCTAGCAGGGCAAGTTTAAGTCACTTTAGGTGCTCACTATTCGCCCTTGACAGCTACGGCCCAGGCCTATAGCATTGACTGCTCTTCAGGTCAGGAGATGTCAGGGAACTGGACAGACCATGCCAAGCATGGCAGCATATTAAACTTTCACCACAAAATTATGCTATTGATCTGAACTCGCATGACTGGATGGTAGGTGACAGAGCTGACATAGCAAGTAATACTAAGTGTGAGCTCTGATTCCAGAAATCCATCTGTTCAAAAAGTTAGGATTAACTCTTGAAAACACCTATATTTTGCTCTGACTAGAGCTTTATGCACATGCAATTGCAATTTTTACAATCACATCCTTAGCATCTCCCTGTAGGCACCAGGAGCAAAATGTCAATGATATAAAAGCCACCAAGAAATAAACAGGCATACCCTTTAAACCTCTTGTCATGTAATATGATCTGGAAAAATGGGAAGTGTGTCAAGATATAGTGTGTCAAGATAGGCTCCTGTGCGTCTTTAAGCTAGTGCTGGATTTATCTATATGGCACAAATACTCTTGATTACAAACTACCAGCAGATTTTAAGTGATGGTCCTTAATGTTGAGATCACATTTGCAGATATTGGGAGCCAAAATTTTAATACATTTGTTTTGCAAATATCAAACAACACAAATGCAAGTGCACATGGGCATGCATGCTATTTTGGGGTATGTACATCACCAGCTATCTGTCTTTAGGTGCTGAGCAAGTAAGTAGCAACCCAAGTAGGATCACATCCTTGCAATAGGGTTGTGACATTTTATTTATGTATAAGGATGGAAAGGGAATAGCAGACATGTAGACTGAAGCAGGCTGAGGAATATAACAAGTCCTTTCTCAGCTCCCATGAGGAAATGTGTGAATATGCTATGTGTGATGTGCTAGGTTACAAGCAAAAAGGTACTTCAGTCTATTCAATTTTGAGTTCTTATTCTGAAAAGAACTAAGCTGAAACATACCAGAAAATACAGACTAGACCACAATATGAAGCCTATATAGATATAATAGATCTATATAATTATATATATCCAGCCTATATAATAGATCTGACAATAATGAACACTTCCACTAGTTCTCAACAGTCACCATAATTTCAGGCACACAAAGCACTATCACAGTATGTAATAGTCATTACTCAACACACTGATTTAACCAACATGCACAAATCTACAAAATGCATTAGTTGCTGCATACTCTTATGCTAATACTTAATAAAATTAATGTGGAACATAAATGATACAATATTCACACAATTCGTTGCCATGCACGCCTACAGAATTTTAAGATCAGTGTCCCTCTCACAATCAGCAGATATCCTACGAAAATGCATTAAAAACGACCGTGAAGGCCAACCAACGCCCCGCATCAAAACAAGGCCGACACCTGGCATCTCCAGGTAATGACGGGCGAGAGCTTCTGCGTAGAAGAGTTAATTGGGTTGACTGCAAGACGCCTATGTTCTGAATTACACATCATCGCAGCCAATTCTTCAAGGACGTGGGAACTCACCTGAATATCAAGCGGGAAAATGTTACTATTGCACAGCGATTCTCAGTCCCCTCCCACCCTTTCTCGCCCTGTTTACTCACGTCTCTGCAAGACCGTTACAGAAAACAGCTGAGATGCCATACAGCAAGGGACATGATATTAATGCTGGATTTCATAATGTGATGTATAAAGATAAATAGTCAAGAAACTTTGGCTCAATTTGTTATATAATGCTTTTTATAAAAAAGAATAGATAGAAATTAACTATATATTTACAAATACAGTGCTCTAAAATTAATTAAGTGCCTTAAATATTTGTTGTGACGTCATCAAATGGCTTAATACCGTGAGGGTAATTCAAATTTCAGGTGTAGTAAAATGGTAACAAATAAATATGGCATTCATCAGGTGTGGGAAAAATAAAGTTTTTGTTACAGAGTATTTGGTTTCCGCCAGCGCAGTTAGCGGATCAGTATTCATTGCAAAATGCCTTTTGTGCATTCTAAAGAAATATTTTATGTATCAAAACACACCATGACTTGTTAACTGTGCTTCTTTATATTATGCAGCGAAGGCATTCGGTTAAAATTAGAGAAATTGGGGTAGGAATACTGAAAAAGCGGGACTAACAGGTTATGCCCCTCGAATTTCTAAAATTTGGCATTGACCCTTCAGGCAATTACAAGAAAGAATGTACCCCAAGATGGCCATTGACCTCCCAAAATGGAAAGGGCCCTCCGCCCTGGAATGTGATGCTTGAACGATAACCTGAAATGTGGTAGTGCAATAGTTCATCATCCATTGAGAGAGCAAAAGTAGCGTACTTTAAGAGCAGCCTTGAAACAATGCAGTCCGATCCAAGGATTGATGCCGATGGAAGGTCTTTATTTTGAATTTTCATCGACGTGGCTAATTCATGTATATTAGTTAATATGACGTCACATATATTAAATTTGGTAGCAAACACTGTGTGTCAAATCTGGTGCATATGGTTCTAAAACAGTGGCGCGTACTTTGGGCAGAATTAGGTGATTGGGCGTGCTGGGAGGTGATATACAGCTGTAATTGCTTTTTTCGCGCGGTTCCTTTGTAACATTCTAGAGTATTTTGCGTCATTTACAGTTCTTCACAGGTATATTTGTATTTGTGGTAGTATTTAATAGATTGCGTTTAGCTTAACATAAAGGTTTGGAGCTTCATTTTTTCAACACTAACAATTGTTGTGCTTACAGATTTACACTTTCCATCACAGTGAATGCCCTAGGCACGAATTGGTGTTACACGTTTTTTTCCTTACTCACCAGCTTATCCTGGATCCTTACAATGCTACAAGTTATTTGCTGCAGCATGAAATAATGCTGGTCATCAGTATGTTTATGCTTTCGCATTCTCTGATAGGAATGGCTGGCAAACACATTGATGCTGTATCAGCAAAATTTTCCCTAGCTTTTGGTAGAATTCAGTGCAGGCATCTTCCATTCTGGTTTGCAATGCCATTTATTCTGTGCTGTGGTATGCATTGATTATATAGTGTTTGGTGTATATGCTGTTGATATTCATCAGCCTGATGTGCTGTACATATTGTATTTTCATGTGTACCTTACTTGCTCAGATCTAAATTTTTCAGGTACTTACAGAAATCTCCATCACAAAAATGATGCTTACATTTTTGCAGCCTGAAGCAATGGACCTTGATCAGCCACCAGATGCTCCAGATTATGATGACCTGGAGGACCTTTTGGAAGAATTGGAAAATGATCACAAACTTGTGATTGATCATCCAGGTAATTTCAGACATGATGAAGACTGTGTGTGCTGTTGCTGTGATAAGTGAAGCTAGATTACTGTTCTCTTGTTCTGATGAGGAGAGTGTTAATGGAGGCAACTGCATTATTGGTCTTAGACATTATTATGTACCACCTTACAATGACAATTTTGTTCCCAGATATTCCATCTGATATTGATGATGAGGAGGCAGCAGAGGCATCTGTTACCCCAGCTGTGGTCAGTGGGAAACCATCCACAGGTCCAACACAGAATAATAATGCTGCGAGACCACAGACTCCAGGGAACAAAAGGCAGCTGGAGGAAATATTTGGGGATTTAAATGGGCTAGAGGACTCAGATGAAGATGCAGGTTAGTATGCCAAACCAGGTTTTTTCTCACTTGCATGGACACACATCTTAGAAGATGTGGATAAACATGCAAGATCACGTTGGGTTGCAGGCTGATGCTTGCATCTGGTAAGTGGTATGCTGCTTGCTAACCTGTGAATGTTGCATGTTTGGGGTGCCGTTAGTGTAGTGGTTAATGCGTCTGCGTTACTGCGCGTCTGGGAAACCAGAGGTACTGGGTTTGATTCCCCGCGGTGCCCGCCCTTCCTGCCAGGGTGAGAGGCAGGTGACACCATATAGCCTCAGCAGCTGAGTGCATTGTAAAGCCCCAATGACACACAATGCTGCATGTTTGTCATCAGAGGATGGGAGGTGATGTGATATGTCTCTACCCTTTAAATCATCACTGGATCAATAGCTCCACTTCAGATGATTAGAAGAATTGCTGCACACAGTTTTATTTCAGTTACGCTTATCATTCCATTCCAAGGCCATTTTCACATTGATATTTCACCTTGCAGCTCCCAAGAGACAGAAGACAGCTTTACCAAAGACTTCAGAGGATGCTAACATGGACTCACTCATGGAAAGGATACGGAACAGCCGAGCGCTGCCAAAGATGGAGCAGTTTGTTGCTGGCCCAGGCCCAGAAAGGTATGCAGCTTCACCTCTTCTCTTCTTCTCTCCTTGTGAGAGGACCCTCTCTCGATATTCTGCCTGCGCCGGGCTCCGCCTCACCCCGCCCTCTGCCGGACAGCGCCGCGGCGTCGCGGGACCGGGCCCGCATCAGCACGCGCGTGCTGATCGGCTGCAACTTCCAGAAGATGACCTTCCCGGACGGCACACGCTACTACCTACGCGTGCGGGGCACCGGTCCGCAGGTGCGTGCAGGCCGGAGTATGGCGCCGGGCGGCCGGCGTAGGGCCGTCACTGGCCGGCGTTGGAGGCCCGCTTGGCTTTACGGGAGACGCTGCCGTGTCGGTGGGGTCTCACCGTCGAAAGCCACGGCATCCTCTGTTTACTCGCAGTGCGGGTGCGCTGTTACAGCGCATGTGCTTTGTTTTATGTGCAACGAGGGGCAGTGCATCATTTGTTTGCGGTTGCATTGACCCCGCCGCTGTTTTTTCGGGTGGTGTGCGCCGCGCGAAGTTCACCTCAGTCCCCTCTGGTCACGGCCCGTGCCGCGCCCGGCAGCTGGTGGACAGCCCGGTGGCGACGGGCGCCAGCTTGCTTTCGCGGCCGCTGCAGCAACTGAAGGACGAGGCTCGCCAGCTGGTGAGTGGGACGAGCAGCACGGCGGGCGGGCCGATGCTCGTGGAGCGGTCTTCCCCCACCACTCCCCACCGTTCTCCCAACCTTTGGTCTGAGCGCAGGAAGTCTTGCAAACCGCGCCATTTCGCTTGGTATGTAGACAGGTGAGAACAAAAGCGTTGGTGATGAGGTACTCGGGGTTGTTATAAAGACTGGGAGCGGACCGTACTTTCGAGGTTAACAGACAGACTGAGGAAAGCCACATACCGCAGCGCCCATTTGTCCGATCTGGGTGTGCAGGAGTATTACACAGAATAGACGTGTGAACTCTGCCATCGCTTTAGTGACTTGCAGATCACCGTTATTTGGATGAAATGTGCGATGCATGGGCTTTCCGTGATGCCATGCAATTATTTTGCGACGTATGGCAATGTTGGACGGCAAACGCCATCAAGCCCAAAAAGTAGTCACATCAGCGATGTTTTTTCTTTGTTCTAACTGTCTGATGTATTATAGAACACAAGAGTGTTGTAATACATGTATGTGTTGTCCTTTTCCACGAAAGCATAACCGATATTTAAGCTGCGCAAATGTGCCTCGGAATAGGGAGAGAGTGGAGGAGGGCGTTTTCGTGCATTACATTGTGTTACGTACCTGCTTCCCATGAATGCAGGAACAATTATTTTCTCGCAGCCCCTCTACCCTACAGACCTGGCCATACCTCGAGCCACTCACAGCTCTTCATACCTCTCAGAAGCAGTGTGTCCAAATGAATAAGCACATTCTTAAGTACAACTCATTAAGGCCAGTCAGTTCTCAGTAAGCATGCGTGTCGTCGGTGCTATCACGCCCTGTCCTAAAAAACCCAGACCTACATACATCCCGGCAAACGTGACCCGACCCGTCTGTAACGGCGAACACGCGGCGAAGGGGGCCGTATCATACCCAAACGCCTGCTGTCCACGCGCCAGGAGGAGCGGCGGCGGCGGCTGCAGCAGGAGCGCCAGGTCCTGGACAAGCTGGCCACCTGGCAGGACGAGCCGGCCGCAGACTCGGGCGTCGAGTCGGACGACGAGTCCGAGCGCAGCGCCCTCTGGGTCGAGCGCTTCCAGCCGCGCTCCTACGTCGAGCTGCTCAGCGACGAGGTGAGAGGTCGTGCCCAAATCGGCCCCGGTCGGGGAGTCGGCCCAAAGGCTCACACGATGCCGTGTCAGCCGTGCTGGAACGGCGGTGTTTTGGTTGGTCCCGGTGCCAGCTGTAGCGTAGTAGTTGGCTCAGTGTCGAATAACCTGGTCTCAGTTTGCGCTCTGTTGTCACTACGGTCTTTGATTTCCGACTATATTTCTGTTCATGTCAACAGAGCATGCGGTTATCACGGATTGACCACCATCGCCTCCTGTTCGAGAGTATTAATCATGGTCGCCTGTTCCAGAGTATTAATCGAGGCCTGCTTCACTGGATGAAGCTCTGGGACAAGGCCGTGTTTGGACGCGACGTTATCATCAAGCCCAAGGAAGAGAAGAAGAAGCCGGACGGCAAATGTGAGCATGCCATGTGTGTCTCGTCTTACAGGTGGTGTCCTTGGCAATGCACTCATTGCTTCCTAATCGTTACATCGTGACTTGTTTGTTTCAGAGCACTTTGTTGTCACACAAAGTAGGCAAGGTTGAAGTGAGTGCTTGGTAAATCTGGAGCGTTGTTCGGACTCCGATGCCATTGCTTGTGGGCAGCCGCACCGCCGGTTCTGGACTAATCATGCTCTTGGTTCGGCTCTCGGCACTACGACACAATCTCAGCATGTCGTTAAGGCTGTGAGACGGCTGTGTTCTGTCGGCGTTGTTATAACTTGGATGTGGTGCCCTGCCCGTGAGACGGCTGTCGCCACCTACAAAGTGACAAATAAGCTTCTTCCTCAACCCCAGATTGCGTACCTTGGCTTGGTCCTGACTAGTGACCACGTGACCTCCCGACCCCCATTGTGACCCACTTGACCTCACGACTCGCGTCCTGGCTCGTCTGACCGTCGGTGACCTGCGTCCTGACCCGTTGTGGTCTCCTGACTCTCCTGACCTGATCCGTGCCCTGATCCGCGTGCTGAACTGCCTGACCTACCGACCCGCTTCCCGGGTCACCCGATCTTTTGACTCGCGTCCTGACCCCCCTGACCTGAACTGCGTCCCGAATCGCCTGACCTGACCCGCTTCCTGACCCGCCTGACCGTCTACTGACTCCATGACCCGTGTCATGACGTACCTGACCTGAGTTCTGACCCGCATCCGCAGTCAAGCCGTTCGTCCGCAAGCCGGCGTTCGAGGTGGTGGAGGAGTTGGACGCCACGAACCGGCCGCGCCAGAAGGTGGCACTGCTGTGCGGCCCGCCCGGGCTTGGCAAGACCACGCTGGCGCACGTGCTGGCCAGGCACGCCGGTAGGTGGCATCATCGTCTCCCTCCCCTGTCGTCCTGACCGCTCCGCTGGCTGAGCCTGTTCGGCCCGTCGTGGTCCATCCCGGGAAGATGTTAACGGATCTGGCGACTCGCGGGCGACCGATGCGCTCACGGGGCGTTGTGGTCTCGTGTGAGCGGTTTTGTGCTCAGACAGTATTGGGGAGGCAGGTGGCGTGCGTCACATGTCCGGGCCGGTGCCGTTAGTTGTCTGTTCGTGGACGGTTTCAGTCCGCTTGTGTCGTGCATCAGCTTACATTTGTCTTGTTTCGCGTTTAATGTTGAAAATGGACCTTTCACTGAGGTTTCTCCATCCAGAAAATTGTGCGCGTCACTTTTCCTGCAAAATTGAATTCCCAGGAAAAGCTAACACGAACCGCACTTCGTCTTTCAAAGATGTCGCGCTCCTCCTGCCGCGTCCTATTACATGACGGTGATTTGAAAGCTGCTGCTTTCTGTTGGATGACACGTTTGTCCCGTCTGAAATTATGTGTTTGAAATAAAATTGTGTGGTGTAAAATGATTTTCAGGGTAAGATTTTGTTTCTGTTTTACGCTCCAGTTGGGGAAGACTTGCTCCTAACCAGGAAGCGAACGAAAAACTTTAACGCTGACCTTGACTCCAGGCTACAACGTGCTGGAGATGAACGCGTCGGACGACAGGAGCTTGGCGGCGTTCCGCACGGCGCTGGAGACGGCCACTCAGATGCGGCCCATGCTCGGCAGCGACCCGCGCCCCAACTGCCTCGTCATCGATGAGATCGACGGCGCGCCGGCGGTGAGCGTCCAGCGTCGGTCGGTTCGGAGCGCCGCGTCTGTGGGCTCGGAGCGCCGCGTCTGTGGGCTCAGAGCGCCGCGTCGGTCGGCTCGGAATGCCACGTCTGTGGGCTCGGAGCGCCGCGTCGGTCGGCTCGGGGCGCCGTTTCGGTCTGCTCGGGGAGCCGCGTCGGTTGGATGGGAGCGCCGCGTCGGTTGGCTCGGAGAGCACGCAGACACGCGCGGCCGTCAATGTGGACGGCTTGGGAAGGATGGGCGCGGTGTGGTGGTTGGTACGGTCGGGGGTGACCTGTTTGTGACCGTGATGGCGAAGGAAAGAGCTGCCGTCAGTGGAGTTGTCCGGCAGTACGCATCCCGCCCCTAACCTCTCAGTGCGCGTTGTCGTGAGGCTTAGTATCTGACCGCTTTTGCTTTTGCGTGTGTGGGGACGCCTCGCCTGACGACAGCTGACGTCCCGCCCGTCCCCAGCTGTCGCCAGCCGACAGCTGACGTCCCGCCCGTCCCCAGCCGTCACCCGACGACATCTGACGTCCCGCCCGTCCCCAGCCGTCACCCGACGACAGCTGACGTCCCGCCCGTCCCCAGCTGTCGCCTGCCGACAGCTGACGTCCCGCCCGTCCCAGCCGTCGCCTGCCGACAGCTGACGTCCCGCCGTCCCAGCCGTCACCCGACGACAGCTGACGTCCCGCCCGTCCCCAGCCGTCGCCTGCCGACAGCTGACGTCCCGCCCGTCCCCAGCCGTCACCCGACGACAGCTGACGTCCCGCCCGTCCCCAGCCGTCGCCCGCCGACAGCTGACGTCCCGTCCGTCCCCAGCCGTCAACCGACGACAGCTGACGCTCCGCCCGTCCCCAGCCGTCCATCAACTTGCTGGTGACTGCGCTGTCCAACTCGGACGGGGCTGGCACGGGGCGCGCGCGCCGCCAGAAGGCAGCCACGGCGCCCATTCACCGGCCCGTCATCTGCATCTGCAACGACCCGTACGCGCCGGCGCTGCGGCCGCTCCGGCAGATGGCGCTCGTCATGACCTTCCCGCCGACGTCGCGCGAGCGGTGAGCAGGCGCGCGCCGCGTGGAGAGGGCGCAGAGAGGAGGGCTGGAGAGAGACGGAGTTTTGGAGCTAAGGTGGGTATTGGAGTGATGGGAATGACTGAGTAAAGTGCTGGCTACTGACTGGGACGGGGCGAGGTGTGCTATGAAGGGGGGAGGGGAAGCGCCCACGTCGTGGGTGTGAGATAGGTTACCGAGAGAGAACACGCGTATTGATTTCCCGTTGGTGCATTGGGACTGATGTGTTCGTTGCCGATGATTCCCATGCAAACAGCGCGGCAACGTGAGCAAAGCAGCGAACAGCACCCAGACTGTTAGCGCGTGCGGCGTGACCGTCTGGCCCGCCGCGTGGCCGTCTGGCCCGCCGTGTGACCGTCTGCCTGCCGCATGACCGTCTGGCCCGCCGCGTGGCCGTCTGGCCTGCCGTGTGACCGTCTAGTCCGCCGCGTGACTGCCTGGCCCGCCTGCAGACTAGCCGGCCGTCTGGCCCGCAGTGTGACCGTCTGGGCTGCCGGGTGACCGTCTGACTCCCGTGTGACCGTCTGACCCCCGTGTGACCGTCTGGTCCGCCGCATGACCGTCTGACTCCCGTGTGACCGTCTGGCCCGCCTGCGACTGGCCGGCCGTCTGGCCTGCAGCGTAACCGTCTGGCCCGCCTGCAGACTGGCCGGCCGTCTGGCCCGGTCTGGCCTGCCGTGTGACCGTCTGGCCCGCCGCGTGACCGTCTGGCCCGCCTGTAGACTGGCCGGCCGTCTGGCCGACATCTGCCGCCGGAACGGCTTGCGGACGGACCTGGGCGCTCTGCTCTCCCTCTGCGAGAAGACCCGCAGCGACATCCGCTCGTGCCTCAGCTTTCTTCAGTTTGTGCGGTGCGTGCAGAGGGGGCTGAGTGTTCGGTGGCGTCCGCCGCCCCTGGTCAGAGCCCTCGGCCTCGCCGGTCGTCACCAATGACGGGGGGGGGGGGGGGGGGCGAGGGGGCACAAACGGTGACATCCGCGATGTGACCGTTTGAAACGACCAGTGGTCGTGTTCGGGATTGGGGCTTAGCATTTGCAGAGCGAATGGCGTGCTGTGGGGCTGCCACACCGTTGTTACATCCAATGCCTCGGTCAGTCTTGACTTTCCTCTTCGCCAGCGGAACTCCGACGCTTGAGGCTTTTCGTCACCCGCAGACGTTTTCACTCGCTGCCGACCCCCCACGCAGTGCCCTGTGCGGGTGCTACCCGAGATTGACCTGGCCTGGACTCGGTCTCCGGCTGACCGCCAGCTGTGTCGCCACAGGAGCCGACAGGACCGCCTCACCTTGGACCAGGTGCAGGCGTCCACCGCCGGCCAGAAGGACCACCACAAGGGCCTCTTCGCCGCCTGGCAGGAGATCTTCAACATTCCTAGACCCAAGCGGTGGGTGGCCCGCCACGCTGGCGCACAAGCGACGTCAGAAACTCGATGAGGCCGTGTTAGGAACTAGTCTGATGAACATGAATAACGCGTGAAGTCGCCTCTACCACGTGGCTACCATAACTTGTGTTAAATGACCGCGTCCACGCCCGCTGTTGAGTTTTGCCTATTTTGTTCTCCATGTGCGCCTGCGGCCTGCAGCCGGTGACGTCTGTCGCTACGAGGCCGCGTGCGTCGCACGCGTCCTGCCAGACCTGTCTGGGACCGGCGATCGCCGACTCGGCGTGCTACGGTCACACCCACCGTCCGATACCCGCCCGGAGATACTGGTCCGGCCGCGTGTCCGCCCGGGCGGGGCCCGTGTGTCCGAGTGCGGCCGGTGACGCGTCCCCGCTCGGCAGGAAGCACCTGGTGGTGGAGGAGGCCGGCGGGCCGCAGCGGCTCTCCGGCTGACGGCACCAGCCTGGCCGAGAGGTGAGGCACGGGCGCCGGCCGGCCGGCCCCCTGGGCCAGCTCCCCCTCTGCCCGGTCGGCGCACCGGAGTGCCAAACAGCGGGCCGAGGCAGGGCCGGGTGTGAACGAGTGAACAGGACGTCACAGGCCGGTGGTTAGTTTTTTGTGTCAACTCTCCTCAAGATTATCTTGGTTAGTGTTTTGCTTCCTACACTCGATGCTTCGTTCATTCATTCATTAATTCATTCATGTGCTCATTCGCCGTCATCTTTTATGCGTTCGGTGGCGGAGAGTCGCCAGAAACGCATCGCGTCAGCCGGGTGTCGTCTGGCCCCGTCGCCCACATACCGCCAACCACACGGACGTCAAACCACCGGACTCGTGCCGGACTCCAAGCGGGAGGTGGGCTGCGGACCCGATGCCGTCCGCGCGCCCCGCGTGTCCGGAATGTGCCGTGGACTGCTGACGCCGTATCGTCACCGTTCGTCTGACGTGGGCGGAGCGTGACGTCAGGTTCCGGGACATGGTGAGCCTGGTAGCCTCCTGCGGAGAGTACGACAAGCTGGCGCTGGGCATGTTCGAGAACTACCTCAACGCCAAGATCAAGGACTCCAGCATGAACTCGGTGAGACGTGCTCAGTGCCGCCAGTGTCTCCGTCTCGACCTGTACATGGCAGAACCGGGGAGACACTGCTTAATGAGTAACAAGATGATTCAAGAGGTTTGTATTATATTGGACGTATGATTCCTTTTACGCACGCCATGTTATGATTGCCCTTGCATCATAGGATCGTATCCATGTTTTTTCAACTCCTCTGTTTGCTTCTGCGCTCGCTGACCGACGGCCTGTCAGCTGACGTGAGACCGAGTCGCCGCGAACGTCCGGCTGACGCTGGTTCCCGCCGTCGCCGCCAGGTGGGTCTGGGCGCCGACTGGCTGTGCTTCAACGACGAGCTGAGCACCGAGCTGCACCACACGCAGAACTACGTGCTGGCGCCGTACCAGCAATACGCGGGCGTGGCGTTCCACCTGCTGTTCGGCTCGCTGCAGCGGATGCGGCCCGCCTTCCCGCAGGCCGAGGCCGAGGTGAGAAACGGGGAGCGGCGAGCTGCGCCGGCCGCGAGCCGATCAGTTGGCTGGCGTCACGCCGGTGCTGTGGTGGAGCGCTGGGCCGCCCGCAGGCACGCGCACAGAGGCTGGCTGTGCTCCTCGGCAGAAGTTGGCGCTGCGCCCATGTTAATGAGGTGTTGTGGAGGGGTGGTCCGGAGCAGGCGCTTCTGGCCTTATGTAGCGTAACTAGCGTTTAGTGCTATAAGTTAGTGTTGTAACTAGCTTTAGTGTAACTGGCCTGGTGCCGCCCGGCCCCGTCCTCCGGTGGCGAGAGCGTGGCCTCGGCCGTCCGTCTGCTGCCGTCCCCTGCCGGCCCTGGCTCGAGAGCGCCGGCCGCGTCAGTCTGACTCGAGTGTGACCTCGGCCTGCCCGGCCGCCGCAGGTGAAGCAGCGCCTCACCAAGCAGAAGAACCTGCTGGCCACCATGGTGTCGGACATGGCGCCGCGGGCGCGCTGCTTCAACAGCGCCTCGACCCTGGTGCTGGACATGCTGCCCTACCTGCTGCAGGTGGCGCAGCCCAGCCTGAGACCGGTCAGTGACACCGCGGCACGCGTGCTATGTGCCGATATGTGTGACATTGTAAGTGGAAAAAAGGTGCAAATGTCATGCACTTCCCAAGATGTCTCGAGGTAGTCCCACTGCAGTCATGCGTACTGCTCTTGTCCTTGCGCCTAGTGTGTGACGTGCCTTGGTGGGGTACTTCAGAAGTCCCGCCAGGCGTGGAGACGCAGCTAGGCTTCTGGCTTCGAATGCGAAGCCAAGGCAACGGCGTGAAGCCGAAAATGAAGGTGAAGTTGGTGGCGCTGAAGTTTCAAACTGCAGAGCTGAAGCCGGAGCCAGCGCCTTCGTATCTTTAAAATGTGGAGTTGGATCTAAGCCGGTGCCTTCGAACTCTTTACGCGTGACATTGAAGTCAAAGTCAGCGGCTTCAAACTTTGGGAACGCGATGCCGATGTGGAATCCTTCGGTGTAGAACCACAAGGCCGAACCCGAGCAGAATGTAAATACAATGTCATTTTACGGTATCAGGATCATTTTCGTGTCTGCTAAATCTGTGCGATATTAGCCAATACGGTCAGGGCTTTGGGGAGAAATTTAGACGACGTGTTCGCATCATGGGTGGAAGATGGAAAAAGAAGATGGTTGAAGAAAATGATCATGATGATGGGGATGGATGGAAAAAGCCATCCGTTCTCGTCATGCGTGTTAGTGTGTACGCAGTGTTTCAGACAGCTCTGCGATTGTCGTTCGGTGTTGATTGGTCCGAAGAATAATCAGGGGGTCTTTGGCTCTCAATCAGACAGCTCTGCGATTGTCGTTCGGTGTTGATTGGTCCGAAGAATAATCAGGGGTCTTTGGCTCTCAATCAGACAGCTCTGCGATTGTCGTTCGGTGTTGATTGGTCCGAAGAATGATCGGCGGGTCTTTGGCTCTCAATCAGACGCTCCGTCTCTGTCGATTGAAAATTTTGATGGTCGTTCGGTGTTGATTGGTCCGAAGAATAATCAGGGGGTCTTTGGCTCTCAATCAGACAGCTTCTGTCTGATGAGGTTTGTTGGTCGTGGTCGTGTTGATTGGTCCGAAGAATGATCGGCGGGTCTTTGGCTCTCATCAGATCAGACGCCTTCTTTCGGTTGATTGTCGAAGAATAAAGGGGTCTTTTGTTCAGACATTGTCTGTCTGAGGTGGTGATTGGTCAGTTGTAGTTGTTGTCAGATGTTGATTGGTTCGAAGAATAATCGGTGGGTCTTTGGCTCTGAATCAGACAGCTCTGCGATTGTCGTCCGGTGTTGATTGGTCCGAAGAATAATCGGCGGGTCTTTGGCTCTCAATCAGACAGCTCTGCGATTGTCGTAGGTTGATTGTCTCCGAAGAATGATCGGCGGGTCTTTGGGCTCTCAATCAACAGCATGCCATTGTTCGTCCGGTGATGGTGATTGGTCGCAGAATAATCGGCGGGTCTTTGGCTCTCAATCAGACAGCTCTGCCATTGTCGTCAGGTGTTGATTGGTCCGAAGAATAATTGGTGGGTCTTTGGCTCTCAATCAGACAGCTCTGCGATTGTCGTCCGGTGTTGATTGGTCCGAAGAACAATCGGCGGTTCTTTGGCTCTCAATCATGTAAGCGCCTCAGCCTTCAAAATTTGTGTGGTCTTTGGGAAAGGGGTGGGGACAGTACGGACAAGACTGTGTCTGTGCCGTAAATTTGTAACTGCAGTGGAAGTCACCGTGACAAAATAGAAGCCGCCGTTTCAGTATTTCTCGGAGATGAAGCTGAAGCCACAATGCAAGAATTCCTCGAAGCCGAAGTGGAGGTCTAAGCCAGCTATTAAAAATAGCGCAAGGCCGAAGCTAAAGCCGAAGCCAACCCTGTAAAATTATGCGAAGCGGCATCCCAAGCCATGGCGAGCCGTGGAAAGTAAATGAGGAAAACTGCGACTTTGCGGAAGCGAAGCTGGAGTCAAAACCGGCTTCGCCCCCTCATCTGCTTCCACTACTTAGTTAAGTGCGCGGACGAGTGGATTTTCGGTGTACTCACGCACGCACTGACAGGCCTGGCTTGCCCTCCCCGCACCAGGTGAACAGTCAGCTGCACACGGTGCGGGAGACGGAGGAACTGCACCGCGTGCTGCAGCTGATGATCGCCTACAACCTCACCTACCGCCAGCAGCGCGACGACGACGGCCAGTACCAGTACCTGCTGGAGCCGTGAGTGGAGCGTGGCGCTAATGACGTGTAATCCCAGTGCGCGCTGAAAAGGATGCGTAATGAGTCAGGAGTTACAGCAAGGAGAAGGAATGACAAGACCTGTCTATCCTCTATAGCACGCGTTTCTTTCATCACGTCATTTACTTAGGAATAATGTCCATAAGGCATCAGTAGGTTGGATGCGTGCGAATGCGCACCATCATTCTCCGGTATTGACTGCCACTTGGTCTGGTGAGATGTAATATGTGCGCAAGGTAAGGTGTAAGATTTGTAGGATGGACAATGTGAGATGAACTTATGGCATGTTGGTCCCAGATTCCTCTGTCGTTCTGTTCGGTTACGTCGGGGGGGGGGGGGGTATATGGATATCCGTTTATGTCTTTATAGCAGAGCAAAGAAACAGCTGCTCATCCTGGGCTGCTGTTAATGGTACAGGGACAGCTCAGGGGCTCCCCATCCACTTATTCTGAACAGACTGTACTCTAGCTGATATCGATGCCTGATGAGCTATGTACACCATGCAGGAATATGGAGGAGCTGGTGTATTTCGGCGAACAGCGGCCACACAGGCCCGTACCCTACACGGTCAAACAGCTGGTCGCTCGCGAGATCGAACTGGAAAAAATGCGCCGGGCGGAGGTAAGAATGACAAACTCTGTTTTCGATTACCAGCCAGAGATGGCAGCGGGTTTTCAGTGGTTCGGGTTGGCTTCTGCTGCCGTCTACACTGTTGCCATGAGGAAACGCTGAAAGATTTTGGCTGGCGCAAGATCAGGCAGGATGAGTAATCGTGAAATCACTTCCGTGAGATTAGAATTGTGATGCGATAGTCCAACCGTGATGAATGATGCTCGCACTTGGCTTGCTCGTGATTGTTATGTGCTGTGGAACCAGGAAGTTGCGTCCCAGGGGAATTCGGTATCATCGTCTGTGCATACTGTTTTCTCCCATACAGTGTCATGTAGTGGACGATGGAATCTGTTAGGCCGACAGACGGATCTGGCTCCGTTGAACAGCGATGTTTCCCCGTGCGTCCGCCAGGCGGCGGTTGTGGGCGCCGAGACACGGCAGGCGGTGGCAGCCCGTGAGGCCGAGCAGCAGCAACAAAAGCCAGAGCCGCCCACGCCCGTGCCGAACCACCAGCGCCAACAACTGAAGCCCCGGCCGATCGCCGAACGGACCGTTGATGACACGGTGGGCACAGCAACTGCTTTGTTTTGAATGTGGAATATGCGTGACAAATTGAACACAGGAAAAGTCACTTCCACGTCTCCCATACCAGACATGTATTTATGTCCTTACCGCAGAACGAAGACATCTAAAGAACCTCGCAGCTTCTATATTTTGTCATGCATGGTCAAGTGCAGTGTGCACCACTTTGCTTACTAACGAAAATTAACGTTTGCAAAATGGTGCAAAATTCATGGCATGTTCTTTACCTTCACACCTTAGCGGATATCAACATTATGACCGCTTTCATGACAAGGTGAGAAATTCTGACAAAGCGTTTAAACGGCAACGTGGTAATTATCACTAACGGACGACGGCACGAGCGTGTTTGCGGTTGCGGCTTTTCGACGCGCTCAGCTGCTGAGGCTGTATGACGTCGCCTGCCCCTCACCCGGGTAGGAAGGGCGGGCGCCGCGGGGAATCGAACCCAGTACCTTTGGTCTCCCAGGCGCGCAGTTTAACCACTGCACCCCAGAGATATCACCATACTATCGGTGCCCGGCGCGGCAGCACGGCTGGGACCTTAGGCGAGTTGATGAGAGCTATCAGTGACGTGGTGAACCCCCAGACGACCCGGTTAGGACCATGCGTGTCGCAGCGGTGTCAAGATGGATTTCGTGGTGATGTCCGACGACACTTAGAACCAATGACGACATTGAGGGCCGCCAGCGACACTGAGAACTACTGACGGTACTGAGGACCGCTGACGATAATGATGACCGCTGGAGATACTGAGAACCGCTGACGATATTGAGGACCGCTGGCGATACTGATGACCGCTGGGGATACTGAGAACCGCTGACGACACTGAGGACCGCTGGCAACACTGGGTACCGCTGACGGTACTGAAGACCGCGGACACACTGAGGACCGCCGACGACACCGAGGACCGCTGACGACACTGATGACCGCTGATGACACTGAGGACCACTGACGACACTGATGATCGCTGACAACACTAAGGACCTCTGACGACATTGGGGACCGCGGACGGCACGGTGAGAATCACAGACGACACAGAACAGCAGACGACACGATGAGGACTGCTGACAACACGGAGAGGACCGCGGACGGCCTGGTTACAACTGTGGATTACACACTGGGGACTATGAACGGCACGCCGATGATGGTTACAACTGTGGATTACACACTGGGGACTATGAACGGCACGCCGATGATGGTTACAACTGTGGATTACACACTGGGGACTATGAACGGCACGCCGATGACCGGGTGTCGCATGGTGATGACTACGGCATGTGGATGCAGTAGTGAGAACTGCGCCGGGCACGGCCAGGACCTTGGATGGTACCGCGGAGGCCTTCGGGACGCTGGGGTGTTTGGGGGATGTGACAAGGACCGTGGACGACGCTGTAAGGACTGTGGATGATACGACGAGGATCATGGATGACGGTAGCGGTCACTGACGACATTTCGTGCACCACTGACGACACGATGACGACGACCGGTGTGAGTCTGTGCCGGCGGTCTCCCATTTGCTCGTTGCATCCCGCCGAAACAAATACTTTGTGGCAATGGTTTATGCCTTATACAAGCGCCAATAAGCAGCATCGCCTTGTACCAATGGAAGTTAAACCAGCACTTTATGCCTTGCAAACGTGTTTAGATCGACACCTTGTGTGTCATTTCATGAACTGATATGTTGAAACAATTTTTTAATGATAATCAGCGATGCAAAAATTGCTTGTTCTGTGTTTTCTGACATTTGAATTCGCCTTCGACAGCAAAGCGTTTTCGAGATACCTGGTCGCCGAGATCCGCTAAATTATTCCGCGGTTTGCCATCATCACCAACGTTCCCTCGCGGCATCGATACGCTGACGTCCGCCTCCCCCCCCCCTTTCTTTGGCCTGAGCGGGTGCCGGGCCGGCCGCGTGACCTGTCCGGACCAAACCCCGAGGGTGTCCGAGCGCCGGCAGAACTCCGTCTGGACGGCGGCCTCCCAGATGGATGTGCCGCACCCCGTCGACCCGGCGGGGTGCGGCGCATCTTTTCCACCGCCGCCAACTTCGCTACCGCCGAAGCACGGCGCCCGCGCACCGCCGCCGGCCGCCGCCCACTACGCCGCTCACCGCTGCCCCTGCCGCAGGCGCCGCGAGACTTCTTCGGCCGGGTTCTGCAGCCGCGAGCTGCTCCGCAGCGGACCCCCGACGAAGGTGAGAGGCCAGCAGGCGTCGGCCCGGCCGGTGGGCGGGCAGCGGCGGCCGGCCGGGCCGCTCCCACGGCCCGCCGTCCGCCCCTGTGGCGCACGTACCCGACGGGGCGCAGCGACCCGCACGTGTCGGCCGCGCCCGATCCGGCCAGCGGCACCGCGTCGCAGTGAGCGCGGGCGAGGCGTGCGGGCGTGGCTGGAGCCGCCGACCGGAGCCGGCCCACGCTGCGGCGGCCCTCCATCCTCGGCGGCCGATCCGCCACAGGTGATGACAGGCCCGACGAGGCATCCGGGCTCAAACGCGCGGTCGCTCTGGAGCTGGGCCCCATTCGAAAGAACCCTTCAATCTGCCCGAATAGGCATGCAGTGCATGCTGGCCGTGGTATATTGACTAGTTCCGGAGTATATGGGCCATCCGGCGTCGGAATTGGTGGCGGGAGTGCACGGTGTATTGAGCGGCGAGGGGAGGCTGAGACCCGATCCGGCCCACGCAACGCGACCGGCCGCCAGCCGCGCCGCGTCCTGCACGGAGCGGCTCGCCCCGCCGCCAGGCCGCGTTCGCCGGTGCGGACGGCAGGCCGGCGCCTGTGGTGGCCTGCTGGAGCGCGGGGCGGGGGGCGGGCACGTGCGGCCCGTGTCAGCAGCGGGCGGACCGTAATTGGCCCCGCCCTCGGGCGCAGCTGGCGGCGGCGACCAGGCGGCTGGTGCGGCCGGTGCTCTGGCGTCGGCTGACAGCGGCCCTCACTCGGCGCCGCCAGATCCGTGTTGTGAATACGGAAGCCCGGGGTGCGTCATGAAACCGGGTATGGACATGATTGCCTCCGACAAAAAAGGCTGCAATTGCCGCAGTTGACGCGGAGGCCCTTTTAGGACGTCGCGTCGAGTTAAATCTGTGCACTGTTTGCACGCACGACGCTGACGCCGTGAATCAGCGACGACGGTGTAATTGCGCATGTGCGAGGATTGCTGGGTCGTTCACTGCCGGCACCGTCAGCACTGACCAGAGCTGAGGCGGGCGCCAGTCATGCCTGGCGGCTCGGCCTGGCTCTTTACCCCACCTGGCCACCACGGCTGGCTCATTGACCGGCCTGAATTCGGGCCGCCTGACAGGCCTCCTGCCAGCGTGACACCGGAGGGAAATAATGCGTGTGCGCAGTCGCCTAAAGTTAAAGCGCGTGCTGCATTTAGGCAGCTACCGAGTAAACACACGGTAAAAACCGAGTAAACACCGCAGTGCACGTCCACCCGGCTGTCGGGCAAGCGGTCTGGCAGTAGACTGCAGCGAACGTTACGCTGAACTGACGGCGTACGAACGACTGCGGACCGCGCGCACAGCGATCGGGCTTCATTTTCGGCTGTTTTTCACCCTAACCAGCATAAACCCCGTCCGCTCCGCTGCGCCGCACGGGGCTGCCAATATCGCCGAAGCGGTGGGGCCGGCTCATTGGCTCTTGTTGGCCGTCCGTATTGGCGCAGGCTCGTGGGCCCGCGGCCGCCTGCCACTTCGGCGGCGTTAGTTGCGGCGCGCGGCTCTGCTCACGGCCCAGTAAGCCGCCAGCGTGTTGACGGGGTCGGTGGGGGTTCGTCTGCTCCGGCCCGGGTGGGCGCGGTCCGTCGTGAGCTCGTGGAATGTATGCACGCATATGTTACATGGGCAGGACGCCTGTGTCGACTGACATGTGGGTTACAAACATTAATTATGTTTTGAAACATAATGCTGCTTTGTTCACGGACAGGTAACCCTTTTCGCTGGTCAACTGACCGACTTCGGTAGCAAAACCTTCAGGGGGGGGGGGGGAGCGGTCAATTTGACCCCCACCCTAAGCGCGTGTTAGGGGCCTAAGATAGCAGTTGCCGAAATTGACTCAAGGTCCTCTTTTGAATATGTGGAATGTTAACATGGTGCTCTGGTAAACAATCGGTAGATACGATCGGAGCTCGTTTCAAGGAAATCTTCCACATTTCAATATGTTGAAGCAAGTGTCAGATATCGTGAAAGTGAGCTCACTTAGAGCTGTTGATATGTTTGTCATTAGAAACAACTGCTTTAGGCAACAATTTTTCTTTCTAGTAGACATGTTCCTTAATACGTCGTTGTTTGTTTACGGCATCGTGCCTTGCACGACATTGATTGAGAGCCGATTGGCGACGCTTGCATCTGGAAGTCGTGTTCCACAAACGCCAGATATGAACAACTCGACAATTCCATTCGTCTTGGCCTTGATCGCCGCATGGCTAAAGACATGACAGTATTTTAGTGACGTTATTATGGTGTGGACGCCCAGATGACCTTGAAATAGTCTCCGCGAAATGGTTACAATCTTCGAGGGTGCACCACTCAGAAACTGTGTGTGTGTGTGGGGGGGGGGGGGGGGGTTAGGTCTTAAGAAGGGCAGGGCTGAGAACTACATCAGATGATCTTTAAGATGACTATTTCAGTTCAAAACCCAATAGAAACGCGCAGCACTCCCTTTAAGCGTCGTTTAAGCCATGGGCTCAACGTAAAAAACCTCTTTGTTAGGCATTGTTGCATATCAGTAGAGACCTGTCTGTCAGGGCACCACCATTTTCCGCTGTTTTCCTTGACCATAAACCATGCACTTCCATAAAACTATAATCGGCTCAAAATCGACCCGCAATCCCTCACTTGCGTCATAGCTCAGTGACGGTGACTCCACTGACCTGGGGATTAATATTTGGCAAATGTGCAGCATCCGTAATTTACGAAAACATGTGTAACAACAAGCAACGCATGCAGCACCTACCTGAATAACATCGCATGGTGTCGTCCATTATCTTTCTTGCATGGTTCTGAAAAGTCCGTCTGGAAGTGGCCAGCTGACCACCGCCCAACGAGGGCTTAGGCTCACCATGATGGTCCTTACCCCGGGATCTAACCTAAAAAGACGACATCTAGATCACGGCACGATGTAGAAGATCGCTGTCATGGCGAGGGCAGGGTGCGTGCGTATTCTGATATGTTTTATGCGAGCGATTTCGGAGTTGGCAAGCTTTCATCTATCGCGTCTTTCGTCGTGTGTCCTCCTGTTGCGTTTTTCTGACCGTCGACAGGTGCTCAGGTCTGACATGTGTACGCGTTGTTGATGAGAATAACCGACAGCAGCACAATGAGCCCGCTGTTGTGTGTGCTGAGTCGGCTTTGAACTCCCGCGACAAAGGTAATTATCCGCGCATACAAACGAGGAGGCGGATTTGAAGCGCCGGACTGGTCGGACGAAATACCGCTGTCCAGTGCTGTAAGTCACTGCAGCCCATCAGACCGGAATGATGCCTGCCTTATGATGTCTGGTAATCATATCTGATTTGCTGATCGATTCTCACCGGCTCACCGTCGCGACTGGTGCCGGTAATACCAGACCAAAACCTGTCCGCCTGGAGTCGCAGTTTTGGTCGCAGTTTCAAAGAGCGGAGCTGACCAAACTAGCTCCCGCTGTGAAGTTGACTGGGTCATGCGGTGCAGCTTGGCAACCGCCTCCGCTGGAGGGCGTGGGGGACGCCCATTTATTGATTGTGCATGTTGCGCATGGATGGGAAACGGGCGGGGCTGCTAAAGTACAACCGAAACTTCACTCAGTCTTGGACCAAACGGAAGATGTCTTCCCGGTACGTAACGATTAACACATTATATCCAGGGAAAGGAGTGTTTTCGGTCAGCGTAACCAGTGCGTAAAGAGAAGAGGTTGAGAAAGTGTGAAAAATTCGCAACGTGAATTATGGACGGCCCCTCCCGGGTGATAAATTTATTTCAGCATTTTCATTCAACGACAAATGCTATGAAGCTGTGAGAAGGAATGTGCCACCCTTGGAACATATTTTAAACAAAGTTCTCTGGTCAAATTCAGGACCATTACGTGTATTAATAGCGCTGGGAAGTCCTACTACAACATCAAGATATAACAAGGAAACTACATTTTGATATATGTAGTCAAAAGTAAGCGTTCAAAATTACGGCGCGGCACGGAAATCTATATTTCTTTACACCCCTAAATCTCATTTCTAGAAGGGGGATCTTGGCACACACTATTCAAGTGAGATATTCACCGAAGCCTCCGCAGCGGTACATGGGGATTGCAAGTCGATCTGGTTCAGTATTGGCATGACATTTGGCGCGAGAAAACGAATAACTTGCTGCGACGATAAAAAAACGGGGTCACAATACACGCGAAGTGTGATGGCCAGAATGCGCTGCGCCTTTTATTGGCATGAAAGTAAAGTGAAGCCAAGATATGTTGGGGCCACGCTCAGCTAAGACAACGGGCCTGCGAGTCTCCTGCCATGTAACATGGCTGGATGTTGAGTTTGGTGGTTTCCGACTCCCTAGTGGAAGCCAACAGGGAAATGTGGTTGCGTTTGAGATACCCTTACGCAAGTGGTTTCTTTCGCCAAAAGCTTATAATAACGCCCTCTCCGATGCGAAATCCCGCGTACCCCCACTAAGGTTCCTGATCCAAGTAAAGATTTACAGATTGAGGTTAAGGCCTTTTTACATATATGCATGATGTAACTTAAACCAATAAGTGACCAAACCTTGAAACGCACATTCCACCACGCTCTTATCGGTTCACTTCGCTTGTATTTCCACTCCGCCCCACCCCACCCCACCTACTGTTCCTCCCCCCCCCCCCCCACCTGAAGCGTCGATGCTTGCGGGGTGACCGACACGCCGGAGTCGCCGCGGCAGCAACGCCTCCGGCACGCTGGTCACGTTAACAGCACACAATGGTGATATTGATCACATGGCCGACCCAACCGCTCCGGAAACACCGCCATTGGCCCGCCACGCGGTAGCGGCGACCCTCACCCACTTACCTACTCACCTACTGGGGGGAGGGCACGCGTGATTTACGCACGTGTCACGCACTGAACACAGCTGGCTTCGGAGGGAAAATGTACGCATGTTTTGGTTATCTTCAGCGTTGGATTTGACATCTCCATTGCGGAAGCGTATTGCTTTAAGGACTGCCCACGTATGCGTTTTTTTACGTCGCCAGGTTATCAAATAGCAGGCGATGCCACCAGAAAGTGTGGCGTATAATACGTACTCGATGGCTCAAATTAGAACACGGGGCAGCTTGCCCGTCTCTATGTAAGTCACATAGGAGGCCAAAATGTACGCTAGAAAGTCATTTACAATATTCGGATATAAAAACGACCGTGATAAGCATTCGAACATACAGCCTCCACTTCTTCACCCCATCTTCTCCGAAGGAATGACCAGCGAGACCAGCCTTCAGGATAACTCGACCCAAGCATCTCCATGACCAGCATGTTTGTGAGGAATTCATCGAGTTTCAAACAGCACACAGCTGCCTTCTAGCTGACGTCACATCTCACGACAAGGAACCGTGTCCCCGCATGATCGACCGCTACTCCCGGCGGACGTCTGCCCGGTGCGGCAGCTGCAGCTTCTGCTCAGCTGTGCGACCTCTAGAGGAGGGTGTCGCTCCGAGCTGACGCTGGCCCTTTGTGTTGCAGAGGAGGCGTCGGACGCCGGCCGCCTGCTGCGCACCGACGTCTGGTACCACTTCAAAGAAGGCTACAACAATGCCGTCCGGCGCACCGTTCGCGTGCAGGACCTGGCCTGACCTGGCCCGGCCTGACGTGGCTGGGGGGCCGGCCCTCGGCGCGGCGGCGGCGGCGGCGGCCGGCACTGCTCCCGCCCGGCGCCGGCGCCGGAGCCGGGCGGGAGACGGCGTAGCCTGCCGTGCCCATCCTCGCGGGACGGCCGACACCGCTCACCGGCGTATTCCCAGGGGTGTGTGCTGACCCACGCCGCTGTGTGGTGCCCTGTACTGTATGTGTGTGTGCTCGCGTGTGTGTGCGTGTGTGTGTGTGTGCGCGCGTGCATGCATGTGCGTGCGTGCGTGCGCGCGCAAGGGCCCGCTCGGTATCCACGCAGCGGTGAGGGAAGGAGGGGGCTTCAGCCGCTCTCTGAGACCTGCCAGCTAATGTGAGTACCCGCGCTCGGACCTGCGAGGATCGCTTCTGGTTGCCGAGGATGGTTTTGACTTGGATATGGCTTTTCGGCGCTAGTGTAAATATTTTTCGTTAAAAAACGATCTGACGGTGTTTGATTCGCAATGCTACGATCTGAATACAATCCAGACCGTGTGGTGCTTGGGCTGCCGTTCTCGGGTATCTGGATGGCCGGGCGGCGCTGGCGTCTGCGTTATGTACCGCGGCCTATCGCCGGCACATCTCCCGGCTGGACGTCGAGGTGCCCGGAACTCTGGCGGTGGTCGATGCTCGAGCATCAAGACACCCCTTGAACCGTGACTATGATAGACGAACCACTCCGGACACGCCAGGCCGAGGTGGACGATAGCGGCTGCGGTGATTGCGGGCGCCTGAGCTCATTATTGGAGTAGGTCAAGTGCGGCACTGCCAAAACCGGCACCGACTTCTTTTTTAGCGAAAAAAATTAAAAAGCTATTGTTTAGGCGAGCGCGACGCACGTCGTCGTGCGCTTCTGTGGAACGCCGACTAACCGCTGTAGTGACCATATTAGCGTCCAGGGGCCGTGGCGCAACCGGGCCTCGAGCCCAGGCTCCCCACGAGGGAGCCGAGGACGCCATCCACTCGGCCGTGTTCCACCCCCGACACGGACTTCGGTCAGCACGGTTTGAAAGCCAAGTTGACTTCAATCTTGCATGTCACATGTAGCAGCAACCAGGTAAGTGCAGTGGATCGGTCCCGCATCGGTGTCGCCGCTCGGCTGCGGGGCATGGCCAAGTGTGTGTAGGGAGAGGGGGAGCAAGTGGGTCATAGTACCCTCCCTCGCGGCCAAGGGGTTTACACTAGATAGTGGACGGGTAGACTGATGTTCGGTCCCACTTCGTAGGGGCGCGGAAAAACTTGATATCCTATCCTTCTCCCCCCCCCCCCCCCAAAGGAAGGATCTGGCTACGTGCCTGCTCAATTGTGGAGTGCATCACCTCGTACGTGAAACACGCACGCACATGTGTGCTGCCGCCGTCTTGGACGTTGAGGTAGTTAACCCAGCACCGAGAGGCCCTTTTTACCGAAGGACGTCATGACGCTAGTTCAAACGTGCCGACAGCGCACCACTTACCCAGATTGCCATCGCCTCAACCCAGGCTGCTGTCTACCGTGCGTAGGAGCGCCACTGTGTCTAGTGCAAGCCAACAATTTGTACAACTACTCCTTGTCGAAATAATGAAATAAAGGCCAAACATAGAAACAAGATGGATTATAAGAAACATGCAGAAAAGGCAACTGACATGCAAAAAGATATAGCAACAGAATATTATATGCGAACGCTTATCTGTAAGGTGAGAGATGTAGCTCTGTGGGAGAACACTGGACCTTCAATTGAGGGGGCTGCGACAGCAATGACTCGCTACTGAAATGTGCTGTAGCTCATCTAAACACCATAGCAAAAAATAGTGAGATGACAAATCGAGATCGAATAACTAAGATAATGGTAGGCACTGCGCGCGCAAGTACCTGATCTGGTTCTCCCGACGGCGTGCCCACAGCGCATGAGATGCCGCTCTTTCCTCCGTTCCTCACTGGCCGGATGAGAGCATGACGCAGTGCAGGACGCTTAACACGGTCTAGAATGGAGCACTGCTGTCACCCGTCCGGTGAACCAACCAAGAATTTACATCGTTTACATTGGACAACTGCGTGATGCCTTTTCCAGCTGAGAGGAAATTAGTTCACGATCAAACTGCGCAGGCATCTAACAGCAGAGTCCATGAGGCCTGCGCTTCTAGTAAAGGTGCAAAGAATGAGCCTTGACGAGTTCGCTATGGCGCCAATCGATTATCATTTAATAGTGAATGCAATCAGTTGTCAAGCAAGCACTTGATTTACGGCCAATTATCAGCGCAAAGTGGCGGCCTGTATGCGCTCCACAAGCATATAACCCACGGATATCAGTATACAGCAATATAAAAGACCATAAATTTTATTCATAGATCCATGATATAACCATATAACAAACTGTGTCTGCCGATCCGTCAGTTGGTCCGTCATTATATCCGTTACATTGCCTGACTGTGTGTTTCCATCAAACTCCAGCTATATCCATGTCCATCGCGTAGCACATGCACCTCTACCCCGCTCCTTACAGCGGGCTGAGCCGTGCCGCCCTGATCAATCCGTCACGTAGTGCCGGGACCCGGCCCGAGGTGGAGAGGGGGATCGAATCACACACCCACAACATAGCTCGTAGCGTGACAAATTTGAGAAGCCCGCACGACGGACGCTCAAGTTTCCGGAGAACAGCGCCGCTCTCGCTTTGTCCCGTTAGCCTCCGAAAGTCACCTCTGCTGTTACCAGGCAGGCACGGAGCGGGGTATCCCTGATCTAACTCGATTCTCTGGACGTGTCACTGCCATTAAATATGAGGATGTAAGGGTAATTGGTATCGACATCGGTAGATTCTGTTCATGGAAGTTTCCGGATTTCTGTCGTCGCGGGTTGCATTTTGAAACAGCAGTCTAGGGGCTGTGCGGAGCACCGGAAGCACGCCTGGCGGCACGACGCCAAGCGTCGTCAAACCGTCATCGCTGCAGCAGCAACAGCATGTGACGTCCGCTCTCGCAGCAACTGGAATGCAAACTCAACCAATGCGGCCTAGACATTTCTGCTGCAACGCTGCTGCAAGGAGCTGGCGCCTTGGGGCAATGTCTCTGTTTCTGGCCACGCAGCACGCGGTCGCCAGTGGGCACACCGGCGCGGGTTGGGCGATCGAGCCTGCCCATAACTGTCGCTCTGTGCTTTGTTGTGCCCCGTATGAATGGCCGACGTTTCCGGTCATGAGCTGAATAAATGTGCCGTGATGTTGGCATTGTAGCACTTTCGCGGCAGGGCGAGGCCATTTCCCATGTAGAGGGGCGCTCAGCGCGGGGGAGAGGTGGTTCAGGCGATGCTGTGTGGTAGGAGTTGATATGTCATGGCACACGTGCGTCCAGTGAAAGCGTTATTCTCTGCTCAAAGTAGATCGTGGTCACGTTCGAGTTTTTGCGAGTTGTTGCATTTGCGGTCATGGCCACGTGCAACCATGCCGGCTGCAACTTTTATACATGTATTATTCAACTGTTGACATTCAATTATTTCGAGCAATTTCTGCTCCTCTGCTAGATTGAAACACGTATCCATGTTTGATGCTGACGAAACCCAAGGATGTTTCTTCCGCTGCGAAGACCTGCGGTTTCCATGCAGAATTGATTGGTCGCAACTCCCGGCAGATCCGTCTGTTCAAAGTAAGCGAAGCCCATTTCCTAAATCAATTCCAGAGCCTCCAAATCGAAACAACTTCCGGCCTCAGGCTGCTCGCGGGCCGAAATACTGCCTGGCATGGGATCGGCTCTGCCCGCATCGAGGCGCCTCCCTCAGCAAGCCGCAGCCGGCCACCAGTGTTGGACATTTACCCGCCAGACAGTGAGCACCTCAGACAGCTTACGCCAGACAGTGAGACAGCTCAGACAGCTACCCGCCGGACAGTGAGACAGTTGCCCATCAGACGGTAAGACAGCTACCCGTCAGGCAGTGAGGTACCGGAACAGTTTCCCGTCAGATAGCGAGACGCCTCAACAGTTTCCCGTCAGACAGTGAGACACCTCAGACAGCTTCTTGCCAGACGGTGAGACACTCAGATGGTTCCGCCATACAGTGAGACACCTCAGACAGTTTCCCGTCAGACAATGAGACACATCAGACAGTTCCCCGCCAGAGAGTGAGCCACCTCAGACAGTTTTCCGCCAAACGGTGAGACACCTCAGACAGTTACCCACCAGACGGTGAGACACCTCAGACAGTGACACATCTCAGGCAGTTTCCCGCGAGACAGTGAGACACCTTAGACAGTTTCTCGCCAGACAATGAGACACCTCAGACAGTCACCCTACAGACGGTGAGACACCTCAGACAGTTTCCCGCCAGACAGTGAGACACCTCAGACAGTTACCCTCCAGACGGTGAGACACCTCAGACAGTTTCCCGCCAGACGGTAAGACATCTCAGACAGTTTCCCGCCAGACAGCAAGACACCTCAGACAGTTTCCCGCCACCCAGGTCGTATGGTCACGTGCGTACAGGAAGGTCTCTCACGGGGTGTCTGCATCCACGACGCAAAGTCAAATCTGCGTGCGCAGTTTACCACACCGTAAATCGATACTAGCCATGTCGGTCGTGATCATTGATGACCCTTCATGACCTTCCCACGCAACCTCGTCCTCGCGTCGCTTTATATTCAGGCAACGGCACGTTGCCAACCACCCAACTGAAGGACTGGCATGATTGTTTCGCGGCGCTAATCGGCCCTTGGGGTCATTTGGCAAAGTCACACGGACACCGGAACAAACCAGCTGTTTCAGAGTTGTTGATGACCACATTTGTCGCGACGTCAAATCTTGTTATGAAAACAGAGCAACGCTCAAGACAGCATTGCATTTCATGAATGGGAGTGCATTGTTTCCAAGCGCTGGCATTTGTCAGTGCAACAATATCCCCACAAGTGTGGAGGCGGCTTCTACGGTGGAATACCGACACTCTTACCCACTGGTGACAGCGGGCGCATGGCGCCTCCGCTTGCGCTCGATCGCCGGTGGAATATCGATACTCTAACTCACCGGTGCCAGCGGGCACATGACGCCTCCAACCAGCGCGGTCGACTGCGTCAAAACGCCTGTGGGCCCCTGGGATCAGTGTTCAGTGGAAGTAGTGCCAGGTTACTGTCGCACCGACCACGGTTCTAAGAAGCGCGGCGTCGCCGGGCGACAGCCTCGATTTGATAAAGCAGCGATTCATTGCCCGCGGGCGTGTGACGTACGGCAGTCCGGGCGTCTTTGACATGTGCAGAGACGGCCCGCCCGCCTCGGGGCTCATTGCAGCAGCTCCTGCGAGACCGATTAGGCCGGCCGTCGCGTCTCCGGAGCCTCGGGGGTCGGCCAGCTCAGCGTGGGGTCATTCGTACCGCGGTCGCTCCGTCGGCTTCAAAACTGACCCGACGCTGTCATTCTTTTAAAGCAGCCTTCATTACGGTATTACCGGCATTGGCTCGAGACAATGGGTCATACGCGTGCAGCCACCCGCTCGTTTCGCCAAAGCGGCAGGGTGATGCATATGACGTACGGCAGTGCCGCGCCGGTTACAAAGGGACAATATGGTCACGTCGCGCTGCGCTCATTATTCATAATTTATTTTGTGTTGTGCCGCGCGTGTGCAGTTTATTAGTGCTAAGTGTTGAATGACGAGTTGAGGTGTCATTCAACATATACTGCACACTGCGTACAGAGCGTAGCTCATGTTTAGTTGCAGCATCGTGGCATTGTGGCAATGTGCCATGCGTAAGTCAAACATTAAGCCAATGCGTCATCATTCTAACCGAGGTTAGTTTTCGGCTCACCATTTATCAATCGTAAAATCGTGAGATGTGACAGGGCAAGATCTTTAGATTGGCACAAAAATAGAATAGTGCTGAGAAGTATGAGGTGTTGATCACGGGGATAAGCCATGATTGTTATGATTTTTGGTGGCCATTCTTTCCAAAAATTACTAATTTTATAAGGAAACGAAATGCTATCCAAGCAACCCTCTCTTCATTGCTTTTCCGACGCCGGCCAGACCTTAAGAGTTAGCAAAAATGATGGGTTATCGGTTTTGTTCTCCGGGATCTTGGATAATTCTGACTTGATTTGAGGTTAAAAACGATAGGGAGTACATCTCCATTCCCCTCATTGTTTTCCAACAAGAAAAGGAAGTCTAGGAGCCTGCATCAGTCATAAGCCATCAGCTGATCGCAAAATCGGCTAGTCGGCTAACCAGCGGTACCGGGCCCGAAAACTGGTTAGCCGCAATAAGCCTCAGTGTAACATGCAATTTTAAAATCACGGACCATGCATTTCTTATCAAAAGTGCCACGCTGAGCTCCTGAGGCCAGGGACACCTTTTTTGAAGCTCGTTGGAGTATGCTGTTCACTAAATTCTATCTGATGATGGATATTTGCATGCATCTGCCAACACCATCGGCAGGGAATTCGGTGGTATAACTATTTACCACACAAAGCTTGCGCCATGGAGGTGCTAGTTGTTTCTCTCAGGCCACCTTGATTTCGTTGGATACATTTACGAGCTTGGTTGACTGCAGCATTGACTTGCGATATTGTACGTTGCCTGCGTAAAAATCAGACTGAGTAATAATTTTGCTGCAAACTGCACCATGACCGAAAATAATGAGCATGATCATAAGGGTAAGGGTATTTCGCACCACGTGCGCTTTGCGCTTTACCAAACATTTAGTATAGCTTTGTCATCTAACCTTTCTCAGAGGCACTTTACAACTGTGGCTGAGCATGATGTTAGGACTAATGAGACGTTCGACCAAACGTTCATTTAAAAAAAAGTGCTGAAGTCATGGCATTCGAATGTTAGATATCATTCGAATGCCTGGTGAAACTACAAATCTTTACAAAAAACACTCGCTTCCAATTTCCCACCAATCGGCGATAGACTTTGACGCCTCTGTGGCCGAGGGGTTAAGACTGAACACTTACGGTCTGTTGATAACGGATACGAGTCCCAGAGGGACCAAAAATGCGTTAAATGCTGGTTTATTATTGACACACCGGACTCCGAGGCTCCTATGTTAAAACAAACTGTGCGCAGAAATACTGTAGCGTTAGGCTGGAAAGGCTTGCAATAGAAATCCCCCTTGGTATTCGGGAAGAAATATCCCGTTCTTCAGCCAATGCAACACAGAAAACAATTTGTGTTGGGTTTAGTCGATTAAGTTGTATTCGTTAACCTGTGAACGGCGCCAAAATTAAGGATTTTCCAGACCAAGTGCTCACAACCATCTTACTGACTCGATATCCTCCCAAACCGCAGCGCAATGGAAAATTCGGATGAGTGCTCTGCACAGTGTATTATCGCCTGATGATATATTCGTAGATTCATGTAGTTTTCAAACATTCGAATAGATTATTCGAATATGCATGCCCATATATTCAAATGCTTTAGCTCATGAAAAACCTGACCTGACGCCTAATGCCCCAAAACCTGACCAAGCGTACAGCTCAATTAATGTGTGAAGTTAACTTTTGCGTAAAGCTGCTCGCAGACGCAAAATAGAGGTGCTTGACGCCCCTCACTGTGACCGGGTAGCTCTCCCACCGACACAGCTTAGGGGTAGGAGCGGGCGCCTACCTAATTCCGGCATTTTTCCATTTTCGCCGAAGATGACTCCTGACAGCAGGTAAAAATCAGCGTGACGCGTTCTTACTGAGCTCCCTCCCCTCATGAAAATCCTGGCGGCGCCCCTTAACCTGTATCTGATGATGCGAGCGACATGGCAGACCGCCTCTGCTCCATTAATTCTGGAGAAAGCGCGTCCTAATGAAGTGTTATCTGGATCTGTTGATCCGTCCGACCGCTCTCTGCAGCCTGCGATCTAATCACGGCGGCCATTACCACCGGCGGTCGTCTGCTGCGACCGACAGCGTCCAGTGTGCGGCGGCTCAGTGGGTCACGTCGGTTCGTCCTAAACGGATCACCCGTGATCTGAAGCCGTCCATCCCGCCTTGTGGAGGTCCCCTGGATCCGACGCTCACCCGTCCGTCGCCGACCCGCCCGCCCCCCCCCCCCCCCTCCACGCCTCCCCCTCCCCAGGCGGGAGTCCGTCGCGGCCGCCACTGATAGCATCCCCCGCCGAGATAGCGTCGCCATCGACGCCGTCCTCCCCTGTGCGGCCGGCCGGCGGCGCGGTATCTCCCTGTGCTGCGTCCGGCGCCGGCTCGTTTGGTATGCGTCCGTGCATGCCGCCCGTGTTGCCATGGTTTCGCGACCGGCGTGGAGAACGCGTTTCGCCGAGCGGCGCCACCGCCGCCCAAACTTCGACCCAATGTACAAAGTTCGGTACCTGGCGACGTGGCGGTAAAACGCGGCGGAGATCTGCTCGAGCTTCCAAACGATTGCGAGGCTAGGCCTTCCTCCGGACGTCTGAGAACGAGTGCTTTAGGTGGCGGCGCGGTGCGGGACAGAGGGCCCCTCCGACGGCGGATGGCGCTGTGGCCCGCCTGACCCGCGCCGCGGTGCGGGGCAGAGACCTCCGACGACGACGGATGGCGCTGGGGCCCGCCTGACCCGCAGCGCGGTGCGGGGCAGAGGCCTCCTCTGACGACGAATGGCGCTGGGGCCCGCTTGACCCGCAGCGCGGTGCGGGGCAGAGGCCTCAGACGACGACGGATGGCGCTGGGGTCCGCCTGACCCGCCCCACCTCACCCAAAGGATGACTGTGTTGTGTGCAGAACAAAGGTCAATCAGCCGCTGTATGGGCTGGGATGACAGAGCAGGCCGCTGCGGCGATGCAGAGCACCCAGCCCTCCCTCAAGCAGCACCGCGCCAAGGTCAAGCCGCAGGGGGTTAGGCTGAGCGACGTCGTCTGTATACGACATGGGGTGGGCTATAAATGCGAGAAAGTTTCCGCGAAAAGCCTATTAGCGATGCTCAACGTACGTACAACATTCTCCAGCGAATATTTAAGGGCTCATTTCGAAGTTGCATCGAATAAATTAGAACCCCACGGCATGGGAAACGCACTTAAAGCTAATGATCATCATCTACTAAAACACGTGGTCATACGTGCCACATTCCATGTGCAACTCTCACATACAACACAGGACACGTGTGTAGTGCAGGCCTCTGAAGGCTTGTTCTGGGGAAACATTATAGCCTTCCGCTGGGAAGATAAAGAGCTAAGGGTTTTGGCATATGCAGGGGTGGCGATACCAGTTTTTTCATAGGGAGGGGAGGCGGGGTCGTAAAACCACCACGACAATTTAGCCAAAACTTGGGGTGAGAGATCATGCGTTGAACAGCCGTCGTTCCTCTAAGTGAGCATTGCTCTGCTAATTCCCTGCCGCGCGACGCATCACCGTGAGGCGTGGGGACGTGGGGGCCGGGGAGCGGCGCAGGGGCTGACACTCCCAACTTTCTGAACACTAAGCATCGGCCTTGCGAGCGCTGGCCGGAAGGAAATAATCAAATTGTCTGTTGCCCCCTTCCCTTCTCCCAATTTGTAAGAATGTCACGTGTTCCAAGCTGGCGGAAATACCGCATCGCTGTACCGTACCTTCTTATCAGCATGCAGAGCATACTGTCTTGAATTATCTGGTTCAGCTGGCCACGGCATCGTATAAACGTGGTCTGTACAGTGGCAAAAGCCTCGCAGAGTGCTATTGCGTGCATTTGTACCCCGGAGCTGCGTTATAGTACGGTGGCCCGATTCCAAAAGTTGTTTTTGTGTGCTGATGCCAATTCTTAACGGAGAATACATTTGGTCATTTAGCACGACGACAATGAAAGTATCACAACAGCACGCTGTTTGACGATCGCGGAGTTAACAGACTCCTTAAGAGTAATACTACGACCGTTTATAATACGGCCTAAGTGCAGCCAAACGTTCTCTGACGTGATGCGCCCGTACTAACGCGCTCATACTGACGACTGCGGCGTGAGCTGGATGCATTCGATCCAGGCCAAAGCGACACGCGTGACTCGCTGGTGCTGCGTTGTTCCTCCTCTGCGCCATCATTAAGCGAAGGAAGCTTTCAGCCGCCGTCGCGCGCTGAATCTGTGTTCAGCTGTGGCTGAACTGGCTGGGGGGGGGGGGGGGGGGGAGGGGTCATGAGAAGACGCAGCAGTTTTACGACCTCAGAAATGCTTTCCTGTACCTTGTGCCCGACATTGAGGGGAACGGACGAAGTTGTCCCCTTGTCCCCTATTGGCAAAGGGTTGGCTGCCCCTCAATGCACTGGCCTTCAATGCACTGGCCGAATTCAGTCGTAGGTCAAAGTCTGGAAATTGTAATCACATTTTCATTTACTGAATTTGTTTAATTTTTGAGCATTTTATGGTTTTATGTCATGTAGCAAAATGGTATATAGCGAGTATTCCGCCAGTGGCTGGCCGGACTTACAGGAAGCAGCTTTGAGTATGGCCCCTGAGTGACTGGGTCTTTGTTTTCTGTCTCACGGCCCCTCAAGCACATAAGAAATAGGTTTTATATAGCTCCACCTTAAACTTATTAAAATAATGCACTAAAGTAGCTCATAGTGATATAAATGAATACAAGTAGACACTATTTTCTAAAATTACATCACTCGGCCTAGCCTGTGTCAATGACCTGACCTGCAATGACATTTAAAATTGTGGACTTTATCTAAAAAAATATTCAAGAAAATGCACAAACGAAACCAAGCGTTTCGTAGCACAAAATGCAACATCAATATTTATGGAACATTATAGTCTAACCGTATGAAAGGATAAATAAAGGTTAGACATTGGAACATTAAGCTGAAACCTTCCTGAGCCGAAGTTACACAAGGTAGATATTGCATCACAATATAGTTATAACGGCAAAATGAACCAAAATTGTCTTTCAAATTCCTCAAGTGCGGTAATAGTAATGAAAATATTATATAATGACGCCGTCATATGGGGCATCTACGTACAGGGTGTTCCAAAATGTGCAATAAACATAAAAGATGGACGAATTTGCGGAGCCGTGTCTTTTGCGGCCTTAAGTCAATGCAAAAACATGGCGATAGACACGCTGATAACACGTGATGTTCATTAACCTAGAGCATACGAAAATAGCAATCGTGCCTGGATAATTATGTATATCGTGTTGTAGTACGTATACTGTGGTAGTCATTGATATACTATGTATACTATGGTACTCCATTATCGTAAAAATTGGGGAAAGGGACCCCTTAGTGACAATAGGTCCAAAAATAGTTTTCTCCTGCAAGAAGATTGCTGGGATAGGTTGGAGGGGGGGGGGGGGGAGACTGTTCTCTCCTGTCCGATGACAGACATGGCCCCGTCCGCCTCCCGTCCCCCCCCCCCCCTCCGAGGTGCGCTCCTGGGTATGTGCCTGAGTGTCTCAATCAACCTGCACGATTCAATAGGACTTAACGGATGGCGCTTTACGTTCGTTCATTGTTGCCAATTTTTGTATTCGCGGAAGTTTTCTGGTAATTCTCCCATTTTTAAATGCATTCCTTACAGTCACGAGCTCAAATTTCGTCGTTACTTATCGAAATGCATGCTGCATTATACTTCCGTGTAATATAAGACATAAAATCTACATGAAAATGCATGCATATCTTCATATCATACTCTTATTTGTTCTTGGTTCATAGAAGCCACACACCTTATCATAACATCCAGTCACTTATTATCCAATTTAAGGCTGAAATGACCACGGAAAAACGTGGCCCGGACTCCCTATACCTGGCACTAGATGGCCGTGAAGACCTCGGTCAAGAAAGCACGCCGGCACTCAAGCTTCATCGAGCTGATTGCCACGTCAATTAGCGGCACGCGCAGACGCGATCGCAGCCGCTCGGCCGCCGGCCGGCCCCTATACGTTTGGCTGATTGGCCAATGCTGTGCTGTCGTTAGTGCGCTGCTGGCCTCGGCCGCGCTATTTCCGGCGGCTGGGCTTCGTAGATGGCGCCGGGACCGTCACGCACCTCCGAACGGGGCCAGACAGGCGTGCGGGGTCACCCACCCCGACCCCACAACGCCGCGGGCCGCAGCCCTCCAGTCCAACTGTCTGACTAGTCTGTGAGCTCCGGCCGGACAACTGTGAGCTCCAGTCGGACAGCCGTGAGCTCCGGCCGGACAGCCGTGACCTCAGGCCGGACAACTGTGAGTTCCTGCCGGACAGCCGTAGGCTCCTGCCGGGCAACTGTGAGCTCCTGCCGGACATCCGTGAGCTCCGGCCGGACAACTGTGAGCTCCGGCTGGACAGCCGTGAGCTCTGGCCGAACAACTGTGAGCTCCAGCCGGACAGCCGTGAGCCCCGGCCGGACAGCCGTGACCTCCGACCGGGCAGCCGCTAGCTCCGGCCGGACAGCCGCGGGAGAACGCCGCTGCTGCGATCTCGCACGCCTCGCAGAACTCTGTCCAACCGGCCGGGCAAGGTGTGCGACAGCCGTAGACGGCCGCCTGCCCCTCTCTGAGCCCCCACCGCTCCCCCCCCCCCCCCTCCTTACCCCTGCGCCAGCCTGTGACCCCGGTACCCCATCCCCTATGACTCCAGGCGAAACTTGCGGAGACATTTCTCCGGCTGCCCGCGGCATCCGGCCGCGTCTCATGGCTCCGCCTCCTCCGCCGGCCCGCCACCGCCACCGCCGTTGCCGCCGCTTCCACCGCCTCCACCGCCGGCCCACCGCCGTCACCGCCGCTGCCGCCGCTTCCACCGCCTCCACCGTCGGCCCATCGCCGGCCCACCGCCGGGTGGCCCCATCCGGGCGTTTTTCAATCGCCTGTGTGGCGCTGTTCCGACCGCTGACCGCATGTGGGGCGCGGTGACAGGTTCGCCCCGGCGCAGCATCGATTGCGAGGGTGCGGGTCGCCCGGCGCGGACCGCGGTGTCGCCTGATGCCGACCTGGCGTGTCGACGCCGCCATAATCCGTCAGCCGGCGATGGCGTGGCGACACGGCCGGCTGCTGTTTGCCCGCCGCCGGCCGGCCCTGCTGGACCCGGCCGACCGGCGGCCGCTGACCTGGGCGGGATGGACCGCGGCACTCGCTTTGAACGGCGCCGTCCAAGCCTGGGTGGGCGCGCCTCCCACGCTCGAGAGCTGGTCTTCCGTCTCGCCCTCCTCGCCGACGCACTTGTCCCGTCCCTATGGAATAGGCTGGCCGGCCAAAACTCGCCTGCTATAGTCGCACCGAAAAATGTATACGCGCTTCAAGAAGTGTTTATAAAAATAAGTGGTTAATTTTCGCCTCATGAAACGCACTTAGTGAGACTAAACTAGTGTCCGTGGCACAATATACTCCAAATTGTCATATGTTATGCATGGCATATATTTGTTGATATCCCCCCGTCACTCTCTCGTTTTCAATCTATTTCTGTTCGTAAGTTACGAACGAATGCATGCAGGCATTTCATACCATGATACAGCCCAGCTGCATTAGTTTCTTAAAATAGCCCTCCAGTGGGATAGCCGACGATTTTTGCATATGGATGAGCCCGTGCATGCATAGCTGTTTGGCAATCTGGAATAAACTTAGTCAAGCTCATGAATATGCCACGAACACATGACTTCTAATTTTCCATTCTTCGGGAAATTCGCAGCCGGCCTCATTCGATCCGCTCGGCTCGGACCGGTGATTTTATTGCGCCGTGCAAAATAACCAGCGCAAACTCTGCCGACTACATACTGCATGAGCTAAATCACCTGGAGATTAACGACAGTTCTCGTCACGCACGTCGTTGCCTGGCAATCAGGGTAATGGCCTTAACCACGCCAGCCCCGGCTCGAGTGGTGCACAATCACTGGGCTACATCCTGTAGATGACGCGGGTGTCACCAGCACCGGCTGCTGTGAGTGGTGCAGGTTCAACGGGCGCTCCTGCGAGCGGTGCACGGTTCACCAGCACCGGCCCCTGTGACTCGTGAGTGGTGCGTGCCCACCAGACGGTGCGGCGAGTGACACAAGGTGACACACACGACGTGACGGTGACAAATGTTTGGTTCGATTTGGATCATAGCCCTTTTGGCCAGTGATGCCCGTTGTGAGGCTATGAGATGAAGGACAGTGTACAATGGTGTGGCAAAATTACACACACCTGGAGGCCATCCGCTGAAACTTAACCCGCGCAGAGACCTCTACACGTGATTTGCTCGGCGTCCGGACGGAGCCGCCACCAAGGAACACGTAAGCTCACCCACGGCTGGCGCATGTAGAGTGCCTCGGACCTGCAGGGTGTAGTGAGAATGAAGGTTAAAGCGACTGTGAGCATTGAACGGCAAAAGATGACAGCAGGTTCACTAGGCTCGGCTAACGAAAATGGCGCTTGTCACCGCTCGATAGTCTATCCATTTAACCGCGGCAGCAACGTTTGTGTCCCAATTCACATGCATCTATGCGAAACTCTCATTTGTATTACGTCGCTTTGGCTTCGGCCATGGTGAGCTCTTATTCAATCAAACACTAGTCCCTATGCCTCAGCTTATATATATATATATATATATATATATATATATATATATATATATATATAGCACACATACACATAACACACATAACAAGTGTGAATTATTCAGTCTATGCGAACGTGCGTTGCGGTCTGACGTGTGCCATGTGTCCATTTAGTGCCACCCCTGAAGATTAACGTGCACGGAATAGCAGGTGCGACGCTCTGATTTCAGGTCAGCTTGAACAGAAGACATAACGCAAACCTCAGGCTATTTCGGGATGGTTCCGACTGTTGAGAGGTAGTTTCTTTCAAAAAGCACCTGATTTGTGATTTTTTTCTGTTGCCATTCACCGCTGAAAACAAAGGTTCGTCTCAATCATGAATCTGATTGTGCTTCGCGAGAAGACGTGCGAAGCGAGCAGGTTGCCTTTAGTTGCTTCTCGGACGGGGAAGAACTCACGGGCGGCCATTGCAGGGTCGGCCGCAGCTGATCACCATTACGACGCGCTCTGCTCATTTCTACGAGCTAGGAAGCAAGAGCATGTCATCATTGATCTTGGAACCAAAGCACTACGCATTTGCTGTGTCGAGTTTCAGTTTCCGACCGATATGTGTCAGTTTCAGAGACTAGATACACATTTCGATATCGTTTCGTTCCTCACTTTATGCATTTTGGAATTGTTGAACTTTTAAAGAAAGTGCTTGGCGTCTTACTCGTGCCGTCTTGGTATTCTGATTTTCGTCAGTCAAACTCTGGTCACCACCCGATATGCCAAATTAATATAACTGGCTTTGAGTTGAGTCACTTTGTAGTCTTAGACTCCGAGTCACTGGCTTGGGTTGACTTAGGGTCATTCAAATCAACATTCGCCTTCTTATGACCCAGCAGGGGCCGAATACCATGGCTGACCATCACCTTGCATGACCTTGAGCGTTCGCACTCATCCGTTAAGGTGCTACGCAAATAGACGAGCGCTCCCACCCCTGTTACACAACGCGTGAAGTGATGACACCAGCAACAAAACAAGATGAATGGTTGGATGAAAAATGACGTCGCGAACGATTACTCTCCCGGATATGGATCCAAAGAGTCAGCGTCAAACTGTGTCAGCTTAGCGTGTCAGGCGCTGGGCGTTTTGCTCAAAAGGTTTCGGACATCTAATGCAAACAAGCGTGCGCGCAGGTGTGCCCTGAGTGTGCTGCACCACTTCTGCAGCAGCTTCCGCATTCTTGGTGTCATTCTGTTGTGGTTTCGGACCGCCACAATCTGCCCCGGTCGCCAACCAGGTCCCGTGGCGTGACGGGTCACGGTCGAGCCGCGGCCTGGTGCGGCGGCTGGGTGTAGAGGGGGGGGGGGGGGGGAGGCAGGGGGTGGGAAGGGCGGGCGGCGCGAGGTAAAAACAGACCGAACGGCCAATCGATGTGTGTTTATCACAATTATAACCACGAAAGCAGAAAGCAGTTGCGTTACTTACAAGCCTAGGGTGTCGCCCCAACATAACACATGGGACCAATGAACTCCAAAAGCCTTGGAGCGTCCGGACTTACTAATGCTTAATTCGATTTACACGAAATGACAATCAGTTGATTTTTTGGCTAATACCTGTCCAAAGGCGCGGTTACCCCGCGCTGTAAGCTGTGCACTGCTCAGCGTAGTGCACTGTGTGAACCTTGTGCGTCCGTGATTCCGAGATCCATGGAAATATTTGTGTGGAACTATATTTTAGACGTTCACAGGGCAGGCAGCCAACATTTCCATATATCTCGGAATAAGTGATGGGACCAATATCCGCCGCACTCCTCCCTCTAGCTCCACCCGAGGCATTTAATATCAGACATCAGAGCCCCCCCCCCCCCCCTAGCGTGTCGATCAGGTCTCAGCGAGGCCCTCGCGCAAAGTCGTGTGTGTCAGCTGCCCTATCGCGCGCGCGCAACGGGGAGTCCCCGGACGAGACTGCACGGCTGAAGGGCGCTTGGTACCGCGCGAGCTCCCACTCGCTTTCTCTGGCTGCCACTGCAGTTCACACGGCCTCTACAGTGCGGCGGTCTGGGTACTGCGCATAGCGGAGGGGGGGGGGGGGGGGGTTACTTGGACGCCGGATTCGGAACAGCGTTAAGTAACGCCGTGTGGGTTTCAAATGTGTGTACCGGGTAACGCAGGAATGAGTGAGAAAGCATGTGTGGCTCTCAAATTTCGTGCTCGATACTCACAGATTGAGCGCCACAATCACACACGCGCGTCATGCACAATTTGGAAGTTCCACACGGCTTGAGCACTTGCTGTTGCATTGACTGACTTTGGCGCACTTATATTTTTCCAGCATATAACTTTTCAATGTGCACGCTTCGATGCCCTTAACCAGGACAGGGTGGCATTTATAAAATGTCTCTACACACAGCCATAAGAAGCTCAATACACTTGGCTGGTTATGTCCCTGGCATTGGCACTAGTTTTGACCAGCTCATTTCAGCACCCAGTTTGCATCTTGCGCGTTAAAAACAAAATGCGGATGGCCCTAAAATAAACATGCAGCATATCCGTGGGCTGGAGAGCGCATCCAATAGCCCCGTCGGCACCAGTGTTACCGGGGCAGTGCCTAGGCTGGTACAGCGGGGAACATGCCGGTATCAGTGGTTCCGGGTCTGTACCTAGGCTGGTTCAGTGGAGAGAGCGTCGGCATCAGTGGTATTGGAGCTGTGCCTAAACCGGTGCAGCGAGGAGTACGTCGGCACCAGTGGTACTGAAGCGGTGCCTGGGCCAGTACAGCGGGTAGTACGTCGGCATCAGTGGTATTGGAACTGCGCCTTGGCCGATGCATCTAGGAGTACGTCGGCACCAGTGGTGCTGCAGCTATACCTTGCCTGGCACATCAGGGAGTGCGTCAACACCAGGCGTGCCCGGCTGCAGTCAGTATCTCGCAAGCCGCGGTACCGGTACTGCAGCGCGCGGCCAAACCTTGCCGGCTCGAGTTCAGCACTCATCCGTAAAGCAATGAGGGCGCTGTGCCAGTATCGGCGGTGGCACCAAACTTAAGTGATGGTGCGAGAGATAGGCGCCCAAAGGTCGCCCACAGTAACAATCGCCCATGTTAATTACCACCCATAGTAATAATGACCCATGGTAACAATTGTGACATCATATGACTGGCGTCGCTCGGCCCGCTTTGCTTACCACCGACTGCGTCGTTGCCCTCTCATGGGATGTTCATCATTCACATAAAACACCTACGCGCAATTTAACGGCGTTTCATGCAGGCGCCTGTGCTGTGCGTCTGGCTACAGAAATGCGGGCAAACAGACGGACGGACAGAAAGACAGTAAGACGTGCTTCCAGAAACAAATGAATTACGACCGCAAGCACGGACTCAGGTACGCTTTCCCGAACGTCGCAAGGAAAGCCCGCAGTGAAAGCAGTGCAGGCATAACACATACAGATGTCCGTTGCTCCAAATTTATGTGGGCTAATGCTTTGTTGATGGCTGGATTGCTCTTCCGTCACGCTGCAAAGTTAGGGCGTACGAGGCCAAAAGGAGCAATCAACGAGCTGTGAATGCATTTATTTCTTAATTATGCCGTCAATTAGTGTGGTATGATTGGGCGATTTGGGTGCTGCACCTAAACGGAACACATAGCAACGCTCTTTGCTATTCGCAACAGGGACACGTGGTATTAATAACGTATTTGTTACACGAGCACGAAACTCAAAGCAGCCCAACGAAACGACTCCTGGTCTGGCGCCACGTGCTGCACGTGTGCCGTGTGCCTTTTCGACGCCGGATCGATATACGGGCCGTCGCCCGCCTGCGGTCTCGGCCTCCCTGGATGCGGCCATCGCCATCGGAGTCGGCGCCAATAGCGGGTGGCTGTCTCGTTACTCGCAGCAGGCCGCCATCGTCAGCAGGGGTAGACAGTGGGCACGGCCGAGAGATAGCGGGACGATGGCGAGTCGCACCGGGCATCAGAGCCGCACGGGACGCGGGGACGCGGCATCTTCTTGGCTGTTCTTGACTGTTCTTGGGTGGTATCGGCATCGCACGGAAAGCGAGCTTTTGACGGAGCCGGGGCGGGGCTGTGAGTGAGATGCAGTGATGCTCGTGATGCGGGAGTGGTGCCATGCAGTGATGGCTGTGATGGAGTGGGATCGCTGTAGTTGCCGACTGACTAATAACTGATGCCAGTGACGCGCGCTCCCGACCGGTCCACGACGAAATGTCTGCTCGTGTTTTATTAGCCGGCCGTGTCTACACAACTGGGTGTTCAGGCCACGTCCTCTGGTGGAAGGCATACTCACTGCGTGGCCGCCCATGCTTGATTCACGCGTCCCCGCCGCTGAACGTCGGCCCAAGCTGCATCGCCATTCGGAAACGCTCTCCGGTTTCTGAAAAATTCCAGCAATGCGTCCGACGTGACGTGTGCCGACGCCGCCTGCGTTCCGTCGTGGGAAAGCAGCACTGAAAGGCGTCGTAAGTGGCGCGTCTGCGGCTCCTGAAAAGATGCATTAGCATTTAAGGCACCTCGAGCACGCACCGCGCCTGACACGGCGCACCGTGCACCGCAGCTTGATATGCGAGATGAGTTCTGCCAACACAAGAGCCGTAAATTTATATCGAGGAAGGAGATAAGACTGTGGTAATAGCCCTTTTCCTAGTGGAAAACCAGGAGAATCGAGAGATATATGCGTTGATATTTCGGCGACATACTGCTACATCATTGTTATTCATTTGAATGGCTGCATGTTGCCGAAATCCAGCCGCATCTAGCTCTCCATTCACCTGGTTTTTCTTTGAGGAATATGACGATAGCAACTGTCTTACCTATATGCATGATGTTCCTCGCAAATGCACTCAACAACTTACGTAGTTTAGGAAGGATATTTTTAAGTAAACGCATTTGCTGAGTTAGTTGAACACCACTGGCATAAATGCGCAGAATCGCCATTCTGCCGCATTTTGGAAAAATTCATTATCGTGATCGTACTCGCCGTCATTTCAGAAGCGAGATGTGCCATGCGGTATCGTTCACGATACCACGGAATCGGCAGCCAGTATAGAATCGGTACCAGTGGTACCGAAACATCGCCTGAGCTGGTAACACGGGACTTTGTGGGCACTAGTAACGTACACTTGTATTGTATTTAATGATGGGTAACAAGGCATCCGCATAACACGACATGGAGTCCTCTTACTGCCACGGAGTGCGCGATACGTGTTTCATTCGAATATCATCTCACCTCATGACGGAGGAAAATGCGTTTAACTGGTAGAGTTTGCGTATCTTATCTCCTTCATGTAGAGCTTAAATGGCGATGAAAAACAACAGCGTTGCGATTTTGATAGAAGGAATGACAGGATGACTTGAACTGTCTCTACTCAAAAGCTGGACACACGTTCCACCGTCATTCATTAAAAAAGCAGCTAGCAGTTTTTGTACTCTTGTTTAATAGATACTTCGAGAGTCCTACACTTGCGAGATAAATTTGATGATAAAGACATGCATCCCAGGGTGGCTCTGGCAAGCTGGTTTTCGAGTCAGCGGCTAGCCGGATTGCCGATTTTGTGACCAGACACTAGTTTTATTAGCGAAGGTAGGAACCCGCGCACTCTGGTCTGTATCGCATGACGTCATAGAGTAAAAAGCACCTTAGGTTGACCGGCACGTCCGTCTTATCAATACCTTAGAATAAAGATCAAGTCAAATGACCTCCTCTTTAGCTTGTGTGCCTAAATATCGCAATTTAACCATAGTTTTACGTGCGGGTACGCGGTGTTTCACGTACTCCTATTTTTAAGTAAATTTGGACAAATATTAATTGATTTCAACATCACAAGAGCAAAACAGATTTCCAAACTTATCGTAAATAGCCGCCACACGTCAGGCACACCTTGGTAAATTTCTTAGTTTTCGGACAGTGCGGCAGGCAGAGGGTTACTTAGGTCAAATAGTTATCTATTTAGCATGGTTTGGCCGATCGTTAAGCTGGCTTACAAAACTCGCCGCTAATTACAGTTAAGATCTTAAATTCACGATAAACATACTGTCTACACAGACATACGCTCCAGGACTGCTGTACTCTGTAAAGTCTGATAAATTTATGTTAAATGTCACGAATTAACCACCAAAAACTTAGAAATATTGCCCGAGGTCTTCAGATGCAACTGCCGTGTATTCTTGTGTGATTAAAAAAGGAAGAAACTCGGTGATATATTTATGTCTCTATGTATTTCTTAACAGTGCCTCTCCGCGAGATAGCTAGCCAGATCGGCGGCTAGTCGGCTGGCCAGATCGGCGGCTAGACGGCCAGCGGGATCGGCGGCTAGCCGACTAGCCGGCCAGCCACAAGGCGGCCTTGATATACTTAATTGGCAAGGTTTCATATCAGCTACGGGTTTCATATATCGCGCTGCAGCGCGGATCCATCAGTAGGAATGATGGTCCTGACTGACGATCATCATTCAAAATTACCCCCATCCAATCACTCGTGATGATGGTCCAAGACTAAAACGCCGGCCGTCCAATGCAACATTTTCCCTTTGGCTCTAGACAAACAAGTTTCTCTCAATCTACTGCAGTCCGGGCCTGTCATTTCTGGTTGATTCCTGAAAACCGGGGCGGAAATAAACGTAACTAGACGTCGACCACAGTGGTAAAAGGCGTTTCTGGGGCAGGTGATTATTTGCCAAGATGAAAACATCCAATATTGATTACATCATCACATAACAACATGCGTATGCTATAACACGCGCACCTGCCAACACAATAATGGTCACGCAGCCTGTCATCGATCAGAATGTCTGCTACCTCCGGCCGTCACATCGCCAGTATGGATAAATCCGCACGTTTTCGCCTTCAAACACGACACAATTCCAGTAACCATCGCAGCAGGCCTTCAGATGAATCAAACCCCACGTTTGCATACGCCCAATCCGACTCCGACGTCTCCGACGCCCCGTAACATTCAGCCCCAGCGAGGCCGGTCGCTCGCGCCGCGCGGCACTTCCACTGTTTTCCTTCCCGGCGACAGGGGGTGGAAGCCTCTGGAAGCCTCAGAACAAACGACGCTCGTCCCAGGAGGAGGCGCCCGGCCTCCAGCCGGCTAGCTCTCGCTGTAAGAAAAATACGTGTCGGTGGCCGCGAAGTACGGCGCTCTGCGCACCACCGGCGCCTGAGCCGTGCCAGTCACGTGCTCGTGACTTTTCAAGATGGGCTTGAGCTGGCGGACGGCTGGCCGCGGCGGCGGCGGCGGCGACGGAGGTGGCGACGGCGGCGCGGCGGGCTCCTCGTCCGCGATGGTGACCGACGGCAGGCTGCGTCGCTGCAGACTGACGCCCTGCTGGCTGCGCCGCCGGTCCGTCGACAGGTTGTGGCAGCTGCGCTGCATGGCGGCCAGCTGGTCCTGCAGCGAGCGGTACTCGAGCAGGTAGCGATCCAGCTGCACCGCGTGGTACGTGTACGGGTTGTGGCGGACGCACTGGTCGGACGTGTAGCCGCCGCAGTCGTCCGCGTCGGCGGGCACGGGCGAGCTCGGCAAGCTCGGGTAGCGCGGCCGGCAGCGCGGCACCGCCGCCGCCGCCGACTCCGGCCGCGCGACCGGCTCGGCGTCGCAGCCGCGGTGCCGCCCGACCGGACTCGGCGGGCTGCAGGTGGACTCGGACCGGTCGGAGAAGGGCGGCGAGCGCCGCGCCGCCGACGGCGGGCCGCGTCGCGGCAGCGTGCAGTAGCCGCCGACGGCGCTGCGCTCCTCTGCCCACTCGGGCCGCGCAGCCCGGCCGCCGGAGCCGCCGCGAAGGCTGCCGCCGGTGGTGACGGCGCGGGGCCGCGCCGGCCGCGGGCCGGCCTCCTCCGGAGCCGTACAACCTGCCGGCGGCCATCGATCGCCCGGCAGGCCCCAGTGGGCCGCCGGGCCGGGGCCGGACGCCGCCCGGCCGGGCCGGCTCTGGCCGGGCCGCCGCCGGCCGCACGGCGTCCTGCGCCGGCGGCGGCGGACGCTGGGTCGTGCCCGTTGGCCGCACCCGCGTCGCCGTCGCCGCCGCCGCCGTCGCCGTCGCCGTCGCCGGTCGGGGCAGGCTCGGCACCCGACCGGGCGCCGGCGGGCCGCCGTTTGCCAGCCGCCCGCCGCCGCCGGGCTTGTGGCGGACTCTGGCGGCGCCGCAGGCGGCCTGGCAGGCGTCGGCGGTCGACGCGCCCGCGTGCACAACAGACACACGCAAATACAGACGGCCAGACTGAGCAGCAGGCCGACGACGAGCGCGCCCAGCAGCAGGCCGCGGTCCAGCTTCAGCGTCAGGTGCGTAACGCCCTCCCGTTCCGTCACGCTGACCGTGACGGGCCGCGTGACGCGGCCTGCCGAGTTGCGCGCCTCGCAGATGTAGCGGCCGGCGGCGGCGGCGCGCACCGCCTGGATGGTCAGCATGCTGGTTTTTCTCCTCGCGGCCGTGGTGAAACACGTGGAAGCTCGTGCCGGCCGGGCGCATGGCCGAGCCGTTGGCGATGACGCGGCCGCGCCACAGCCAGCTGACGTCGGCTGCCGGCGAGGCGCTTACCGAGCACGAAAGCGTCACGTTGTCGCCGGCCCAGGCCTGGTGGCGGCGCGCGCCCTGTCGGATGACCGGCGGACACGAGAACTGGCCCAGCCGGACGGTGCCGAACGGCGCGTCCCGCAGCCGCAGCGGCTCGGCGCAGCGCGGCTCCTCGGCGTGCGAGGGTCGCGTCCTCTCCAGCCAGCGCTTCAGCGGCCGCACCCGGCAGTCGCACGACCACGCGTTGCCGTGCAGGTGGAGCTCGCGCACGCTCGCCAGCGGCGTCAGGCTGTCAGCAGGCAGCGTGGTGAGCCGGTTGTTGTCCAGCCGTAGCCACTGGAGCCGGCCGAGACCGACGAACGCGTCCGCGTGCACGGTGGCCAGCTGGCAGCCGTTCAGCTCCAGCCGCTCCAGCTCGGCCAGGCCGGAGAACGCGTCAGCCGCCAGGCGCGTGATCAAGTTGTTGCCTAGCCGCAGCTCGCGCAGGCCGACCAGCCGCTTCAGCGAGTCGGACGGCACCAGCAGCAGCAGGTTGCGGCTCAAGTCCAGCTGCACCAGGTTCGCCAGGCCGGCGAAGGCGCGCTGGTCGATGTGGCCGAGCCGGCAGGCGGCCAGCGAGAGCCGCTGCAGGTGGAGCAGACCCCGGCGGCTGAACGTGTCCGCCGTCAGCACCTGCAGCCGGTTGCCGTCCAGCCGGAGCACCTGCGTGCCGGCGTCGAGCCCGGACGGCACCTCCACCAGCGACGCGTTGACACACAGCGCCGCCTCCTTGCCGTCACGCCACTTGCACTCGCAGACGTGCCCCGGGCAGCCGCCGCCGCCCGGCGGCAGGCACAGCAGCACGCACAGCGGCAGCCAGAGCGGCGGCGCGGCGCCGGCGGGGGCGCGCGGAGTCGGGCGATGGCCGGCCATGGCGCACGGGGCTCGTGCTCATGGCGACTCCCGCGGGCGCCGTGCTGCAACGCCAGGCGGCGCGGTCATCAATGCCGGCGGCACGCCAGCCTCGCCCGGCGACCCTGCCGGCAGGGAGCGTCGATGAGAGTAGTGCCGCCGTGCGCGCGCGCGCAGCGGAACATCCATCCAACGAGGAGATGTATGGTCAGCAATCCTTCGACTGTGAGTGGCCGGTCAGCGATGGGGTGCCGGAACTGGCTGTGCTACTGGAAATGCGCACCCTCTGTGCATCCTTTAGACTACTGAATTATTGGGCACAGCTCCTCGCCCAGGTTTTGAAAGCGACGAAGCCTACTAAAAGGCGTCCAAGTCTGCTTTCCTGAGCGCCAGTAGAAATGTAGGCCTCGCAATGTCATCAACCCCTGTAAATCCAGAATAACGTTACGGAAGGGTCATATACAATATATATATATATATATATATATATATATATATGTGGTTGTATGTGTGTGTGTGTGTGTGTGTGTGTGTGTGTGTGTGTGTGTGTGTGTGTGTGGGTTGTGTGTTGTGTGTGTGTGTGTGTGTGTGTGTGTGTGTGTGTGTGTTGCCAAAGCTTGCAAAAATGCTACAGAATGAATAGAAAATGCCAGCAAAACGGAACATTGCATATTTAGCAGGTGAGCACGCTGCAACTTGCTGCATGCTTGGCTAAAACTTTATTTTTGTGCGGGGTAGGCCCAGTCCGTTGATGGGTATGTTCATGTTGATCGGTATTGGGCAAAGCCGACGTTTTCCATGTATCTTTGTCGAAAACGAGCAACAACTATCAATCTTGAGTTATGTTTTCAGCCCAAGCAAATGGCAAACAGCCGGGGTATTGGCACATTCGCACCCTTGATTCGGCCGCAACACGTTGTACCCAACGCTGCACAGCTGGAACCATGGCACTGCCGTATATTCACCTCCCCGGCGTATGCTGAAGGCAAAATTCGCAGCTGCACTTCGTTTGATTTCCCAGCGCGCATGGGAACGGTGTTCAAATTATGCAAGTAGATTTGCAAGAGTTTCTGTCTACGGAACTGCCTGAATGTGAGAACACGTTTTTGAACAGTTTTGAACTGTTGATGCGCTACCCTTGCTGTAGGTGGACGAATTCGTTTTTCTCAAATCTGCACGAGAATGGATGCCCCTGACGGTTCACACACGAAGTTAAATTTGAATTTGTGAATTCAAATTTACCCAAATGCGGTCTAAAAACAGAGTCGCTAAGTGCTTTGAAGGTTTATGTTACAAAAGTTGTATTGAACTATTGTATATCTCATAAGAAGTCGCTTATACACTCCACCCTTGAAGTGTCTCAACATCCTATAAACTTTACTCGAAATACCTTTGTCGGCACACCTAATTCGTGTGAAGCATTTAATCTCCATGAAGATGACGTACCGGCCCTCTGTGTATTTCATGGCAGCGAATAGCCATCACACTTAACATTTTCCCAAGGATGTCACTTATTTCCAATATGACGCCACCTCTTCTAAAGTCCAGTGAGTTCAAGTAGCTTGGTCGGCGGCATTTACAACGTACGAGGTGCCAACCAAAAATCAATTGCGTGCCATGGTTTTTTGCCCTGACCTGGCATGTGGACCAAAACAAAGAATCTGTCAAGGCTCGATGAAGTGATTGGTACCCATACGATAGTAAGCAATGTCATCACAATGTCTTCGCAAACAACGCTTGCATACGGAAGACGGTGTTTGTCAACTGCGTAGTGACTGACTGGAAGTACAGTCCCTTGCGTGACTTAACGACTGCCTCTGAGACTAAGTGGCACGTGCGCTCGCCGGCAGCAGCCGACAGCGACCCTGCGGGGCTGCCACCGGCCGTCCTATCATTACGACTCATTTCCTTCACATTCCACATCAATAAATCAATGCGACATGCCACGACTGCAGATCAGCACAACACGACAACCCCCGCATTAGCTATTCATGATACCGGGCCGAGTCGGCCAATGCGCGGCACCGGTCCGGTCGCGCCGACTTCGCTGTGAGTTAGTCCGGAGCGACGTGCGGCGATTTTAGCGGGGTCCCGCCCGGCACTGCAGACGCCCCACCTGGCGCGTTCCCTCGGGTTTTGGCGCGCCCGAGCTGACTGAGTCGCTGTTAGTCGATCGTCCACCCATTCAGCGATCTAATGTGCCCATGATGGGCTTCGTGTGTCCGTGGTGGGCTTCGCGTGTCCGTGGTGGGTCGAGTGTGTCCGTGGTGGGCTGAGTTGCCCGCGGTGGGCCAAGTGTGGCCATGGTGGGCCGGGTGTGCCCGTGATGGGCTGAGTGTGTCCGTAGTGGGCCGAGTGTGCCCGTGGTGGGCCGGGTGTGTCCGTGGTGGATCGGGTGTGTCCGTGGTAGGCCGAGTGTGTCCGTGGTGGTGCGGGTGTGACCGTGATGGGCCGTGTGTGCCCGTGGTGGGGCCGGGTGTGTCCGTTGCAGGCCGAGTGTGTCCGTGGTGGGCCGGGTGTGTCCGTGGTGATGCGGGTGTGTTAGTTCACCAGTCAGCCTCATGTGTACTCACCATCGAGTGCGTCGAGTACGTCCCCGGTGGGTCGACCGTGTGCGTGTTCCTGCGAGCCGAACCATCCCTGGCAAGCGTGCTGTTTCCCACGGAAGCCGAGCCCCTGGCGCTTGAGTGCCCGTCCAGCCGACTGCGTCCGTGCGTCTCCGAGTCGAGTCGTCATGTCGTCGAGTCGAGTTGAGTCGAGTCGTCCTGTCGTCGAGTCGAGTCGAGTGAGTCTGCGTGCGTCTCCGCGGCCCATGTGTCCCCAGCTGGTCGGACGCGCGGCCGTGCTCCGGTGCTTCGTAGTTGTGCTCCAGCGAACGGAGAACTGAGCCGACGTCGTCCGAGTCCGGCCTCGGCCAGAGGCGCCGGACCCGTGCGGGTCTGCTTTCTCATGACGCTCTTGCGTCACGCCCCGCGGGCCGCCATTGACGTGTTAGTTGCATCCGACTGCAGCTTACACTGATCTGCTTCGTTTCCACACGCTCCGTGATCTCTGCGCTGGGAAACTGTGGGCTGATTTGGTCGCATATTTCATTTTGTGGCCGCGTTTCACACGAAGCATTTGCGGGCGTCATCAATTGTGAAACCGAGCCCGCGATAGTGGGGGTGACAGGCGGACAGTCAGCGGACGGTCCCGGCCTTTGTCTGACGGCTATAGCGCGGATCATCATTTGTGTCTGCAGGTGCCACGCTTGATTATTTCCCGCCAGGTAAAATGGGGGAATGTGAGGTACTCCTCGTTACTGGAACATTTGATGCGTCGCTTAGAATCCGTGCCGTTAGTGGTATGCGTAGGCAGTAGATGACAATGCGGTGCACGCGTTTTTTCATTGCAGATATCTTTGGCATGTCTCCATCATTTGATTCGACGGAATTAATTGTGATGCATCTGCTCTTTATAGTTTTAACTCCCTTAACTATAGGGTGCATAACTTGTTGGCCATAGTGCGTCGGACCAAGGACCATAGAAAGGACCGCACCGAGGATTGCGGCACGCTGAGTTTTCGACGCAAAAATCTTCCGTTGACCGGATTTTCACAGTCGGATGGCGGGCTCAGGATTCGCGCAATAAGCGCCGTTTGGCGTGGGCGCTATTTCCAGAAATATATCCAGCCTAAGCGTTCGGGCTAAATATCAAAACCGTCAAAGGCGGGCTTCGCGCCCTCCATGCTCTGTCGCTAACGACTGTGACCGATAAATGTTGCTTAAGCATGCGACCTGTTTGGTGCGTCCAGCCCCTCACTCGGGGACACGTCGTTAGGCAGCGCCGCCCCCGGGACGCCGCTTTGTTTCCCCCTGCCCGACCTCGCTCCTTTCCGCTCGGGTAAAACTCAGACGGGCCATCCCATGCAAGCGCGCTCTAAATCACGCCGCAAGCCTCCGTGGTGTATTGATTCCTCGGGGCCGGTTATTTCGGCGGAAATGGTGGGGAAGCTCGCCGATAACGGCTGACGATGACGGGCTATTTAACCACAACTCGGCACAGCACCTCCGCGCGGGAGAAATGGCACCGCGCTGACGAGAGCTCCGCCCCGGACGCGGCCCAGACCCAGTCCGGGAGGACGGCGCCTACCATCGCATGCGTGCCGTGACGCATGTGTGGTCTGTTGCATGCCGGCACGCAGCCGGGTCCATGCCACACTCGCATATGGCCCTGACGAATGGAGTCCTGCTCCGCGACCAAATGGTTTAAGTACGGGGTAGACCTGTGAGTGATGAGACCATTTGCCGTGGTGGAGGCCTAGTTGGCACCCCCCTTAACGAGGGGTGAGGCCTCGGGAACTCTACCGTGACCTGCGATGCGCCTCCGAAGGCGTAACCCTGCCTTAAGCTTATATGCACTGATATCAAAACCCCCAATCATGCCACAATCCCACAGGGCCTGCTCCGCGCTGCGTGCCATGATTAATGAAACTCCGAGTTTAATTTTCGTTTAGACGAGTGGCAACAAAGTAATGATGGCGCGTGCATTTCAAAACATTACGCAGTTGCACTGGTGCTGAAAGGAGCCTTCACCACTGCAACATGTATTCCATTTTCAGCGCGTACATAACACACTAGACCGACCGATACCACTGGCTGAATGGAATCGCTGTCTGTTAGTTACGCCGGAAACGGCCACCGGCGTGTGATATTACGACACCAATGAATGAACGATGGTGCCAGTTAATGAATAATCCCATGATCATTCAGAACGTCACTAGATGAGGCGTCAATTCCAAAGACGCCCGGCACCCGGTATCGGTGAGAAATGGCAACCGGGACCGGTGAGAACAGGCACCCGGGACCGGTGAGAACAGGTACCCAGGACCGGTGAGAACAGGCACCTCGACCGATGAGAAATGACACCCGGTGACCGGTGAGAACAGGCACCCGGGACCAGCGGGACGAAAGCGGCGCTTTATTAGTTTGCCAGTCCGGCCGGAGCCAGATACGTGTCATTGGACAACTCTTGCCAGGCGAGGAGACGCTGACGTCATCATCAGCTGGCCCAGCTCGCCTTCGACTCTGATTTTATAGTTTCATGCTCATGAGGCCCTGTCACACCATCGGCTGTTCCCAGTCCGGCCCAAACCAAGTGGCTGTCAACATCCGGGTGCAGTTTGAGCAGGGTCGGGTCACATGTCATTATTTGGCTCACCGGTGAGCATCAGTCCAGTCTGGGTCAGCAGCATGCGGTTAGCCGGGCGTTACCGCTTCGAACACGACCGGGTGATGTATCACTAGTCGGCCGACGCCTGGTCACAACAGCGTCATATGTCGTCAGCTGGGACGAGGCAGTTCGGGACCGGATGGCATGTCATTGGCCGTCACTAGCCTGGTCAGAAGTAAGGTCAAGTTGTGCGCTATCGGTTGGCCGAGGGGTCAAGATCCCGATGCCGCACCAGGGGCCCGAAAAGCAAGTCTTGACAGGTAAAATTGCAATTTTTCACTGCCAGAGGCTACGTCAGAACAACCTATTTGACCAGAACCACCTTTTGGTACATCAGTTGAGCATGACAAGGCGCAATTACTCTTCTGTCGAGTCAGAGCAGCCGACGTGATATCGCCTACAGCCGCCTCCTGTGCTGCCCAAAGGTCTGACAAACACCCAGCTTGATCCGAACGTCCGGCTCTGTCGGAGCTTAGCAGCGTCATCAGCCAGGTCGCCAGCAGGGGCACATACAAGTGGTCTGCCTGCAGGCACGGTGACCCGTGCCCCTTCTTAAGGTCATGCAGGAAACCCGGCAATCAGAGGGGAGCGTGAGATAAGAACGGCCGAAAGGCTTTTAATTTGGCATCACACCAAGTTTTACACCACACCAAAACGTAAGTAATCATCATCAGATGCTCAAAGACATGACAAAACACAGCACACTATAAGTGTATGACTACAAAGGCCCATGACCGCTCTTTGGAGACATCAAACATTGTTTTGTTCTCACGGAACTGCTGTACGCCTTGCTGGCCACAGCCACCTCCAGCCAGAGGCGTGGGCGGTGCCATGCGCGGTCAAGTGTAACCCACTCTGATTTCGCTGCAGCGATGGTTCCTCCAGTGAGCAGGTTCGCTCACTTGTCTCTGCACGCCACACAGTTTTCGCAGCACGGATGCGTACATTTAATCTAAAGGGAGAGGGACTTCGTCTTAACTACATTCATGTTCTTATTTGCGGATGATTTGATGAGGTGTTTCAAAATCCCGGCGATCTTGTATCGGCGCCCTCTATTTGCCGAAGGACTTATGGTGCTAACACTCTGCCTCGAGGACTTGGACTAAAACGCAGAGTAAACAGCAGGTCCGGTGGCTCCCCCTAGCGGCACAGCTCGTGAGTCCGCTCACGAAGCCCTGCCGCACTTAGCCGAGAACTCGCCCTGACCGCCGCCCTATGTCGCCCTAGACACGCGCTCCTGATCACGTGACATCGATTTATCGAAGTGGCCTCCGGGCAGCGGGCCCATTAAACGGTGCGAGCCGGCGCCTGATTAAGCCGAGCTGCTGCGGTGTGGTCGGCGGCGGCCGGCGCGCGAGACCGCGTGGTTGCGTCAGTTCAGAGTGTGCCACGCACTGAAATAAGCCGCCCTACGGGCCGGGTCGGCGGCGCCTGGACTCCCGCTGGACGTCCGGGAGACGCGGGCCTCCACCACAGATGAGATGCCGGGAATCTGGTTTAGCTAGATGACAAGTTTTTCCCTAGGGCTCATCGGGGTAAGCTTACTCTAGCGACTACTTTGTGTTCTGCTGCGTTCGTCGGCGCACGTGTTCGCCAGTTCCTAGTTCTGTCGGAGTGCGCACAACACAACAGGGAAGTATACAAGTCTGTTGGCATGGGACATTACTCGGCAAAAACTCTTTGGCGGCCAATGAACTATCACTATCATGGATGATATATAAGGTTCAACTGGGGTTAGTGGTAAAAGTAAGCCCGCTTTCGTGGAAGATTATTATCAGTCTCGTCAAGCCGGTTTTCCCTGAAAGGTTAGGAAATGCATACAAGCATTTTTTTTCTGAGTAGTCGTGTAGATACCCACAAACTAGTTCAGATGAGCACAAAAAAAACGTGAAAGTGAATCGTGGTTCATCTGGCAGTACCTCTGGTGTCTCAACAGATCAACAATGGTTTATTCGGCGAAGCACTGGGTAAAGCCACAGATTTGGCAGACCTGCCTGTGAAGTTCAGAAGTTATTCCAGAATCCCGAATGGGGTGCATTCAACCACCTCCCTCGGGCGAACCCGGGTGATTCATGGTTTGACTCGAGGCAATGACGTTGCCGCTCCTGCGTCATGTGTGTAAAAGTTCTCCGTTTATCTGTCACCGAAATGCTAACGTGTGGTTTGTGCTCCAAAATACAAACGCACGCACGTACAGAGTCCATTTCCCCTTCACACTCACATAAAGTGGTGCTATACAGATAATTGACGTCAATTTTGCTAATACTAGATATGACCAGCGACGGGATGTTTTCCCCGTCGTGGAACTCCGATACTCAAATGTGCTATTTTAGTCCGCGCATTTGAACACCGACTATCGCTGAAATATGCTGGCTGCAATCGTTCCTCGCAACTGTGTCGGTCTCATTCCAACCAAGGTTTCAGTTCAATTCCAGTTGAAGTTCGATATTCAGATGCCTGGCGACAGGCGCTCTTGCCTCGCGGTGTTCCCTGATATTTCAGCCGTCGCCACGTTGATATCCAGACCCAAGTATCGACATCACACCCAAGTCAGTCTTCGTCTGGCGCGCCGGTGACGACGCGCGCCGCACCCACGGACCAGCCGCTCCATTTGTATTCGTGTCGCCATCTATCCATTTCCGGTCTGTCGGCTTTCGTTCCACGATTCGGAATCATTGAGACGCTTCGTGGACCACTTGATCTGTTTCTAGGCGGCCAATCATTCGGCAGAAACATCGCGCTTCTCGACATATTTCGGCGCACTCCCCAAGCCCCATCGGCTGGCGAGCGGCGCACAGCGGCCGTCGAGGTCACATTGCACGCCACAGACGAGAGTGGGGTAAGACTGGGGACATCAGTTGACTTGCTGGTTTACGTCAGCCATTATTGTTATATTGAAAAGGGGAAACGCCTTCTTGGAATTGTCTCGCACCAGTCTATAGAAAAACCGCGGCTCAACATTCACCAATATTTGTGCATTCTCTCAGGCACGGAACGACATGGGTCAGAGCTGGGGAGACTACGGCATTCTTCAAGTAGGGAGCTGCGAAATGTTCATGAAAATAAGGATATCACTCGATGGGAATAATTTCGGCATTCGTTCACAATAGAAGCCAAGCAGTTGACCTACGGAAGGAAAGGAATACATATGGACTAACATTGATCTGTCTTGGCCGAAATACTTGCCCAAATGACTGAGACATTGCGCTGACTGTTCCTTTTCCCTGAGATTAACAAAGAGCGCGCTCGTTTCCCGGTCTGGCCTTTTCCGGTGTGAAAGACTGGGACATCAGGTGATGCTGAAAATGCTGCAAAGGCTGGAGAGTGCTCGAGATTACGATGCCCTCAGACTAATTGCGGTAAAAACAAACCCATTAAAAGCAACATTACGCCCCCCAAAATTGTGTCATGCTGCTGTAAAATCACATAGGTGTTACGTCACAAAGCTATTCTCCCTGCATGTTTTATGTTTCTGTTACATACGTGGTTTGGATAGTTGTCAATGTTGTTGGTCCTACAACGCACAATTCGTAGACGGCCGGCAACCAAGATAACTATCAGCACATTATAGTCGCCCATTACACCGATGGCAGCCGTCCAGCCTTGATGAGCTCACTGTAAGCATGGGGCGCACGCGACCTCAGAACCAGACGTAGTGCTGAAGGCAGCGTGCAAAGAGGAATTTGTTCATAGAGTAATGGGGTTACCAAATTAGCAGCGTCCGATACCGAGGGACCTCGACAACAAGGATCTTAAACATACCTCAAGTAAATCTCATTTGTAACGATCACAGGTCGCTAGAGGACGAAGGAGGGCGGCGTCTTCGAGGCTCTTTCCCCGACAAGACGAGAGGGCATCCTCGAATGGACAGAAAGAAAAAGAATGCGAAAGGAGCTCTGCGACCTATAGCCTTTTCTGTTGGAAACCAAGCACGTGAAAGTAGTCGTTCCCACACCTTTGATGAAAATGTTGAGAGAGGCTGGTGTCGCAAGGAGCATAAAATGAGGATTCTTCAGGGGTCATCCTTCGTTGGTCAAGTTTGGTTTTCTTTCGTTACAGCTTGTGTTCCACCAGTCTTCACCAGTGTTCGAAATCCACCTTCTGGCGGATGTTTTGGAAATATATCCTGATCTCTAAAAAGGTGGGCACAAAAAGGAGAAATTGCGCTTGAGCAAGATCTCAGTCGAATGCCCATGTTTTCAGACATCTCAAAGTTTGTTGTTGTCACTTCTACTACTACTGTATTTCTGCGTTTTTCGCGAATGAAATGATGGAACTTATGTGACTAAGAAGCTAATCAAAATTAAGACACATTTGTCTCATCCTAGGAAATTTTGCCAACATACTTTGACCAAAAATCCGAGCATCCTAACCGAGCATCCAACAATTTGCACGCAAGATAGTTGACACTGGCCTAATCCCAACCCTGCAAATTTGGCTGTAACGGGTTTGACAGTTCGTGAGATCGTAAGAGAAGACACCTCTTCCAGAATGCTTTTTTTAATGTAATACATCATTTTTTATTTCACATGCGATGAATCAGACGTGGTCCCCTGTGACTTGTCGAACGTGCTCAAGCGGAAGAAGTGCTTCTTGAAGCCCAGTAGAAGTGCTGGGTAACACGTGCGATGGTTTGCCCGTATGAGTGCTCCTGCTCCTGTTACGTGCCTCAAATATAAACGCTTGGAGCAGCAAGTAAATGCAGGCTTGTCGTGGCATTGGTCCGCAACTGGCAGCGAGATGATCAGAGACCACAATGCAAACGTATCTTGTGTGACCAATTTGACAATGAACAACGAGCTTCACCTGCTCCCGGGTACATAATTGACTTCGAAAGAACTTTTTCTCATGTTCATCGCGTGCGTGTAACCGACAGGTGCTCGCACGCATGTTGTCCAAGCCACAGCCTACGTAGTGTAGGTGAAATGTGACGTGGAATTCGCTTCGGGAATGGTCGAGAGGTGGCCTAGGAACCGGTTATTATAATGCAGTTCAAAGAAGGTTCGAAGCTGTAACGAACAATGGAATGAACGATAAACGTTAATCAAAGCGGTCCGTGGTTGATTACAGTTGGCTCAAAGTATTCGCCGCGAGGTGGTCTACGGCATTCATGATGCGGTCCAGGAGTGGTCATTAGTTTGGGCACGTGGCGGTGACGAGGTGGTTCAGAGGTGATCACAAGGTGATACAGTGCGGTTAGCCCGTGGTCATGAAGCAGTCCAGCAGTGACATGAAGACTGTCCGGGACAGGTCCACAGATAGTTCAAGGGTTCTCACAAGGTCAGGGAGTGACGAGCTGGTTCAGATGAAGCAATGACAGAGTCAGAACGTGACTTAGAGGTCTCCTTTCACAGGTGGTGAGGGAAGTCATCACGGTGTGCCAAGCTATCAGAAGCGTATCGAAAAACTCTCAAAATGAGGAACAAATGGTTCCACTGCAAGATTTCGTTTGAAGCGTTCAAGGACAGTAGCGAAGGCATTCATGAAATGAATTAGTGTGATAATAATGTATTCTTTTCTCCCTGCTTCACGACAGAGTAAAACCAGGTACGCGGCTTTCCACCTTCGAATTTTCAGATTTGAAAATATCGGGCTTCGAACATTACACGCTCCTGAGGTCCTTGATGAAAGAAAATCGACACATGCATCAATCTAACTGTCGGTCGCTCCGGCGCTCCGTTCTTGCTCGCCATCGTGGCGTATTGGGCCCCCGTGACACCGGAGCCCTCAATCAGCGGCGTTTTTGCCGGCGTCGCGGCCCTCCGGCGACGGGCGGCACTCAGCGCCCGCCGACCGCGGAGCCGCCGCCTCCGGCGACCCGGGAGCCGTTTGTCGGCGTCACCGGTCCCGTTAGCTGGGGCAGAGGCTGGGGATGTGGCGACGAACAGGCAGGTCGGCAGAGATGGTAGAGGTCGGTATTTCTTGTGGCTATGGATGGGGCGTGGTCGTGCCGTAACGTGGACTGCTGGTGGGACGCTTGTCGCGCAATGACGTGAGTTGCGGGTGGGGGTCGGTCACAAGCACTGGGTTGTGAAGGCGTGGTGCGTCGTGCGTCGTAAGCTATGGAGAAGTCGACTCATTCCGTACCGGGGGCTGTCCAGAGAGCGCCTCGTTTCATCGTGTGGGCTGAAGGGGGAGATCGTCACGTGTTTGCAGTCCTTGTAGGGCAATGGGTACGTGTCCTGGACTGCGGAGGCGATGCCTCGTCACGTGTCGCGGTCCTTGTAGGGAAGTGGGTACGTGTCTTGGACTGCGGAGGCGATGCCTCGTCACGTGTCGCGGTCCTTGTAGGGAAGTGGGTACGTGTCTTGGACTGCGGAGGCGATGCCTCGTCACGTGTCGCAGTCCCTGTAGGGCAATGGGTACGTGTCTTGGACTGCGGAGGCGATGCTACGTCACGTAGCCTGGACCGTGAGGGAGACTGCCAGACGTCGTGCGGTTTTCGAGGAAGGTCGCCACGCGTCGCAGACTGTGAGGGGTGGGATCGCTCGTCACGTGGCGGGCGCTGTGGATGAGCCAGCTCGTCAGGTGTCGTGGCTATCGAAATTGAAATCCTCACGCATTGCGGGCAACTCGCTACACATCCCGTGGGCTTTGCAAGGAGATTGCCCCGGCGCGCTTAATCCAAGTGAACCGCATCACATCAGCGGCACGGACTGCGGGCGCACCCCGTGCCGGAGAAACGCCCTGTCCGTAGCGGGGGTGACGCTGATTGGTCCTGAGCGGATCCAGACGGACGCGGCGCATCTAGCGCCCGCTGCCACGGACTGACGGCCGCAGCTTCTGCGCCCGTCAGGCTTCCGTGTTGATCGCGCCGTCGCGGGGAAAGACGTGCCACGATCTTCACGTTATCGTGAGATCTTTGGTGCTGTTCAGCTCTGGCGAAATGCCGAAATAGTGTAGTTGCGGCCGTGATACGCGAATGGAGCAGTGTTCGCAGCAGAATGCGGGTGCAGTCAATTTTAGCAAAGCCATTCGCAGCGAACGAGCGTATGTGCCATGTCGCAGTCTTTGTGTTGCACTGAAGAGCCCAGCGTCACATCACGCGGCGTACGCGGTTAGAGCATTTCTGAATTATCCTTAACGGCCGATTTAAGGCCAGAAAAGCCATCGCAGCGGCAGAATTTGGTTTGTACGTCCTGAAAGTACAAAAGCCCAGGGCACATTCGTGTGGGAATATGTTTTCCGCCTGCGGTGGTAACTGGTGTACTTCCTGAAGTGCCCAGGGCACATTCGTG
>NW_023596921.1:39342246-39414746 GCF_011947565.3 Pollicipes pollicipes | reverse complement strand
GGTCCGGGCCGGCTCCCGTGCCGCGGCTGATAGGCACGACCAGGCGGTGTGGCGGGCTCCAGCACACCAGTCCGGGGCCGGCTCCCAAGCCGCGGTTGACAGGCACTACCCGCCGGTGTGGCGGACCCCAGCACACCGGTCCGGGGCCGGCGGCACCCGGGCCGCGGCTGACAGGCATTGACCTGCCGGTGTGGCGGCTCCAGCACACGGGCCCGGGGCCGGCTCCCGTGCCGAGGCTGACGATAATCAGCTGTTTCAAAGCGCCGGCACGGCCTGTCAATAACGTCGTGGGGAAAGGAACACGTGGTGAACGGCCGTTACAAAGCGGCGGACAATGGCCACTGTCTTGTTCGGTGGCGTCGGCCCTCCGCGGGCCGTGACTGCAACGGACCGTCAGGCCCCACCCCCACCCCTCCTCTGCTGCCAGAGGGCAGGCTGTGGCGGCCCCCCTCCTCTGCTGCCAGAGGGCAGGCTGTGGCAGTGCCCCACCCCACCCTACTGCTGCCAGGAGCAGGCCGTGGCGGTGCCCCACCCACCCTACTCTGCTGCCCGAGGGCAGGCTATGGCAGTGCCCCACCCCCACCCCTACTCTGCTGCCGGAGGGCAGGCTGTGGCAGTGCCCCACCCCCACCCCTACTCTGCTGCCGAGGGCAGGCCGTGGGTGCCCCACCCGTACTCTGCTGCGAGAGGGCAGGCTATGGCAGTGCCCCACCCCCACCCCTACTCTGCTGCCAGAGGGCAGGCTGTGGCAGTGCCCCACCCCCACCCCTACTCTGCTGCCCGAGGGCAGGCTATGGCAGTGCCCCACCCCCACCCCTACTCTGCTGCCAGGGGGCAGGCGTGGCGGTGCCCCACCCACTCTGCTGCCGAGAGGGCAGGCTATGGCAGTGCCCCACCCCCACCCTACTCTGCTGCGGAGGGCAGGCTATGGCAGTGCCCCACCCACCCTACTCTGCTGCCGGAGGGCAGGCTATGGCAGTGCCCCACCCCCACCCTACTCTGCTGCCAGAGGGCAGGGTGGCGTGCACCCACCCTACTGCTGCAGGGGCAGGTGACAGTGCCCCACCCCACCCCTACTCTGCTGCCAGAGGGCAGGCTATGGCAATGCCCCACCCTCAGCTCTACTCTGCTGCCAGAGGGCAGGCTATGGCAGAGACTGTTGAATGAGGCGGAGAGGCGGTCCGGGTTAGGACGCGTGGGTTGAAAGTTTTGCTCACCCTCGCCGGCCAGCCTCTGGCATGTGATAAAGCGCCACAACTGCCTCACCTGTCATAATGCACCACGATCGCCTCGCCTGTCATAGTGCAGCAACACCCGTCAGCCGCGCGCTAAGTCATAATGACGGGCGACGCACCGCCAGCGGAACAACGCAGCGCCGACCAAGCCGACACGGCTATGACAACACTGTTATTGTCGACCAGCCTTTGCTTTTTATTTGGGCGGTTCCATTCCGTCCATATCGCGGACTGTGTGCCCTGCGGATGTGGTAAAGTTTGCTTTTAGACCAATCCATCATGAACGTGTTCGGTCCGGTATGAAACTGCTAATGCATGTTTGCATTAGCCGGTTTGTTGAATGCCGTTAAAAATAGTTCTTACCGCTGCGTTGACGGGCCCATGCTGGCGAGAGTGTCTACATGTGTTTGCAAAGTTGTTCGCAGATCATGCATGGTTGATGACGGCCACGTCTGAAACAGTCATGGATACAGCGCCGTTGAAATGAATGGTTTGTTGGCGAGGGCGCTGGGTCATTATCTTTCGTGTTATAACTTCGGCAGCTCGTTGTGTTCAGTTGTCAGGAGGCCCCTTGCATGCAGGGCACCTGACCATAGCCGAGTTTAGCTGGCTACCGTTAAGGATCACCGAAAAGCTCTAATTCACTGACCTAGTTGGAAATGCAGAATTAGGGCGACATCATCAAGAAGCAAAGCAGGAGCAGGACGGGAACATCGCGAATGTCCGATCACACCCATCGCCAGGCGCGGCGAGCGACAGAGCAAGCGGATAGAGCGTGCTAATGCGAACCAACGCTGCGGGATGCGGAACCTGCTCTCTCTTCTGAGTCTGTGTCACCTAAACGTGTTGTGTTATTCCATCTGCTATCCTCCATCGGTCTGCTTCCACTTCCCCTTTTCCATTCTTCCCTGTCCGTGACGTAGATTGACTTCAAATGCCTGAGAGCCACCAATTCAATACTGTTTTTTGACAGTGGGCGCGGGCGCCAAGGAACTAGTTGTTACTTTGATAGCGCGAACCACCGTGGCACAGGCACCGCCAGGTTGGAGAATGGGACACATGTGCCCATTCAACTGATGTTCTCGAACACACAAACACGACAAATAGCCTAATTATCAAACAAAAGGTGAAAACCACTGGATTGCTTGTTGTTAACCAATAAATTCAGAACCCTTATCTTGCACCATAAGCAACCATAGCACCATTGTGTCTAAGCACCATGCATTTGACCAATTAAGACACTTTGCCAATGCTCCAGCAGTTTCCAACAAGTGTAGCTTTGTCATCGGCCATCTTTCCATATGCGTTTTGTTTTTGTAACAGTCATTATTGTAAACAGAAGATCTGTCACCGAATGCATGTTTTGGGTAACGGTCATTATTGTTAACAGAAGATCTGCCACCGAAGGCATTTTTTTGGTAAGTCATTATTGCAAACAGAAGATCTGTTACCGAAGGCATTTTTTGGTAACAGTCATTACTGTAAACAAGATCTGCCACCGGAGGCATTTTTACGCTTAATTCTACTTCCCCGACAAGAATAAGCAAGCAACAAGCAGATGCACAAGATCAAATAATATTTGATGGAAATTTCGCACTGACAATTTTGTTCAAGTTCTTTATGATGGTGAAGTACGGCGACGCATTGTTAAAGCAGCGTGGTCAGCACCAGTATTTGTAAAAGATACCGGTCTCAGACCTCGACAAATAGAGCTAGGATTGTGTTATCCCTTCACAAGCGTGAATGACTTTTTGATCATTGAGTTCAAACTGCAGCCCGTTTGGCCCCTTTTAATAAAATACACATCACAATAAGATATCCAGGAGCTTCCACCACTCTAATTTGATTTCTCTGAAACACTTGGGCGCCAATCTGCCACACGGAGGCCTAGCGAGCAGCTGGCATCGACAGGCCGGGATAATAGCCGCCAGATTCTTCGCGGCCACGGGTATTGGCCTCGCTCATCTGACGTGGATAGGAGCTTAGAAGGCCTCCATCCACTTACACGCGCTCAGACGGGTGGACAGACGCAAATAGTGGGAATTAAACCCTTGTTCATTGCAGTTATTACCATGCAACGACGTAGGGGTAGCGCTAAACATCCAGGAAGCGAAGGGACGTATGGCCGTCGGCCCTTTCAACGCTTGAATTAAAACTCAAGCGAATCTGAACTAGACTTGGAATGAGCTAGTCTGAAAAACTGCGATCTAGATCAACCAGATTTTTTAACATGGTGGCTAACAAACTCATTCCTATACCAGGAGCAAACTGTCCACACATTCTGCGAAATAAACAGAGGGATTTGCAGACCACAGGTAAGCGTTGCGTTATTGCATCCGGTCCGAAGGTGTTTGGATGTCTTTCGGTGGGACTCCATTGATCTAAGTCAGTTTGGGCTATGATAAGATGTGATGACACTTGGAGACCAAAAATTGATTAAACTGAAAGCCTATCTTGGCCGATTCGGTTTTCAGTGGTTCTCTGGTCAAGAAAATTGGGAATATTTTAGTTTTATGTTAATTTCAAATTGTTGTGATTATTGAATAAGTAAGAAAGAAGAACAGCTTTGCAGAGAGACCCACCTCGTCTTATGACTTAATGATGTGCTTTAAACACATGCCTGATGACTCACAAGTTCTGATAGAATGAAGAAACATGGCGCGGCATATCCTCAAAAGTTACAACGAAAGCAAAACATATGCGATGTGAATAAATATCCGTCCCAACTTCGTGGGTAGCACTACAGATCGGCATGACAAAAAAAAAGAGAAAAACGAGGTGAAATACACTGCAAGGGTCAATACAATCCTAATTGCATACTCTGAATTGAAATTAGCAAGACAAGCGTTCAAGTTCCTCAGTGTATCAATCAATTAAAACATAATAGCCTGCTGATAAAACACGAAAAACCCCTGTCACATCAACCCGTCCTGGCGATGCAGCCCCATTGTCGTCTATTCATACTGCACAAACATATCAGTGCGTCTCTTTGAAAACGGGCCGTACCAAGCAGTCGTAAACCCCTCCTAAAATACAGAGTTATCCATTGAGGCGCTTGAAGCCAGGATGCTGAGAAGATGAACAGCATTGAGAGCCGATATCCTTTTCTTCTGCCAAATATTATACTCACATGAATAAACATCCCATGACGCCACGCCATTCAAAATGTGTTTCGAACGAAGGTGAAAGAGCTTTCAGACCGAAGATGGTTTGTAGTGGCAAACTCGCTGTTCACTTGAGCTTGTTTTCATGCTTAATGTTTAACGGTTGGTTTGCAGCTGATCCTATTTGTTCTTATTACAATATATTTTTGCACCCTGCATAATATGTGGTCATGCGGGGAATGGTGGTCAGTGTATCTTCACACTTTTATAACAGTTCTTACGTGCATTGAAATGCCAATGAAATAATTAGATGAACATGAAATATAGCATGTTTGCACGCTATCCACCGCTTCACCCGACGGATAGCTGCCTCACTATTTATAACATACACGATTCCAGTAAATGCGACACGTGTTCTGGGCAGAACGAATCAATGTCCCACAAGTGTCCTGGGCAGAACGAATCAATGTCCCAAATGCTTTAATGCTGCACGATTGGGAAGAATTTCTGAGCCAGTGTACACATGGATTTAGGATTGCAACTAACCATTAAGTCGATAATCCTAGCAAAAGTGTGGCTTCCTATTCATTTGGAGGGAGAGGGACTTCAGCTCCCCACACTTAGTGCTCCACCCTCCCTCGCTAACTTTGAAAAGGAAGTAGGTGGATTAATGAAGCTCATTTGTTGACTATTTTGGGGGTAAGTTAAGCTGTTTTTCACTGTTCAGTCCCCGCACCCCAACTCACGTTGCGAAACTACGTCCCTGAATGCGAAGCCAACAAGGTGGATATCGTGCCCACTGTCCAGATGCTCTATTTATGTGTTTTATGTTAGATAAACACTATATGTGACTCTGCAGGTAGTCAAGTGCTCTCCCACAGCTACCAGCTTTCATCAATTTATTGGTGCATTCCAGTAGAAAAATACATAACTCCCTGCTGTGCACGCGCCCAGCCGGCTTGGCGGAAGAGCCAGCCTCCGGCCGGTGACCCGTGGTCACGTGATCAGAGCGTGACCCACCGCTACGGGGTTCGCCGGCCACCGTCTGCCGCCGCCGGCGCCAACGGGTCCTCAGTGACAAGCCTTGACCCTGCCATGTGATTGGCTGTCGCCTAGCAGGCACGAGGGCAACAGCCAATTCCCGTTTGGTCGGTACGGCACCATTGACGTTACGTCGGTACGGCACCATTGACGTTACGTCGGTACGGCACCATTGACGTTACGTCGGTACGGCACCATTGACGTTACGTCGGTACGGCACCATTGACGTTACGTCGGTACGGCACCATTGACGTTACGTCGCGTGCTTGACCCTGAGAGAGGAATCAATGTGCTTATTGCGCTGGGTGCGATACACGCCGGCACGAGACAACGCCCCAACATCGACCTGCCGGACGATGACACAGCACTGGCGTAACAAATCAGATGACTGGATGTCGCGTAAATGGACTCGCCTTGTCGAGCTTCTTAAGAATAGCGAACGAGCACCACGACACCACGGGCTACCGCGGTGCCGCGTGTGGAGCTGTATGAGCTGTCAGATCGCCGCTGACTGCTGTCAGTCACCTTATTGAGCTGGGCTGAAGCGCTCAGACTGCACGGCTCGCTGGGCGGGTGACGGACGGGTTTTTGGCGGGCAAATCTGGAGTATTTGCGATCAGTGTTCATTGCAATTTAAGACCGTATGAACAAGTCAGCAATAACGGTCAAATTTTGAGGTGCATGTACGAGGTCTGATCCTTGAAGTACATGTTTTGAACACATGGCTGGTTGCGCACAAGATCCTGTAAGATAAAGTAACGTGGTGTGACATATCTTCCGACTTGCAGTCAAGGCTGATCAGATGCCATGCGAATCAAACACAGCCTCAGCTTTGTGGGCAGCGCTATTGATGGACATAGGTGGCGGTAGAAAGCAAATGTCATGCGTGCGTACTATCTCGTATTTGACATTGTGTGCTTTGCCCTGGTGTATAGACGCAAGCACATATGCATAACAATACAAAAGACCAAGCATACAAGTGGCATGGTACAAGCTTCGAAGGTGGCATCAACCCAGCGTGTTCTACTGGTGTGTACATGTGTTAATGTGTTATGGTCGCCATGTCACGTGGTCGGCCGGCGGCCAGCCATGTGTCAAGTGACTGCACCCGCCTGTCATGTTTTAATCATGTTATGTCACGTGCCTGTGCACCCGGCTATCATGTGATGATCATGTCATGTCATGTGACTGCATGCCCGGCTGTCATGTTTTAATCATGTCATGTCATGTGTCTGTGCACCCGGCTGTCATGTGATGATCATGTCATGTCATGTGACTGTGCACCCGGCTGTCATGTGCTAATCATGTCATGTCGCCTGACTGTGCGCCCAGCTGGCATGTGATGGTCATTTCATATCATATGACTGTGTGCCCGGCTGTCGTGTGAGGATCATGCCACGTCACGCGACTGCACCCCACTGTCACATGATGATGATGGGCTGCGATGTGACGTCATATGATAACTGCACCCGGCTGGCCAGGTACAGGCGGCCGCCGTGGCCAACACCGTTCCCCGAGGATTGGCCGCGACGTGGTGAGAGGCGGCGCCGGCAGCGACGCGTGATGACGCGGACCCCCAACAGCTGAGTATCATGCGTGGCTGTACGGTGACGAATGGCAGATGTAAAAAGCTGCTTGTTTCGTTCATTTGTATGCTTGGAATTGCGCAATTTTATGTGAAGTATGAACCATTACGCAAATCGGTCGTTTTTGGACTCATGGCCAAATCGGCCAATTTGTTGACACAATGCTCTTGTGCGCGTTGGCACCAGTTTGGGAAAAAATTGGAATTGGTCGCGTCTGATATCACCAGTCGCTAGATTCTGTCACATCTGACGTCACCAATCGCTAGGCTCCGTGATGTCTGGCACCGGGTCAGTAGCGTATAGGGCGGTTTGACCTTGCTAACCCGCTCCCGGGCAGGGGAAGGGGAAGTTAACTTCCCCAAAGGTTTTTGAGTGGAGGTTAAAAAAAAAGAGCGCTCGCAGCAACAACACATTGTCAACACCTATTCACTTATCAATTTGGAATCCTTTTTAAATTTTGATCTACCAAGATCAGTGGCTTAAGTCAGGTCAAGGACGTAAGCCTCTAAAAATACTTTGACCACCCACAACTTTTTGTGGGACATTTGCCATTGTTCAAACTTGTTACAGTAATAGGACTTGACAGCATCGACAGCTTGTTCATTTCAGATCTTTCGAGACGGGCGGGGTCAGTGACTTAAAGCCCAGTGAATTTTTGCTGTGCTCTGTAAATAAGTCAACTTTGTACGTATTTTGTGTAGTTTACGTGTTTTCATATGGGACAGGGATAAGTGTAATGCCTAAACAGAGGACATGGTTCCTGGCTCGGAATCGTTGTTTTAGACACAGACGCTCACGTGCCAGGGCGCTGTTTTAGACACAGACGCTCACGTGCCAGGTCTGCAGTATTTTATGAAGTTCCGTCGTTCTCGGTGTCTGGGTTGCTCAATACTGTCATGGCATAATAGCGCACGTGCCATTTCCCAGGACGCAAAGGCTTTCGTTCCCATCTACACATGTTTGAGGCCGCGCCAGGAGGTCGTAAATATCCTCAGAATTGCATGAAACAATGAAGAAAACAAACAAAAAATCTGACTTGTCCAAAGCCATGAACGCTCTACAAAATACGTTATGAATGCACTGATTACGCAATCATTGGTTTTGTTATGACTAACCCCGACGTTTTCGATGATTAGCGGTTGACATTAAATGACACAGGATAATTTGCCGAGGATTACTAGGAAGCAGCGCAGCCGTGTGTGTAGAGCGGTGTTGGTCGCGAACATGCAGATACTTACAGATCTTTGGAAACATATCCTGTGCTTTGGCTGTCGCCTGAACCTTTGCACTCTCAGCAAACCAAAACTAAAAAATGCGTGTTACTTTTGAGTTGTCATCTTGCAGTGCTTCAAAAGGGCAACCGAACGCAGAGCTGATCGAAGCTGGAACGTGACAGATGTAGGTTAAGAGCCATGTTCCAATGAACATTATATTTACATTTCTTTCTGGCCTTTTCTGTCCTTTTTATCCTTTTTCCTTTGGATTCTTTCTGATGTGTTGTTCTAGTTTTGGAAAGTGGAACCTGATATTGAACGTTTAGAGCCATTTCGATTGAGTACCATTTAGTATCATTGTGGCAGTGACATTGCGTGACATTGAGTGATTTGAGTGAGATTTAGATGGCATGGATTGTTTGAATTACGAATCACAATGTTAAAGTGTGTCAGTTAATGAACTTCTGCAGTGTTCCGCATCTTGGGTGATGGTACGAACCGATTGTTAAATAATTTTAGTCAAATGCCTAGATGCCAAATACCAGCGTAAGTAATGCATTCGTATTTTCATATGATATGAAAATAGCTTGAGGCAGGGACGCGGCCAGGTAAGGGGTCCAGGCCCTCCTACCCTCAAGTCCGGATTTTTCCTTCACCATAGAAACCTTCCGACAGAAAGTTAAAAATCGGCGTGGTGCGTGATCATCGAGCTCCGGGCCCCTTTCTTAAAAAGTTCTGGCTGCGCCTTTGGCTCAAGGGCTCATCAGACGTGGGTGGAAAACAATATGTGTACCCGTAAGGCATGTACATTTTGTCCACCATCATTCGAGTTGTTGGGATCAAGGCACGCTAACACTTCGGAACTTTTGACGTGATATGTGTTTCATCATTTTGCAATGATCTCTTTTCAAAATGGACTGAGCACGCATAGCCTAGGATGTATCTGGGGACCGATATGCAGCTTTATGCAGCCACGTATCACAAATCCAGCGATGCAATTCAGATGAAACGATTCTATATGACGCCAGAAACTGCCTGCATTTGTGAACTCCCCCGGTTCTAGTCTCGGTGATATAAATGCACGCTTTTACCAGCCGTTCTAATTAACCAACAGTCGACAGCACTTAATGCTTTTAACCGGTTGTCTCTATGTCTGCTTTTGGTGTAAAGACTTCACGGCTGGTGAACAATACAGTGGTTTAAGGCTGGTTACGATCAGTGTGTCATCAAGAGCGTTGCCATGAAGCCATATGTTTGCGGAACTGTGCCCTTACACCTTGATGATTCAGAACAAAAATGTGCTTTTTGTGACCGGCATCACTAGCAACTTTACTTACCGCAGTCATCAAATGACCTGACATGAAATGCACTCAAACAAACTCTGGCTCTCTGACTCTTCATTGCTTTCACTCGTAAAGGGTATAGTACACCATTTTGCAGTCGCATCTGACCAATGGAAAAACTGTTGGAACGATGTTTTCCGCAATCGCCATTCGTCACGAAAACCACTTGACGTCGTATGGGCGCCCTCCGGGACGGCTGAGCCGAACGCGCTCCATTCGCAGATTGGATGAGATGTTTTGTCGATCGGCCTAGAGCGGCAGCGAAAAGGTGTAGTATGGCTTGATGCGAACAAAGCTGGCAAGGCAGAAAGCGCACAGAAATGTTTCTGTATTCAAGGCGTAAAGATACGCCGCACATTCTTGCAGTGAGCTCCAGAAACTACGGCGCTCATGTTGGACCCAGAGGCCTTAGGTCGAGCCGAAATCCAATCCGGGCTTCCCACATGGGAGTACGCGTCATTACTGAACCGGCGTGACGGGACGTCGTGGTGCAAGTCAGGAGTTCGTACCGACGGGGAGTTATGGGCTCCGCCGCCGGGGTACCACATTCTGAACTCGTGGAGGAGCTAACATTATGCCTGTGCAGCGTTGCGTAAAAAGCTAACCCGTGGATCGTGATCGAAACCATGAGGAAAGGAACAGGCCTGACGCGCAGCAAGCGTTTTCTTTCACATTACGTAAGGGCGAGGTCCATCACCTTCGTGGGCTTTCTTTTGTCCGGTTCTAAAAACGTAATTAGTATCTTGACCTGTGATTTGATCTTAAAATAGGTGAATCAATAAAAGTGCTCAGCCGTTTTGTTTCACCTACCAGCCGTTACATGTCACATTCGTTTTGCCACAGATTGGTTGCATGCATGCAGCCCGCAATAAGTGATTGCACATTCTAGAAACGCTCCAGGCTGAAGCCCACTGCTTTTTAAATTTCTTTCAGGGCTCACGTAAAACTTAACAGCTGAACTGCCGTGCTGCGTGACTATTTTTCAATACATACCTTTCTTAATATTTGAAATTGAAGAATGCAACACGATCCATTGATAAGAATGATGCAGCACGAACATTACGTACCTTTTCGCTTGTGCAGTAGTATGGTCCACATCCGTTCGGCACAGACACATTTAAACGAAAATATTCTTGCAGGCCAAACGCACACCCAACGGATGATCAGACAAAGCCGTATTCTCTATCGCACCATCAGACAATTTCAAAATCGATGTACCTCAGCATAATTCGTGTAAGTAGGATCAACCGAACCCGCTATAATCATAATATCACTCAAATTGGCACCAAGGAAGATAACTTGACGTCATAGCTTACTGATGACGTCAAACCACAGAATAATCACGTGTTCTGCTGTTGTCCTGTCGTCACAGCTGCAGCTCTCAGGGGCCGCAAACGCCCTCACCTGGCCCGGCTCCCAGCTCCGTGTCATGGCAGCTGCATCCCTCAGGAGCCGCAGACGCCCTGACCTGAACCGGTCCCAGCTCCGAGTCATGGCAGCTGCAGCTCTCAGAGGCTGCAGGACGCCCTCACCTGGCCCGGCTCCCCCCAGCTCCGTGTCATGGCAGCTGCAGCTCTCAGAGGCCGCGGACGCCCTCACCTGGCCCGGATCCCAGCTCCGCGTCATGGCAGCTGCAGCTCTCAGAGGCCGCGGACGCCCTCACCTGGCCCGGCTCCCAGCTCGTGTCGTCCCCGACGGTCGACAGCGCGACTCGGTGGCACACTGCCGACGGCCGCTGCCGCCGACCCCGACGCCGGTCAGCGCGCGCCGCCCCCCTGGGAAGAGGGCGGGGTTGGGGAGCACTCAGCATCGGCGGGCCCCAGAGGTTATGGGAGGGCAGCTCACTTTGATCTGCCGGATGGCGCCAGAAATCAAATGACCGCAAGATTCGATAGAAGCGTGTCGCCCTGCTTGGTGAGTTAAAGGATGGCGTGTGCGCGGTTTTCCAGCCGTGTTTTTCCATCCGTGGTGCTCCCATGTGGTCATCATTGCCGGTGATGCTCTGTGAAAGTGAAAAGGTGGCTAGTTTCAGATGAAGATGATAATGAGAGCCATGAAGAGACATGTTGCGTCGGCGCGAAACGTAAAGCATTTTTCACCATGACAAACGTCAGCCCGCAGAAGTGGTTTAGTTTGTCCCACAAGGATGTTCAGCGGCGAAACGCCTTGTACCTGGTTTTCATGTCGGCAATGTCCGGGTTCAGACCCCTCTGCGAGCTGTGATGCAGTTCTCCGTCATAACATAGGTCATAATTGTGGTTGCAGCACTTGCCTCGAGAAACCATGGCAGTTCAAGTCGCATATAAAACACGTAAAGTTTGAAAAATCCGCGCACTGAAAAAATAATGGGTCTCCATGCATCAATTCGTAATTCGTACGCAAAATTCATAAAAAGACCCAGGAACTTAGTTCCAGTCACACAAGCGTGCGATAAATTCCGGAAAATGGCCTTAAACTATGTCCCTAGAGCTAATTATACATAAGAAGCTAGCAGAAGCGTTAAACAACAACGGGTGACACTTGCCATCTTGCTGCAGCCGAAATTTGAAGACGTTTCTGGGTATCTGAACCGCTTTTGGTTCAACGACGAGGCCCACCGCCACCTCAGTTGGGCAATGAGCATGTAGATGCCGTGTATGGGCCCCAGAGCTACCAGACATCGTTCGGAGAGCCCGCTGAACAGCTCGAAACTGACAGCGTGGTACGCCATGACTTTCAACGACTCTCTGGACTTTTTCCAATGTGAAGATGAATTCAAGGCAACTGCCAACAAGCAGTGGTACGTCGGCAGTTGGAGCGCTTCTGGAGACAGCTGGGGCAAGACCCCGAGGGTGAAATGGAGAACATCTAGTTCCAGCATAACGGGGCGATTTCATACACGTAAGGGTGAACCTGATCTCCTCGGAGGACTCCTTCGGAGAGCGCATCATCCGCTGAGAGACGGACGTTCCGCGGTTGGCCATTATCCAGATCTGACAACTTTTTGATGACTGTATATGGGGATCCCTGGGATATTGCGTCTGCAGGAAAAGTCTTCAGGATGACCATAATGGGGTCATCAAATCGGCCAGGGGTGCGCAAGATGATACCTGACTAGTCTGCCAGGGTTATCGATGAAGCGCGCAGAACTCTACCTTCATAGAAAAGAGAGTCACCTTGAGTATGTCCCTTATTAGTTTCCGTAGTGATAGCCAATTGAGAACAACCCACGTCACTCTATTGTGTGATACATCCTTTGCATGCATACTTTTATGAAAAGAGCTTGTCATTTCAGAAAAGTGAAATCCGCGCACATTCATTCGACCCTGTTATATCTAACCGGATGTTCTTCGTAACGAAAAATGTATGGAATTAGTTCGAAACTTTGTTTCCATAAAAAACGCCTTTAGATGAGGGCTAGAATACGGGACCTGATACTTGCCTAGCATGCCCCAAGATATGGTTCCCCACCTCCCTTAACCCGGCATTGGCCGGGCTCCTCAGCGGCATACCTTTGACCGGAAGTTGGCAGATTCGACCTCCTGCTTATTTAAAGAACCGCCTGGCCGAATTTAAAAAATCGAATAGCAATCGATAGAGCCGTAGCGCGCGGTCTCAGACCACACAACAAAGTTAAATTTTGTGTGCATTAAGGTCCCAGGTCAGGTCAAATTCTTAGCATGCTGCTTTGGAATATCTGCCCGATCCCACGACGCATTTTATTTAAATATACACCCCGCGCCAGGCCTAAAGCCAGGGTCACGTCGCATGCAAATGAGAGCTGAAAGCTTCATTTATCTTTATATGTTTATTCTGGTCTCTTTGTTTCCGTCATATTTGAACCACCTGAACGCAAAGTGGGAGAGCTTAGCCGCAATTATGCGTACCAGATACGTGAGCAAGAGCTGTTACCTGTTCATAAACTGTATAAGGTCAAGGTCAACTGACTGACCGCGGTGGTAAACAAGTGGTTCGATGCTCGTTGATGGTGTGATTTGTTATGGAAAGCCGGACTATCCAATTAGGTGCCCGCGTACCATTCGTTTGTGCGATAGGAAACAGTTCTTCTTACATGTTTGATGTGGTAAAGTGTGGTAGCTGGAGGACCAAGATCATATCAGGTCAACCTCATCAAAAATGAGTAATTTAAAAAGTCCTGGCCCGATGTCAATGCCTGGAACGGCGTTCAATACCTCTGCTCCAAGCGATCGCGTACAAACGACAATAAAAGTGATGACGATATATTTGTTCTTTTCTCGCGACCATTGACACATAAAATCGGTTTTCACGTTGTTTTCAACCAACGCAACGCTTCGCGACCAGATATCATTCAACCCCGCCGCCAGTCACGTGGTCGTTGGTTTGCGTGTGAAACTGGTACACGGCTTCCACTGCCCCATCACCGCGCTGCCGCAACATACCCGAAGCCTCGCCGCCCGCCGCCGTAGGTCCCTCTCCGCCTGGGCACGGGCAACAGGCGCGGCGATGCATCTTAAGCCATAACTCAGTCATTGTTACAGATAATTGCTTTAAATTCGATACAGGAATCTTTGAAGGTCGTAGCTAGGATATCTTCTTTTCTGGCCTCATAACTTTTACCTTGAGGAAAAACAAACATTGAGTGTACTTTCTATCTTTTTTATTTGCATGACGAATTTCAATGCGCAGTATTTGAACAGTGCAGCGACAAGGCACGTGAATGATCGTGAAATGGGCTGTTGCTTACCATTTGACGGTATCAGATATATTCTTCGTTCGCCTTCTGTGTCCATTTGCCTACGGCCGTGCGCATTTATCCCAAATCGGCAAGCATGACGTCACTCTAGCGTCACTCACGCTTGATCTATTTTAATCTCGTGGCTGTTATTGTAACACAAGGCGTAGAACTCATCAACTGGCAGCTACTAAAAATTTTGCAGCGATACTTCAAGAAGGTTCTTGAATCGTCACAAATATTGGACAGGGGACAAATTTGACCGCACCCCTGTCCATGCCGGGTTAAGGGTAGTGTCCCATCTTTGGGGCATATTCCAAAACATTGCCTGGTGAAAAGTCGTGACTAGTTACGTCTTATGGTAACACTGAATAGTTCAGGTGCAGCACTGTCAAATCATAGTGAAGATGCCAATTTTAACTGTTTTCTGGTCCAAATTACGCTGTCAGCACATCGTAACAGCACTGTGCTTCTTCCCTGCCATCGCGACGAACGTCGTCATGACAACGACCGTGCGTACCTCTACCGGTGCAAATGGTTGGCCCATCGGGCAAGGGTCTGTTGCTGAGAAGTTGGTTTGCTGTGTTTCAACCGGTGCATTACATGAATGTGATACTTTGATTTCCAAAGCCAAAGCACGCCTCGAAAAGAGCCACTGGGGTAACCACCGTAGGTGAGAAGCCAAAACCATAGTATAACGTTTCCATGAGTTCGTGGGATAAAAGCTTCATGTTCGCATATATTTTTGTGTAAACAGTGTGTTTCAAGATTTTGTAGCGTTTATTTCACAAACTTTTGGAGCATTATCGTTTTACAAACATTACAGGGCACACATTTTGGAAAAAACTTCACCCGCAGCTTCGGCTACTTTAAATCGCAGTTCTGTTCTCTTCCGAAGGATTTCAAGAAAACTGATCTTGCTGATTAAATCGTACGCCTCTTATGTAACAACAAGTGAGAAGTACAAAAAAGGAGAGATACTCCCTTTAAAGAGGTCGGTGACACCATCCCTGGTTCCTGGGCTCTCTCGTTATGTCTCTCTAAGTGACTGACTAGGAGGCAGACTAGAGTGACGCCGACAGCCTAGATGAAGACGATTCCAGGTCAGCTGATGTCTGGTCCTGCATTCCGGAGATGCCCCAAAGCAGCCATGGCCCAAATGTGAACAAAACTTTAACTGACACGGTCAGGCTGACAAAGCTGACGCAACTTCACCATTTCTGATAGAGGTCGTATCATAATCTATTTTGTTTTAACAGATTCTGACAGAACTTTTCAAATAAGTAAATATTATCTAAAAAACGCAGGCTGGCCAAAGGCAAGCATGACGAAAGCGTCACCACACAAAGTCAAGTGACATCGGTGTCATATTTTTACAAATTCATCTCTTATAGCAATGATGATGATTTGTTGTGTGCCTATATCATTCGTCAATTAGGAGCTTCTCAAATTGGCATCAGCTTATGTCGGCTAGTTATTCAAAGAATGGCCGTTGGAACAAAGGCCAGCCGGTCTGCGTTGTCGCTTCAGCTCGGCTGTTAACTAGTGATTCTATTGCATTGGGTCAAATATTTCGTCGCCCGATTTCAAAAGTAGGGTCGCGTTCCCGCGTTCTCCGCGGTAAGATCCGTGTAAGGAACCATAAATCTGCCTTTTGAAAACTGAAAACTTTCCTCCCGCACTCTGGTGTAAGTCCAGCGCCTCCCTGTGCCTGTACTACTGAGCAGATCGCATCTCCGTTCTTAACTGTGTTTCCCAGTACGGCTGTCCACAGGTTGGATGCATCCCCGGATTGTGCATTTACTCTTCACATCTGTTTTCATCAACCATCGAGCAACAACGCGGGACGTCATGGGCACAGGTGCAAAGTTTCTACAAACTGTATCTTGGTTGCTCTCCGTACCAACCACTAACCACCACCGACAGCAGCGCCGCCTCGCTCGCCCCGACAGCCCAAAAGAATAGTTCCAGCAGTTGCCGCCAGGCCCCCGCGAGGCACCGCTCCCACCCCTCGAACAGTCCATCTGCAACTGCCGTCTGCTTGAGGATGCAACCTTTTGGGCGTTGGATTGTGACAGTATTTTGGCACTACATGAGGTGACCTGGGCCTTATTGCACCTGCTATGTCCTCGTGATGCAAACTCTTCCATTAAGAAAATGAAATCGCAATGCAATGTGCAAAATCACTGACGTTCGCGGCAAAAGTAGTAGGCTCATTGACAAGGAACCAGTTTCTGATGGCGTTGTAAAGTGGCCTAAAATGAACCGATCATTAAGACCAGCTATGGTAAACTCATAACGTTCACCAGGGCATATGATTCAGCTGAAAGCCTACCGAAGCATAAGTAGGCATTACACGGACCTAACAACAAAAAAGTATATACTGCCATCCAGTTGTATGGCGTCATTTTTATTTCAACTACCATGACCTGAACTGCAATTTTTGACGCATTGTTTCTTGGTTGTTCGCTGACAGGCACTGAAAACTCGAGATTCCCGGTGCCCCCTCTTGCCGAGTCGTACACGGGATGGGATATCCACACTTGGTTTAAAATATCATCTTCCTGCAAAGTGACGTGGAAGGTCTTTTGTGCCCTTTACAGGTGGATTTTGGAGATAGCACAACACGTATGACATAAAAGTAGTTAGCATGCAAGCAATGCCTATTCTTTCTACCTCATACGCCCTTCATGGTCCCTTTGCGCCTTAAAGACTGCGACCCAAGTTTGCACCAATATGGGACGGGTTGACACCACGTCGCACAGGTATAATTCCAGCATGACCAATGTTTTATCGGTAAACTGGGGACAGGAAACGGAAACGATTCTAGCAAACTTTTACGGAACAGGCAATTCCATGCAACTTCTCATATCATTTACCGCCGATGCATGAGACAATGTTGAAAAACCCAATATCCATGCCTTGCTACTGGGCTTGAATATTATTCTGCTATGTGCGCACCGGATTTGTGCTGCGCATCAGAACCCTTTCTGGGTGCGTTTTTACCTTTGATAGTGGGACTCATGACTGCCGAATGCGTACATTATTACATGAATATCCCAATTATCTCCCAACTCCCCATGTCTCTGTCACAGTTCTTCAGGGCGAATCATATGGATGCATACAGCTATCTAACCATGATAGCTTCAATGCTGGATAACCACCGACCTGGCCCACACGCCCAAATTTTACTTCGCGACCGCCGCCGGTTCGTTTAGTGCCCTTCAGAATATCAAGAAGGCTCCAACTCCAAGCAAATGTTTACATGGGAGGACACGGCACGACATGGCACGCTCGTTTAGGTCTAAAGAGAGAGAAATATGCCCTCGTATGACTGCTGCCAGCATCAGGGATTCTTTCCAGGCGGTACCAACAGGTTCACGAAAACTTTGGCCACGCTTCTACTTTCTTTTTGCACCACCAGGTGGATGCCGCCGTCAGTCGCGTGAAATGCGCTAGCCAGCCATAGGCGTAGGAACGTTTCAAAAAGTGGGAAGCCAAGATCAGGGTGTAATTCAGCAGCTTTGTCTGGAAAGCGAACGACGACCGGGGGGGGGGGGGGGGGGAGGAGAGGAGAGGGGAGGGGGAGGGATGCAGGTTGCCATCGCTCTTTTTTCTAATGCCATACCTGCTATGCTAGATATGCACCTGGAGCTGTTCTCACTGTGCACAATATTACCTGTTCGAATGATCTGTCATTTGGCAAATAAGGCTATCCAGCTTCCAAAGATTATTCGCCGATTTTAACGTTGTCTTTCCTGGGGAGGGAAAATTCCACGAGTAGGTAGACATTTTGGGTTATTCAGGAAGCATCTGCCTGCACAGTGTAGATGCCAAAATACGGCCTGGATATAGGCTGGTGAGAATTTTGAAAGTGGATCGATGGCCCATAGTGCGACAGAATTTTCATGCGTCTTCATTTCGCTGGCTGATTTTTAAAAGATAAGACTTGTAAAGGCGTTTTAGGCGGAAACAAATTCGGGAGCTTAACACTACCAGAAACAATGTGACAAAAGCTGTAAGACTGCAGATTCTTTTTTAAGAACCATGCCACATAATAAGGCCTCTGCCATATGTTGCTTATCTGGGCCATACTCCTGTCCCCCGCCGGTGGCCACTGCCCTGGCCCGGATGTCTCCCGCATGACTGACTGCGAACTGATCGCATGGATGCTTTGTTGCATACTTTTGGATCAGCGTTACTACTACATGGTGTATGAAACATGTGTTGGACACGTGCAACAGCATCTTTTTCCGGATCATCTTCCCTTACACCACACTATCGCAGAAAAAGGGCCTCCGGAAAGCTGTCTGCCTTAGGTATGAATTGACCCAACGGACGCTTCATTGCCCATCGTGCAACGTATACGACTTGATCTGCTTTTGTGGTTAGGCAGGGGCGTAGCCAGGGCCTTGTCAAGCGCGAGCACAAGGTTGACAAAAGGCCATCTTATGGTGATCCCCCCAAAATCCCCGGATATAGCTGACTTGTTAGCAAGTGGCACGGTTTTCTTCGTTTTATTGTTATTTTTACGTTGCAACCAGAACAGAAACCAAGAGCTACCGTGAACTCAATTCTGTTTATATTTTGAGGTTAGTAAGCTGCAGAAATCAGGTGTTGAACGACCGCATGGAATAAATCACCGGCGCTCTTAAGTTGTAATGGTTAGTTGACTCTTTCTAAACCGATAAGTTCAGAAGCTTTGTCAGAGTTTGTATCTAGGTTCTACAGACATTGAGGACATTGGGAAGGTAGCTGGTAGATCGATATGTTTGATCCAAATTCGAAGATGAAAATTTGATTGCAGATCGAATGGTCAACGATGTGTATTAACATGGCCAAGCCTGTCGGAAAATGTTTTGAAAATGTTCTGTCTGAAAATGTTCACCATTCAGTCAGAATCGATTAGTGATGCAATTTATGAAACGTGTTTTTTAACACGCGCGCTCGCAAATCTTAGCAACAAAAAACCCCACACCAGGCGTTGCAGTCTTCATAATCGGCTGAACGTTAGCCCAGTAACTAACTCTTAGCCGTTGCCCATCTGTGGACGAAGATGATGACGCTTCTGAAATGATAACTGTGCGAGTACCGAGCATAGCGCGCGAGTAGTAGTATCTAGACCGAACGGTACATGGCAGAGCGTCTCGCGGAGTACAGAAATACAGTCTAGTTCCGACCGGCGACTCGTGTGCACCTTCGCGGAGACAGACTCGAACATGACGTAGCCGACAGGATCAGTGGGAATCGATCCCGCCTCGGTTCTCCTGCCGGACGACATAGACGACCCTGTGACTAGTGCCGTGCCCCGGGGAACGCGACTCGTGCCAGAATCGATGGCAAAAGATGTCAAACCGGAACGATTGGAGCTGACCGGTGACCGCGGAGTGACGTACCGCATGTGGCGACAGAGTTGGGACGACTACGCGATGTTGCCGGACTTGAGCAGCAGGCCGCCAGCCCTGCAGCTGGCGATTCTCCGGTCGTGCCTCTCGGACGAGGTCCTGACAGTCGTGGCCAACTTCGACATCCCTGCTTCCCAGCGATCGGACCTCTCCGTCGTCCTCTCGCACCTGGACGGCTACGCCCGCAGCCAAGTCAATGAGGTCATTCAAAGGCACACATTTAATATGTGCACCCAGCAGGAGGGCGAGTCATTTAATGACTTCTCCACCCGCCTCGGTGACCTCAGCCGTGAGTGCGGATTCTGCGATGCCTGCCGTGACAGCCTGATCAGGGACCGTATAGTCGTGGGCCTGCGCGACTCGGCGCCAATCAAACGACTGTGCGCCGTCCTACTCCTGTCATTGCAGCAGGCGATCCAGATCTGCCGCTCCGAGGAGGCTGCGACGCGTGACATCACGGAGGTCGTCGGCGGCGAGGCCGACGCCGTGTCAACGTGCCGCGCCCCACCCGGTCGGCCGGCACGCCGGCCGCCTTTCGGACCCCAGGACTCTGCGCGGTGTCAGGTTCCAGTCGCGGAGCCCCACCCCTCCCCGCCGAGCGTCGGGCAGGGGCGCCTCCGAGCGAGAAATGGATTCAGCGCGCCCGGTCTGCAGAAACTGCGGCACCCATCATGCACGATCTGACCGCTGCATGGCTGCGGATCGGGCGTGCTACGACTGCGGCAGAACTCATCTCCAGGATGTGCCGACTCGACATCTCCAGGATGTGCCGCAGCGCGCGCCAGTCACATGAGACATCTGCCTCTGCGGTTACGCTCGCGGCCGCATTAACGGGATCCGCACCGACTGTCAGCGTGTCCGTGTCAGGTCGTAATGCGGCCAAGATGACGGCGCTTCCGTACACCGGAGCCGACGTGTCAGTCGCTGGGTTAGACTTTGCCGAACTCATTGACGAGATGAACGATAACCTTCAGCCGCCGTCGACCCATCCCCGCGCTGTGAACGGACACGTGGCGCGCTCGCGCGGGAGTCTGCCCGTCCGAATCACACTGGGTGACGTAACGGTGTCACACGGTGCATATCATCTCAGGAGTGCCACTCCTCCTCCTCTCGTGGCGCACCGCCGTCCGTCTTCGTATTGTACCGGCCAGTTACCCACGGCAGATAAATGCAGTCAGTCGGGGTGCTGGACCGCCCGGCGCAGCCGCTAGTCAGCCGCCACCGCTCAACCCAGCCGCGGCTGAGAAGCGCGCGCTGCGCTGCAGCCAGGCCTCCCCTACCGAAACCGGAGACGAGACGGGACGCCGCGAGCGCCCGGCCGGGGGAGGGACCGTCGGACGGCCGACCTTCGACGACGGAGAAGGCGGAGACGGGCCGGCCCACCCGTCCTCAGCAGACCACACCGCCCGATCGGTGCTGCCCTCTACAGTCCCCGTGCAGCACGCAGCGCCCCCAAGCGCCTGCCTCACGATCACATCTCTTCCGACGTGACCGAACATGCAGCGCCACTTCACGAGTTTTCCGACGTGTTGGACGGCAAAGTACGAACCATGCCAGGAGAAGAATACCAAATCCATCCGCGAGAAGACGCCACCCCCTTCGCCGGGCGCTCGCCACGCAGGGTGCCGATAGCTCTGAGAGAGCCCCTGCGCCACGAGCTCGAAAAACTCGAGCGTGACGGCATCATCGAGCCCGTCACGGAGCCAACTGAGTGGTGCGCACTCATCGTAGTGGCCCCTAAGAAGGACGGCATGGACATTCGACTGTGTGTAGACCTTTCAAAGCTGAATAGGTCCGTGAGGCGGGAGCTGAACCAATCAACACGCCCGCTGAGTGTGTCGCATCCATCACAGCGTCGGACGCTAAATGGATTCGCGTGTTCGACGCCACCAAAGGATACCACCAGTGCCCTCTAGACGAAGACTGCCGAAACCTGATGACGTTGATTACACCATTCGGGCGCTACCGCTATCTGCGCGCCCCCTATGGCGTCTCGTCAATTAGTGAGCATTACAATCGGCGCATGGACGAGTGCTTCGGGGACGGGGACCGCATCCAACGTGTCGTGGACAACGTCATCATCTTCAGCAAGACGCAAGAAGAACGCGTCGCCCAAGTCCGGAATTTTTTGACGAGGTGCCGTGCCCGCGGGTCTCCCTGAACCCCTCCAAGACGCAACACATGAAGACCAGCGTCAAATTCGCCGGCTTCATCGTGTCCCGAGACGGCTACGTGCCCGACCCGGCCCTGACGAACGCCATAGCGGGGTTCCCGGCACCGAAATCGCTCACTGACCTCCGGAGCTTTTTCGGCCTCGTCAACCAAGTGGTGTCATTCAACAAAGAGACGCCTAAGCTGCTGGAACCGCTGCGTCACCTACTGAGCACAAAGAGAACCTTCATCTGGGACACCTGTCACGAGGTGGCGTTCCAGGCGGCGAGAGAGGCGCTGTCGTCCGTCCGCACTCTAGAGTACTTCGACCCGACAAGGCCGACAAAGGTGCCTACGGACGCCAGCCGTCTCCAGGGGCTCGGGTTCCTGCTGCAACAAAAACAGCCGGACGGTACCTGGAAGGTAGTGCAGGTCTGGCCACGTTTCCTCACCGGCACCGAATCTCGGTATGCTACAATAGAACTAGAACCGCTGGCAGTCGCCTGGGCGTTGAAAAAGTGCCGACTTTTCGTCTCCGGCCTTCCACACCTGGACCTCGTCGTTGATCACCGCCCTCTCATGCCCATAATCAACAACAAAAACCTCCACGAAATCGAAAATATCCGACGTCAGCATGACTGCGTCGTGGTGTCGAGGCAAGAGCCACCTGGAGGCCGACGCGCTCAGCAGGTCACCAGTCGACCCGCCCACCGATGACGACGAGCTGACCAAAGACGACACCGCTCCTACCGTCGCCACCGTCGCTGCGCGGGCGATCGACGCGTCCCACCTCGACCTCCGACTACGGGACGTGCTGGAGGCGGCAGATGGCGACGAGGAAGCCCAGCTCCTACTCGAGGCAGTCACGAACGGCTTCCCTCATCAAAAGCCGACCTCCCGTACCAAATTCGCCCCTACTGGTGAGTGCATGACAAACTGACAGCTGAAGACGGTCTGGTGCTTCACAGGTGCCGCCTCGTGATCCCTCGGCCAATGCGACCCGCCGTGCTCCGGGGGCTCCACGCCGGACACATGGGCGAAGAAAAGACAAAAAGTTGGGCCCGCCAGCTAGTATTTTGGCCTGGGATGTCCAACGGCATCGACAACATAACCAAGGCATGTCGGCAATGCCAACGAAAGCTGCCGGCCCAACAAAGAGAAAAAATCCGGCAGTCACGATCCAGCCAGCAGGCCGTTCCAGCACCTCTGCGCAGACTTCTGCGAATATGCCGGGCACCACTTCCTGGTCGCGGTTGACCCATTCTCTGGCTGGATGATTGTTAGCCTGCTCGGCCGCCACGCCACCGGCGCCGACCTCATCAGAGAGTTCCGTGCCATCTTTTGCACGGCTGGGGTGCCGGAGCTCTTGTGGCCGGACGGCGGCCCGCAGTTCACATCAAAGGCGTTCAAAGCATTTTTCTCTAAATGGGCAGTGACCCATAAGATGTCTTCGCCACACTACCCGCAGTTAAATGGCCGCGCCGAAGCAGCGGTAAAATACGCTGCCAAACTCATCCGCCGGTGCTGGCGACAAAATCATGCGGACGACGACGCCTGGGTGCGAGGCATGTTGCAACACCGCAACACGCCCAGCCCGGCCGGCCGATCACCGGCTCAGATCCTCTTCCACGCCCCCGTGCGGGACATGGTGCCGGCTCACCGGCGGGCGTTCGCGCCGCGCTGGCAGCAAGCTGATGACGAGCGCGCCGCTGCCGCGGCCGGGCGACAAGAAGACATCGACGCGCGGTACAACTTCCACGCGCGGGATCCGCCAGTCCTCCGACGGGGACTCCAGTCGCCCTCCGAAATCCAACCACTGGCTGCTGGGACCGGTGCGGCATCATCGCGGAGATCGGCCCTCACCTTACTTACTCCATACCATACTATTACACCATACTTACTTACTTACACCATACTTCATCCGCCTGCCCAGCGGCCGGGTGTTGACACGGAACCGGCGTCACATCCGCCAGCGGTACGCCCCCAGCCGGCCGGACGCGGCCGTGCTCTCGCAGCTGCCAGCGGCCGCGGCCCCGGCGCCGGCGGCCGCGGCGGGCACACCGCCCCCGCCCGAGCCGGCCCCCCGCGGAGGGGGGGGGGGGGGAGATTCGAGACGTCTGAGTGAGCCGACCCCAGGTCCAACCCCGGCTGGAAAGGCGCCGCCCGACGTCTTCCCGGCGCCGCCACGACGGTCTGCACGGGCTACCCGGCGTCGCGAACGTCTAATTGAGACAATGTGCGTGAGTGGCCAGGCACGTCGTGTACGGCAACATTCGACCCCGTATTTTTGCTCCGCGTTCGCTCCGCGTTCCGCCGCCGTCTTCCTACCGGCCCACGATCCCGTCTCCCGCCATACTTGTCGTGTTCAATTATCTAGTGCACACTTTCATCACTCGCGTATAAAAAACTGTGTTCGTCATTCGATCGCGTCCCGCGGGCTGAATGACTGGTGGGCGGGAGGGTGGGGGGGGGAGGGGGGAAATAGGGATATCTTACATATCTCATATCTATCACATATATGTATATATATATATATATATATATATATATATATATATATATATATATATATATATATGTGTGTATATATCACATATCTTATATCTATCACACACAACACACACACACCACACACACACACACACACACAACACACACAACACACACACATCTCTCTCTCTCTCTTCTCTCTCTCTCTCTCTCTCTCTCTCTCTCTCTCTCTCTCTCTCTCTCTCTCTCTCTCTCTCTTCTCTCTCTCTCTCTCTCTCTCTCTCTCACTCTCTCTCTCTGTTACATATCTATCACCATACATATCTTAGAGATGGGCAGCTCCGACTCACCACTTGTACTTACGAGTGTTATTTCAAGTTGTGTGTGCTGTTCATGTCAGGCCATCTTTTCTTTCAACTATTCACATTGTAAGCTCACATAATTCTAATTTTTCTTGTTTGCATTCATAATTATATAAGCCAATTGACGAACGGCGGAGAAACTCGTCTAGTAGGTTAGCGTGCGCTGCAGGAGAATCGGGACACCAGTCCCTAGTGCATGCAGATGTGCCAATCCTCCTGCAGGAATCATTAATGTCACTCGTGCATAACACTATACATACCTATAAATTGATATAACTGTTTTTATCGAAACTTACTCACCTTTTCTTCTTTCACAACCATGCAACGTGTATACGTTAGAAAAGAAAAGGGGTTACGCGGACGTATCTCATGATTCAATGCTGCTGGCTGTCAAAGATGTTGTAGAAAGGAGAGTGAGTCTGAGAAAAGCTGCAGAACCCCACAGCGTGAGCAAAAGCGTCCTTGGAACGTATGTCGCAAAGCACAGTGTTGATCCTGCAGCTTGTCTTGAGCCCAACTACAGTCATTCGAAGATATTCACTGATGACGAGGAGCAAGTCCTCAGTGAATATGTGATGCAGTGCTCGAAGATGTTCCATGGCTTAATGCACAAGCAAACACGTGAAATTGCCTACCAAATGTCAGTTTAAAAATGACAAACATTTTCCCGCCTCCTGGGCTGAAAATGAAGAAGCGGGGCGCGAGTGGATGAAGGCCTTCATGAAAAGGAACACCCAGCTGACACTGCGGAAACCTGAAGCTGCATCCATCGCGCGAGGTGGAGTCTTCGACAGGAACAATGTCGAGGAATTCTTCGGAAACCTGTCTGAGGTCCTGAAACAGACGGAAGTCTCAGGTGCGAGGATTTTAAATTTAGGTGAAACTGGATTCACGACCGTACAGAAGCCTGGAAAGGTCATTGCTGGAAAGAGAGACAAACAGGTCGGGAAGGTCACCTCTGCGGAGAGGGGTGAATTCGTCACGATGTGTGTCGCTGTGACTGCCACTGGGGCATACCTTCCCCCTGCCTGCGTCTTCCCAAGGAAGACTCTTCGGGAGAATCTGATGAAAGGCACCCCGGAGGGATCGCTACAGCTGTGTTACAGCAGCGGGTGGATGACGCCTGAAAACTTTGAGAAGGTGATGTAGCACATTGTGAAGCACATGGGGGCAAGCAAGGACAATCCAGTCGTTCTTGTGCTCGACAATCACGTCAGCCATGTCAGCCTGAACGTGCTGACGTTGGCGAAGGACAGTGGAGTCCATATCGTGACTCTACCTCCTCACACGAGTCACAGGCTCCAACTGCTCGATGTCACAGTCTTCGGTCCGATGAAGACAAGCTTCAACAAACAGGTAGACAGCTGGATGCTCCAAAACGCGGGAAAGTCCATCAAACTTCTGAACATGGGGAAGCTCATGCGGCAGGCGCTAATCCGTTCGGCCACCCAAGCCAACATCCTGTCCGGCTTTCGAACGACAGAAATCTGGCCACTGGACACTGAGGTCTTCACCAAGGATGTCTTCCTTCCCGCAGACGTGACCGACAGACCAGCTCCCTCAGCGACTGCAGGAGCGCCCGGGGTGGCTGAAGACGACACACACGAAGCGGACACACAGGAAGCGGACACACACGACACAAACACACATGAAGCGGGCGCACACGAAGACGACACGCACGAAGCGGGCACACACGAAGAGGACCGCGTCGAGAGTCCGGGGCCTCCATCCCTGTCAAGGAGGCCGACTGATCCGGTTGACCTGCAGGTGAAAAGGTCACCATTTGCAAGCAACAAACCAGATGCAGTTCCTGGGCCGTCACGGGCTCCAGCTGAGGTCCAAGGAGGTGACCCACTCAGCCCAGCATCTCCCGCAGTCCGGCTTGCCTCACCGCAGGAGTTTCGGGGATATCCGAAAGTGAGTTCTTTTTATCCCAGTTTCTTCCTTAAACCGACAAAGCAGCAATGACAAAGTGACATTAAACAGACCCCAGATCGCCAATACCATCCTTAAGAAAACATTGTTCACTATTAAACTGTCTTATATTTTCGGTATGCATGCATATAATTTGTTTATATATATTAACTGTCTTATAAATTTCCTTTCATTTTCACCTTTCCTATGTGTGTTAATTATGTTGTAATCCCGTCAAAATATAGTTTTTTTTAATCGATAATGCTGTATCCCAAAAGGATCCCCTAGTGAGCCATGTTGTCCAATGCCTATGCCCATGCTCCACAACCGTATCCTTACACTTCGTGGTCCTCCATCTTTGAGGCAGGACCCCTTGGTCCTCCATCTTTTAAGGCAGGACCCAAAGTGGAGCCGAGTCGTCGAGGGCGGAAAAAGGAATGATCATGACAGCTACGAGTGCACCAGAGCTGCAAAGAAAAAAAGAGGAAGAGGAGAAGACCCGAAAGTCGCAAGCCAGACACGAGCGTATGTCAAGGCGACTGTTCGATGCCAAGAGCATCACCGCTAATACGAAAGGTAAGAAGAGAAAGCTGGGAGGTGCAAAGGACTCGCCAAAGGCTGACAATAAAGCGTCGTGTCTGTACTGTGGGATGCAGTATAGACTCAGATGTGAATTGTGGATCCAGTGTACGACATGTAAAAAGTGGACGTGCTTGCCGTGTACCGACGCAACAACCTGACAGGCACAGTTTGCATATGATGTCTGCCGAGACTGATGATCCGCTCATCCGCTGTGATCCGATATGATCTGCTACGTCGCGGGTATCGCATTGGCTGTGCTGATTTAACGTGATTAGCACGATGTGTAGGAAGTTTTGGTACCGTGTATGTTGTTAAATGGGTGCTTAGGATAGGTACCGATGTTGTTAGTCATGTGATCCGCTGTGTTGCCATCAAAGCATTGGCTGTGCAGATTCAACGTGAGTAGCACGATGTTCAAGAAGTTGTGTGACAGTTGCTTCGCCTGTTTTGTGCTTAGACCGCCGAGACTGTAAGTCCTACGATCCGCTGTGCTACAAGTATCGCATTGGCTGTGCTAATACGTGATTATGCGATGTGTAGGAAGTTTTCGACCGTTGTCGTTGCCTAGTATGTGCCTAGACTGCCAAGGTTGATAGTCATGTGATCCGCTGTGACGCAAGTAGCGCATGGGCTGCGATGATTTAACGTGATTAATACGACTGCAGGTTGTGTGGCGGTGTCATCTGGCTGCTGTGTAGACTGCCGGCATTACTACTAGCCGGATCTTATGTTAGAAATACCTTCCCGTTGTTGGGGCTCTTCTGCCAAAAACAGAATGGTTATTTGGAGGTGGAAAATATATCCTGAATTCACGTTCTAACATGTGGTGTCTCAGTTTTAACACGAGATAAATGAATCTAATATGCTACCATTTTCAGCGGAAGGAAACGTTGCCACGGCCATTGACAAGCTCCTGAACGTAAGTAGATGGCAATGCAGTGCACTCATTTTGCTATTTGCAATTGAATTATAGAACATGTAGTCAAGTAGAAATGTTGTCCCAATGCTCCTTAGTATGTCCCAATTCACATTCACGTCTGTCCCGATTCTCCTGCGTGCATCTCGATTCTCCTGTAAATGAAGGTCTTTGTTTTTGCTCCACGCGTGTCGTTTCCTGCCACAAAGTGAAACTTACTCATTAGTATGATGTAAATAAATATCCAATTTATTCATAAGCATGGTGCAATGCTACCTAGCTTTCATACTTTTGCTGCAATGACTCACCGAAGTTGAAGTTGCAAAAGTGTCCCAATTCTCCCGCCTCTCCCCTATAACGGCGCGAATAGTAGTATCTAGACCGAACGGTAGATGGCAGAGCGTCTCGCGGAGCACAGAAATACAGTCTAGTTCCGACCGCCGACTCGTGTGCACCTTCGCGGAGACAGGCTCGAGCAATCACCCTTAAACACTTGAATCGACTAGTAATGCAAGTTATGTGACGTAGCTTTGAGCATGCGCACTCGGAAATCTTAGAAACACAAGCCTCGACGCCAGGCGTTGCAGTCTCCGTAGATCGGGCAGCGTCGGTCCAGCAGCCAGCACCAAGTTGTGGCTAACGGGTGGACAAAAATGACGACGCTTCTGAAAAAAGTATCCTTCAACGCTTCATGACATCAGATCTTACATTTACAGGGCAGTCTGCGCGCATATTTTGCATGTGCAATTTATAGACCGATGAAAAGAACGGATTGGCCCTTAAAGCACCGCGAAGTGGGGCTGAAATCTGGTGGTTGAACTGGAAGAGTGAATGTAGAATCTCTATTTTTCTTGTTTTTGCAGCTATTTATCCAGAAGACAGATTAACACGGCGCCCGCCGTCTGGTGGCACTTGCAGCGGCCGAAACGTTTTGGTTTTACGGGAATTGCAGCCCAGACCATCCTTGCTCTTGTTCTCGAGGCTGCGAGTGGGCATGTTCAAGCCTTTTTGATGTAATTTGTCTTAATGATACATTCTGAAAAAAACGAACGTTCTCAGGCGAACATGGCAAGACCCTGCTTGCTTTTTAAGCTGATTTCGACCTATCCTATTCAACAATAATGAGACCCACAATCTACTCAACAACAATGAGACCCCTTATTTCCTTCCGGGCAGGGAGCATCTTCAGTAGAACACCGGGGGAACACCTTCAGCCCCTGACTGCTTCCGGTCAAGGGCTGAACGGCCATTCCGTCCCATCGCGAAGTGTCTTCTGGCTGTCACTCTGGTGACATAGAGCGGGATTTCTTGGTCGATCAGGAGGCCATTGGAAGGATATATCACATCACATTGTTCCCATCCCTGACACGGAGGGCCTTCTGACCCACGCAGTTAGCGCCGGATCAGCACAGGAACCCTCATTGACACAACAACATCCCTGATCACCGGATGTAGTCCAATAATTGCCACATAGACTCCAGTTTCGTGTTTTTCTGTGTTCTTCAGAGATGTTGAGTTCTTCCTGACCGTATATGTTAATGAAATCGGGTTCCTAATTTGTATCATCATGGCTAGCCCATGTCCCTCTTGAAATGCTCAAGATCCTGTCAGAACTGATTACTGATAAGAAAACTACCCAGTATGGTCATGAACACACGTGCTCGCAAGTCATAGCAACAACAGCCTCGACGCCCGGCGTTGCAGTCTCCAGCCCGTGCGGCGTCGGCTTTGCGGCTGTAACATTAAGCGATAGCCAATGAGCAAACGAAAAAGATCGTGCATCCTAAAGGACGTGGCTGGTGAGCTAGGTAAATCGGTATGAATGTGCAATGTGGTGCAAAAGTAAGCCAAATGCAACCTTAATCTGAAAAGCGGGGTGGGGGGCAGCTAACATTGCTGCTCCCCCCACTTTTCAAAGTGGGGAGCACGACCCTCCTGCCCCCCGTTCCTACGCCCATGTAGCCAGCTGTAGGCCATACGAGGTAGGCAGGGGCGTAGCTGCCTGTTCAGCTGGGGGGGGGGGGGGGGAAGGTAGGTATGCAGCCCCCACCCTCAACTTGGGCTTAGCCCCTGAACTTTGAGAAGAAAGAGGGACAAGTTCACGGAGAACTTGTCTATAGCCTATTTAAGGGGTGGATTTCGTCCACTTTTACTGTCCAGACGACGAAAACATGATGCAAAACTGCACCCCTGGATATATACATGCCAAGTCACCGAATATCCGTGCAGTCCAGCACATGTATCGTACAGTGCAGCAATCGACTGCGTGAGTAATCGTGCTCATGCGTGGATTTGCACACAAGCACGAGTTGCCATCCCATACAGATCCGCATATCATTAGCTGTTCAAACCTTGTGACAATATTATCACATCTTTGGAACGTCTTCAAATAATAACGATACATGACTACAAGTTAGCATGTGTTCGGGTCGGGGTCAATTTGCCCCCCCCCCCCCCCCCCCTCCACGACGGTTTTCCAAATTAACCTCCGGACGGCGTGGCGAAGCCGCGCCAAGCCTTGCATAGCTGTAGCCAATGCAGTTGACGACCTTGTATTATAAAACTATTTGTATCTTGTAAGGTCGCTCACCTATGGCAAGTCGAAGTCACGTCATGGCTGTCAGCGAAGACAATTCCCAGGGAATCGTTCAATCTGAGGCCACAACAGAGTGTTGGGTGAAGCCTTTTGCATCTTTGGGACGGCTTCTGTGACAATTAGACAAATGAATTGAGGAAAACAACTGAATTTATTGACCTTAAGTCAGATATAAAGGTCACGTCGAGATCAAGGCGATTTTTTTACTGGAGACCTTGCTTTATGGCGTAGTTTTTGACAACCATTTCGAGTATCTTGACCACAGGGGGGCCAAAAAATGTGTGATGTGAATTTAGTGAAGGCCAGAAGAGGCCATTGACTCAGAATAACTCCGCTTAACCTTTGGTTTTTGGAACATACCGTCTAGTGAATTCCTGGCCGCTCAATTGAAATTAAAAATTCAAGACAATCGTAGGGTTTGCTCATCGTCACCTCTGAAGGTCAGTCAGGGTCACTAAACTACAAAGACGACAAGTGACCTTTTACTTAGTTAAGTTTTCAGGTTAAAGGTGGCTGCCCAAGGAGGTCTGAGGGAATTTTGGACACTGATCTAGGGTTTGACATGGTATACTTTATTTTACCCAAAGATTATGATCTAGGAACCTCCAAATTTGCCACAAATGTGTCCACATACAAGTCTGTCTATTTTGTAAATTTGGTGTTCCTAACTTGGTTTGTTTATTTTTTAGATCACCGCGGGTTTAACTGCCCCCGTTCCAATGCGGCATAGTTTTCAACCGGCCACCCGAATTTATGCTTGACGTTCTGTTACCGCCACTTGGCATGCAGCACAGAAAGGCCTGATATGCAGCCTGCAGAAAGAGACCTGACATGCTTCTTATTGGTGCGTGGCACGCTGTCTCCTCGGATACCTGGAATGGCGTCCACGGGTCCTGGTGTTTCGGACATGCTCCTAGTATGACCGATCATAGGTAGGTCCCGCCCCTTAGAGTGCATGTCTGCAGTGGCGTGCTTTACCGCGCGGCGTGCCTACCAGGAGCGTTTGTGGCATTTTTGAGCTCTGCTACTGCCATGCAATACGCTGCCGGATGTCCTCATATTGTTGTTTGCCGCGGCGGAGGCAAAAAATAAGATTCTTTGGTGAGAACCGCCGCGCATTGCACAGCTGCATGAATTGACATGGACGCAGATTGAGATTGATTCTTACTTTAAATGTTGAGCTCGGTGCGCTGAATCATCCTCATTTTGTTGTGATCAATATGTTGAGAGATGCATCATGCAGAGATAATTAGGTATCACAACTTTACATGCGTGCAAATGTTGTTTAGACGCATCGATGCGCTGCCCTTAACGGCTGAAATAAATTATTTGCGCTGTCTGTGTGACTACAGTGACCGGTTCCGATATTTTACACATCGGCATTTTGCTGAGGCGTTTTGGTATGCAAATATTTTGTAGTTGTCGGTATTTCGCGTAGTCGATATTATGTGCTTCGATGTTATGCGTTTCCATCTTTCACGTTTCGCTGTGTTGCATGTCGTTATTGTGTGATCGAAATTGCCTTCGTTCTCCTTAAGCGTATTGACTTTTGTCCTCATGCAACCTGGAGCCATTCGGGCGCAATGGGCGACTAACATTGTGCTCTGTGAAAGTGAGCCACGAAATGCCAAGGCTAAAGGGCGGCGCCCCTGCTCGTCGCCTGCACGCTCCTGATGACACGTAGGTTCAGGAAGCTCCGCTAGGGCTGGCTGGTTATGACTTCCTTATACAGGGCTGATGGGCCGCTCGAGTGCACGAATCGTGACGCCCTGGTCATCCGAGGCGCACTTAAACCATGGCCGGCACAGCCACGTGAACGTGTGTAGCGGACGCGCAGCCGTCCTTTCAACATGGCGACAGGCTTAAATTCAATACCGCGTCATGTTTGTCGCATCATAGCGAAGCGATCCTTCCGGTGCGTTGCTAATGCGCATCTTGTAGGACTCGCGGGAGAAGTATGGTATGTGCTTAGTGACCATACAGTTATAAATCCAGTTTTTCATGAAACTAAATTCGTGCCTTCGATGCCGATTCTAGCACTGCAAAAACAAAAGCGTTAACCCATCGCTTGCTGAGGGCGCATGGTGAATGGCCACACAATACTTTTGGAGCTCTTTTAAAGCCATACAGCGCGAACTGGTAACACTGGAATGCATAGTTAACAAAACAAGGCCGACGTTTTTTTTTCACACTGCGTGCATCTGAACCCGTGTGACGTGAACTACGGCCTCTGCTCGGCTATCGGCTGGTTATCCTAGTGCCTTCTTTTGCACGCCGGCAATGTCCAGTCAGTCATGTTGTCCACCTCCGTCGTGGTATTTCTCTCTTACCACTGTCGCAGTGCTTTGATAACGCACAGTTCCGGGCAGATGCACAATTCACAGCTTTTCAAGTGTAAATTCCTGAGGCGTCTCCGATAGCGTCAAGTACCGCTAAAAAATGATGTGCAAATATAATCCTCACGATCATCATTGATCTGCGATCCTACATTTCGTGCGCTGGCGCTGTTCACGCTAATCAGTCTTCCCGTAAATGGTGATCCCAAGATTCCTCGCTGTGCATGGGCTTAAAAGGGGACCTTCCCTGCAGCGCAGTGCGTTCATCAATCCGCGAACCGAGCTATCAGCACGCATGCGCGCTCCCAACGCTCGAGCACGCGTGCTGTGAAAACTGCAGGCTCTTACTGCCCGCTGTTTAAACTGAACAAGGGTCAACTAGCAAAAGCCGACAAACAGACAGATAGACATACAGGTAGAAATACACTTTCTAAAAAATATGTATTGTATGAATGCCTCGTCTGAACACGGAGCCGGTAGAGCGGTAAAGTCGTGCACCTCCATAACGTAGCCAACCTCATTCTGCAGTCTAAAGCTTCTGGCGAAGATCGTTTGGTTCAAATAAAAAACTGGAAAATGAAGTGGTGCAGAACTCGTGGCATGACGGCAAGGCGCAAAGAAAACGCTTTTATGCTATTGTTATGTCGCCCGGAATGGGCCCGGCCCAAACCTTCCTGAGGGATATGTTCTTAGAATGGGCCCTGCTGCACACCTGATCTCCTCTGATCAGACCAAGATCACTGGTGCTTCATGATGGAGTCTGAGCACATTTTCCTACACAGGAAACGCCCAAAAGACCGAAGTCTTGCCTTCGCATTACCAATGCCTTGAATTATGAACTATTGCGTCTGATTACTCCGGCTTTTCCGGACCTGACTTTGCGCTCGCAGCAGGAAACTGAGTAGGCGGTTATTATGTTCATACAAATTAACTCCAGTTAATGATCAGCCTAGTTGGAGACACCCACGAACATGGAACGGCATGGCTGGGAAGTAGGAACATCAGGCCTCACAGACGTGCTTCGCGGCAACGACGTACGAAAAGCTACCGATGGTCACCTCAGTCACGTTATTCACGACTGTCACGACAGTAACGGCAGTCACATCAGTCATGTCAGTCACAACCGTCACGACAGTCGTGTCAGTCACGCCAGTCACGATAGTCATATCAGTCACGACAGCAGTCACGACAGCCAGGACAGTCGCGACAGTCATGTCAGTTATGTCAGTCATGAAAGTCATGTCAGTCGCAGTCATGTCAGTCACGACAGACATGCCGATGCTGTCATTTACGTCAGTGACGAGTCATACTGGTCATGCCAATCATGCCAGTCATGTCAGCCAAGTCAGTCACGACAGTCACGATGGTCATGACAGTCACGACAGTCACGACGGTCACGACAGTCACGCTACTCGTCGGTCAGGCCGACGTTGGCGGTCAGAGCGAAGGTCAGCTGACGCAGAGCACCCGCGACCGGTGTTCAAGGTGAACAAAGGTTGAGTACAAGACACTCTCAGGCATGTATAATTACTCTTGCTCCGTGCCGCGAACGGTGCTGGTATGGCCAGCAGGGAATTCAAGACCCTCTGCAATGTGTTGACGTCACGAACAAGCTGTTTTGCAATATCGGCTTGTGCAGAACTCCTGGCAAGGCCCCAGCCAATGATCACATCGCCTGACGCCATATTTGCGATGTAAACACGGCCATGCACCGGCGGCACACGGATGGCCTGCGAACCGCCGCCTGTGTCGTCGACCCCCGTTGGGCCGGCCTCACAAATCGGGTGAACATTGGTCCTAGCTGGGGCGTGCATGTCACGGGGCGTGACGTAAGTCGAGGTGTCGCCGGCGATGGGAAGGAAGGTGTGTTTCGAAGCGCGCTTGGCAACGGGAGCTCATGGGGCACCGGCGCGGGTGCTGGTGTCCGGTAAATAAACCAGCAATACGGAGCTGCGGTTCGCGGCGCAGGTGCACAGCCAGCACCACACCGCAGCCAACCGAGAATCCAAAATGAATAGAGATTGAATGCTGCTCATTGCAACGTTACGGGGCAGTTCTGTTCACACCTTGTTCGCAAAACTGCATCTCCGGGAACAATCATAATTACATTATTCTGTCCCCATTCTGGAACACCATACGTGCAGGTTGTGTGCTTTTTACACGTGGCTGGCACGAACTGTTTTTATTTTCATCTATTGCATGGCAACTAAACGGAATACAGGTGTGCCGCTAAACCAACAGCTCACAAACGCGCATTTTGGCCTGCATTGGTCAGAAATATTTTAGCCATTCAATCACACGTAAATCCTGGATATTTTGTTGGACATAGGCCTAAGCGATGCGCATTTTAGATAAAATTTATGGGATTTTCACGGCTTGTTTTTGACACTCTCACGCATAGGAGTGCTTATGTGATATCTGATGGACAACAGTCAGGAGATAGAACGTTTGCATAGCCTTTGGAAGTGCAGCGTTGAATTTAAAGACGATTGGTGAACAGAGGCTGTGCGGTTGATGTCAATGTCACATGCCGGCGGGCAATGGAAATCTGACGCAAATCCTTTACGGGGGCCAAGGCCGCCAAATCCATGGCTGGGGGCTGAAAGCAGCCAGGGGAGTACAGACACCTAGGCCAATACGATTGTGAGGACTATCGCCACCACTGACTCCCCCTGATCATCCGCCGCAGCAGGACTATGATGGTACTCACCACGTGGCAAATCGCCCCACGTGAAACTTCGTAGCAAACTGCTGCTCCAGGTGAGTGCGGGCTGCCGAGCTGACCTACCAGGAATAATTTGGATAACTCGGCTCAGCAGCCCACACTCTGCTCAGCAACTCGGATCTCAGCAGCTCACACTCTCCCTAACAGTTCGTCTCAGCAGCTCAGTCTCCTCAGCTACTCGGATCTCAGCAGCTCACACTCCCCCTGACAGTTCGGCTCAGCAGCCCACACTCTCCTCAACAACTCGGATCTCAGCAGCCCACACCCTCCTCAACAACTCCGATCTCAGCAGCCCACACTCTCCTCAACAACTCGGATCTCAGCAGCTCACACTCTCCCTGACAGTTTGTCTCAGCAGCTCACACTCTCCTCAACAACTCGGATCTCAGCAGCCCACACTCTCCTCAACAACTCGGATCTCAGCAGCTCACACTCTCCTCAACAACTCGGATCTCAGCAGCCCACACTCTCCTCAACAACTCGGATCTCAGCAGCCCACACTCTCCTCAACAACTCGGATCTCAGCAGCTCACACTCTCCCTGACAGTTCGGCTCGACAGCCCACACTCTCGCTGACAGGCCCTCGGATGATGATCGGTGAGGTGTGTACAACGTTCCGACACGAGCTGATGTGACCTCTCTGACTTTGACAACATAACAGAAGGAAAATATTTTCATGCCTGTTCTCTAAACAAGTGCCACCCATTTGGGCAAAGCAGGCAACCGCCGGAAGTAATCTTGAAGCACTTCTGCTAGAACCAGCCGGCCCCGCCACAAAGAGAGGAATCCTCTCCTGAGGATTTTGCATCTGCCACGTGCGCTGACAAGTCACACCAAAGCGAGGAATGCCTTCGTCCGAAGTCGTGTAGGAGATTCACCCACCCTCTCTTTTCGACTCAGACTTTTGCAGTTCCCAAATGCAGACGATCCATTTTGAGTCTCTTATATTTTCGCCGGAATACAAGGGCTGACAAAGCATGCAATAATGCTTCCGTGGGACGCAAACTCAATGTTTACCATTCATAGCGTTAGTCCAACAGATCAACCACACCAAACCAAGTGCACCGACGGAGTTCCGTGGCGCAAAAAGGTAGCAGAGGGCACAGTCTACCATCTCCAGTGATCTCATCTTGCCAAGGATCCTCCCGCATGGCCCCGCTGACGGCGAAGGTGTTCTGTCTTAAATCATGCACGGACGCCGGAAACCCCGTCAACACTGTGTAGTGCGACTGCGGAACGCTACCGGACTACGGTCCGGGATCCCTATTTTCCAGGCGCTCCCGCAGCTCCTGGGTAACCCGCCGGAGCTCCTGGAGCCCCTCCAGATGGATACGCGTTCTGTGGAGACGCAGGCAAGCCGACTGTCAGTCAGTGGAACATGGGGACCACGACGCCATATTGCTAGACGCTCCGTAAAGTCACCGCCTCTAGCTTTGGATCGTTCACTAACACCACTGAAGGTCTGTGGCTTAAGCCGCAAAACATGCGAGAAAGCGTGCCATCGGGTCGCAAGTCCTTCCAGCTCGCTCCAGTGCCGTGTGCTGCCTTTATTAGTAAAAGATCGGTGCTGGGTTTCAGCGTCCCAGCTTCGCTGCACTCACCGCGCTCCCCCCGGCGAATTGCGTTTCATGGCAGTTAGTTCCTCCTCCACTGCCTCCTGCGCCGCCTAGAAACCAGAACGGTAGTGTAAGAGTGCCGAAAGGAAAATCGGGTGCCGCAGCGCACTACGGCTCGGTACTAAAGCTCAATATCTCAGTCTTGCTATGAATAACGCCATAATTATATCTCATACAGGGCGGAGAAGGGCTGCTTGGTCCGCCCTGTCGGGCTGCACACTGCTTGTTCTACAGGGGGCACCCTGGCCGGGATGGAGACCTGCATATTGGAGTAGTTTTATAATAACCGTATTCCCAAAGGTCAAATACGTCAAATGCTTTTAGCATTCCAGTAGGTTTAAACCTTTGTAACGAAGTCTATGGACCAATAGGAGTTTGACAAAATTATTTGCGCTCCTCTAATTGAAATGGCCTGTCAACATTACGTGTTTGGTCGTGGAAGTTCGAGCATAGCACGATTGGGCTCTTTCGACAGATTTTTAAACATTTGAGGACATTTTACACACTTGTTCTCCATAGAAGTGGCCAATAAAATATAATGATAAATGTATATCAAAAGCGATGCAAAATAAATATGCAAGCATAACAATAGCACGCAGTGTTAGTTCGACCAGGATGACTAAATGAGTACTGAACTACGTCATTTCTGAAAAAATCGCGCAAATATGCCAGCATTTAATTATTCAGGTACGGCAAAAACAGTGCTGCTCCAAGCAACGGAACAAGAAGCTTTACGGAAATGTGTGCTGGTGGCATCACTCCACGAGGCGAGGGTAGGCGATGACGAAGCTGTGCGGTAGAGGGGTGCGTGAGGTAGCGGCCCCTGGCTGACTTTGGCTCCGGGGACTCACCGTAAGGTCCACTGCCGGGCTGTCCGTGTGAGCAGCCTACGCCTCTGCGGTCTCCGCCGCTGCCTCCGCCGCCGAAGCCACCGCCGTTGCCTCCGCCGCCGAAGCCACCGCCGCCAAAGACACCGGCGCCGCCGCTACCGCCGCCGTTGCCTCCGCCGCCGAAGCCACCGCCGCCAAAGGCACCGCCGCCGCCGCCGCTGCCGCCGCCGCCGCCGCCACCGCCGCCGCCGCCGCCGCCGCCGCCGCCGCCGCCGCCGCCGCCGCCGCCTTGCAACGGGCGGGGTGAGTGATGGTACGTAACTCAGTGGCCATACACCTTCGATTTGCTCTGGCCTACACGTACTGGAGCGAGGTTTAGGATTGGGTAGCGGGCGGATTGAATAAAGCAGTTCTTACCCTTGTGAAAGACTCTCCAACAGACCCCAACTTAATCTATCACCTCGCCACGTGGACTTTCGTATTCTGCCTCGCATTGTTCAATCGTACCGTGATAAACCCATATAAACATCCCCTTCCTCCACGTCGTACCACGTCAGATTTTAGGCCTCGAATTACATCGCAGAGCCGATCTCCTGATTCCACAAATGATTGCAAATTACACCTACTTTGAGCTTACAGCACTATTTTCACAACTGCTTGTGAAACACATTTGAAACAGTCATGTTTACGAACCTAAGTGTTTTTCATTTTGACTCGAGGTAAGCAATTTTTGTCTTGACTTCACGTAAGCACAGCTCGTTTACTGATCCATGCCGAACTCGAACAGAAGCCGAATTTGGTGCAGCACCGAGCGGCTTTAACACCAAGTGGACTGGCTATGTGCCCTACCCCCTCCCCATCCCACAAGCCGGCCACGTCTGCGTCAATACAAAGAAGCACCAACATGTCCGAAATGTTTACATCTCCGACAGGGCGCCCTCACCTCCGTACTGCGCTGCAGCGCCAGCCACCACCACCAATACGAACAGTGCAGTTCTCATCTTGGAATTGGTGCTGCAGCAGGCCGCCGACCCTCTTAAATATGAGTCTGACCGTCCCCGCCGCTGGTCTTGCCGCATTTGAAGGGCACCTACTACGAACGGTAGAACGCGAGGCAACAAAAGGGAACATGCTTACCCGACATCTGGCGCCATGGCGCCGTTGGAAACCTGACTCCACCGCGGTATTATCAACATTACCGGCAGCGTCCCGATTTGGCAAATAAACAGTCACGTAGCAGCCATTATAAAAGCTGGCGAAAGCGAAAACTCGCGCCCATTCCAGGCGTGAGGCCCGTCGCCTTCACACAACGGGGAATACCCAGCCGGGTGGCGCCGAACCCGGGACTTTCCCGTGGCATAGCCCCAGGCTGGGAAAGGCCAGGCGTTGGGTTTTTCAGGCTCTGCGTGGCCGTCTCTTGTTATTCCACAAGTTTTAAGAGTTTGCCGGTCGCATCAGGATTGTTGAGGGAACCGAAATCCCGCCGTGAACGACGCCGGCTTATGCACGCAGTGGTCGCGTGTTTTCGTTCGGGGGTTTGCTTTGAACGGATGAAGGCCGTAATTCATAGCGAGAGAGGAAAGAGCCACCCAGGTTTGATGGGCTGACAGGCTATTTGAAGTTAGTGTCCTTACGTACAAGTACATACTCTGCCCTGCAAAAGTACTGCCTCCTATAGACCATGAAGCAGGGATCAGACTCCGACGCCATGTGTCTTAGAACTGAGCGCGTGAAAAGTAAACATCCCAGCTGGACGAAACTTCAGCGCAGTATTTACGCTCCAGAAGCTGCGACACATCACCTCGGGGAGGGGCATCCACGTTTGCAGATGGCGGGTGTCGTGCAGTGTGCACTAGACTGCGCCGCATTCCGCATAGCCAGGTTCATACTGCAGCCACCTTTAATGTTGGGGCATGCTGTACCGCTGAACACCGAGCCGGCCGTCAGCGCGCCCGACATGGGGGCGGGCCAGTTACAGTGCAATGCATCTCTAAAACTCATCATGTAGGCTTGCGAGCTCAGGAGGGCGCTGAGTTCACTGAGTGACTGTCGCTTTGGCCCACAGTGATGGCGACGCCCTGCAAAAGCTGTCAGTTTTGGCATCAAAGGCTTTTTTCACATTAAGTCTTGTACCGTCAGATCAGCAACACTCATGCCAAACATGAGCAACTGTGCTCAGTCGTAAGAGAAGTGGGACATCAGCTGCAAAGTGACACAGACTCTCAGGCAATTTGAACGAACTGCCTGGGTACTGCAAGAGATACATGTTGCGTCGTAACTTTCTCAAGCACGCGATGCCGCTGAGGTTTGTGCATTAACACCCGAGTATGTTTCAACGCTACCTGATTGTCCTAGAAGTGCACGACATCCAGAGGCCCAAGATCGGGGGCCCACGATCCAGGAGCCCACGATCGGCCCTGCAGTCTTGCAAGCAACCGGGGAGCTGGGCCAGTTCATCGCAGCAAGGGGACGCCGGGCCCCTCACGTTCGGCAGCGCGGCGAAAGTTTGAGGTGGGGCGTGCAATGTTGATCCGGGAAAACTGTCGCTAGGAAAGGCCAGGTGTCGTTCAGTCTGCGGTAAAACACCAGGATATTGTTGCGAAATTGTGCTTGGAAAAGCTTGTTCACAATGATGAAGCCCGCACGCTTGTGATTATGTCGGAGATACTCACGTTAAACCCGCGCATGGCCAGGGATCTGAGACGACTAACCCCACAACCCCAGCCGGGGGAAAGTTTACTTCATAACAAGCGTTAAAACTGTGGGGATTTCAGTCCAACTGTTTTTGTTCCCCCACATGAGTGAGGTCAGACCAGGCTACCGTTCAAAATTGATCTGCCAGCACCCAACAAAAAATATACTTTTTCACTAAGTTTTCACATAATTTATCTTATTAGGTGTAGCTTTTAGGCAAAAGTAATCCAGGCATAAAAAAACGCTTAAGGCTGACCTAGAAGTCATCTAAGGTCAACTTAGGTCAAATTCATAAAGCAGCCAAATGAAATTTGGAGCACTGGTCGGCCCATGTGACCAGCGCAATACTTTTCTGTGGTCAGAAATAGTGTGTTGTTTACCTGCTTGGCAATACATCTGTAACATATTGAGAACAGGTACGTTGGCACATGAAATTATGCGTCTCCAGTTTCACGAACACGATAAGGAGGTGGTTACACGCGTCACCCTCGTTCATATAGGCTTCCCGCTACTGACAGCATAGGTCATTGACCTTGAACAATCATAAACGGCCTTATTGTTCTCACATGACTACTGTGAGTTAATTGTACCTTAGAGCGATATCATAAAATGTCTTCAGTGGAACACTCCAATTCTTCGTCCAACACTAACGACTTTTAAGCCTAAAATGTGTCTTGCAGGCGGTATCCATAGAGATACTTCACGACCTGGGCTAAGGCCATGTGCTCTCTGGTCACAAGATAGTTGTACATGTCACTTAGTACTTTTTTTCTCATATGCAAACACTAAAACTAAACAAAGATGCGTAAAAATTCGCATTTTTTGCGAAAATAGCAGCAAATAACTTGACTTAGGTCGCTGACTTTACGTTTTTAAAAAACATCTGAGCGATATGACCTGCAGCTGACATCATTTTCTATTATTATAACTACTCTGAACGACCGCACACGTCCCACGAAAAATTATGTGTGATCAAACCTTTTTAGAGGTTGATCCCTTTGATCTGATCTAGATCAATGAGCTGGGTAGATCAAAACTTAAAATATACACAAAGAATACCCAAAATTGATGCCAATTGACCAGGGTACAGATCACCTACCAGGATGGTAAAATTTGATAGGAGCAGTATGTGCGTGCCTGCGTGTCCGCGTGCGCGCGCGCGTGTGTAGTGAGTGAGAGATCGTCACGTGCGCTGGTGTATGGAACCAGCAAAGAGCGAAATCCGTAATGCAGTGCGGAATGTAACAGCGACGACTGAGGATGGGGAAGGGTGTATTCTAAAATGCGTAAGGTTTCGATCTAATGAGGCCCGCTAGAACTCTCGCAAGGAAGCAGTCCTTTGATGCGCTTGCTTGGTCTGTGGATTTTGATATGGTCATATGATGTGGAGCGCCATGCAGTTGCGCTATGGACATCAGCGAAAACGTTTATTTATTATTTAAAAGATAGCTTGAGTCCGTGACACTGTGCCTGAGATGCAAGACACGTATTTTCTGAACGGACAGTGAACGTCCGATTTTGGAGCAAAGTTTTGATATAGGTGAGACAGCATTATTAGCCTTATTTATTGCAGAATAAACAGGAGAATGGAGGTAGATGTATGTGATATTTCGTCTCCAAAACACGTTCAGACTGAAATCCAGGGAAGCACGGAACATTTGTCCCTTTTACATCTCAAAGTCATCTACAGAACACAGGACCATTCAGACAGCAAAGTAAGTGAATCTATTCTTATAAGAAGTCGGCGGCCAGACCTTAACGTACATGGCTCATCATGACCGATTATGCGAATGTAATGTGTGGGTTCATGCGTGATGTATGCTAGCTTGAAATCGTTCGATGTATGAGAAATGGCTGACGCGTGATGCGCGATGACCGTTTAATTGAAATCGTTTGCACGTATAAGTGATGCGTGATGCGTGACACCAGTTTGCTGAAAATTGTTGTGTTAAAAGCGATTATAGGGGCTGCTTCCAGGGCCCGGTCCTCAACGTACCGCGGCCTAGATCCTGGGCACTGCGTCGCCGGCGTCAGCGCAATGCCCACCAGCTTTCTTCGCGCCTCGCCTCGGGCGGGCGCTGCACTTTCCCATCTGGCCCAGTTCCCGCGTGGCGTGGCGCTTCTGATGCCAGCTGGGGTGACGGCGGCGCCGGCGCGGCGGGGTCCCTGGGGCGAAGCGACAGCATCTTCCAAACATGGCAGGAAAGATCCCCGCGCGCATGCCGTTTCTCGGGTGATCTGGCCTTTCGTGTCCATTTATCTTATTCGGCCGGCGGAGGGCACGCGTTCCTCTTTAACGTGATGGTCCACTCGGAACAAGAGGCCATCGTCGTGGCCGTCCCGAGAAATCGCGGTTTATCCCACCTGGCCGGGCGATACACGTTGTTTTTCCCCGCAGATCTGGTCAACAACGCGGGCCGATCGGCCGGAGCCTCGGGCGAATCCACTTTCACCTTTCGACTTAATGGTCGTGTTTGGTTCGGGGAAGGGGGAGTTCCTGACCATCGTCAGCTTGTTCACTGCTCCTCGCCGCGTCGGGAAACCGTCGATCCTGGACGGGTGATGTGGGGGAATGCATGCGGAAATGTCCGCCTACAGAGACGTTTAAGGTTATAGTTCTAGGTAATAGGAACAAGGTTCCTCACTGCAAACTGCATGGGAAGTCGAGAGAAGATATATATGCACGATTCAGTGGTATTTTGAAGAAAAACGAGCATGCTAATTGGCCTGGGATCACGGAGTGTTGAAACACACGCTGATGGCTGGCCTCACCTCGCATGGGGTGCGAATCGCACTGGTGTGGTGGTATGTTGGAAGTGAAACGAGTGTGGTAAGTGTAGCGTCAAGCTCTTTCGTGGACAGTTGGAAGCATTGGTCGGATGATAACGCGCGAACGTAGTGTGCTGCAACCGCGTAGCGGTATCGAAAGGCACCTCATAGTTGAGTTTGCGGTGCGGCATTTTGTAGCCTGCTTCGCGTTCATTTTGTAGCCTGCTTCGCGTTCATTTTGTAGCCTGCTTCGTGTTCACTGGCAAAACGCCGAAGCAGCAACCGAACGTTTTATAGGGAAGTGAAGAGGCTTAATGTTCTTGAAGGTGTCTCGACTCTTCCCCTTTGCTTATTGAGGCATTAGGTCAGCCTGCTATCCTGTTAGCCTCCTGGTTATGGCCCACGCGGATTATAGCGTCAAAAAGCGCGCCTCGCCCGGCGACGGAGGGCCATTGTGCGCTGACACCTATCATCCAGCCGGTGTTTGTGTGTGCCCTGGACAACCGTGAGTGCATAGAATAGACTACTACGCTGAGGTTAAAAGAGGCTGTTCCAAAAATCGGTGACGTTAGGAGCAGAGTTGAGAGGGCGAGTTTTGTCTAACCACCTGTGAAGTGATATATGGCCCACTTCGCATACTATCGCCTGAGAGGAAATAGAAATCCACTCGTTCTGAAGCAACTTCTTATTTGAGGTGGATGCTTATGGTTGCTGAACGGCGAGCCCGGTTGTATGTGCGTCTTACGTGGAGTGGGGTGTAATGTGTGCCGAGGGCCGGAGAGGGCCAGGTCAGTGACGGACTCAGCGACTGCTCCTGGGTGGCAGAGGGCCGGCGTGGTTTTTATGGTGTCGATGCAGATGAAGCCGTAGTTGTTAATCGCGACGAAACGTTGTCAGAACTGTTGGCAATGCGCGCAGGTTGGAAAGGTCAGTTCTCTCGACACAACATTAGGATGCACCAGCAAATGGAACTTACCATCGAGTTGGAGTCAGGATTGCCGGGTAATTCTCACAAATCGGGCTCGATAGCAGTCGATAGCCGAAGACCTCTAGCATTCTGTCCATTGTTTCGGAACAGCAGTGTTGAAGATGCCTGCTGGCTTTCGGTCATTTTAGGTACAGAATCGCATGATGGAGGGGAAGGCTGATGTCTTCAGTTCTGAAACTAAATATTGAGCACCTCCAGTGCTCTAGATGTTTTGTTTTCAGAAGATCTGAAGCTACCAGGATTCAGCTCAGTCTAGCAGCGGGTTTCCTGCCTCTGTTCCTTCAAAACTTTGCCTATGTTGCGATGCGCATTGGCAGTGATCTGGATGATCTGATCTGATTGGCAGTGATCTAGATGATCTGATGCGATCAAATGGATCGGGTAACGGGTTGTAGAAGTTTGAGGGGCTGGGGTTATATCCATGGCAACCGATTTTTAAGTTTAAGTTTTTTCAAGTCAGTGTTCCTTTTCTAACCACACACATGTCAGCTATTTTAGGCCAGCAATGTTTCGAAGAGATTTAAAAATGCAAGCTCTGAAATATTTTTTGGATGTAAGATGGGTGACGCATAATTTGATAACTTGCGGTTAGCGGACTACAAGCAAGGCTATGCTTTTAAATACAGGTACAACGTCATACCTATTCCTACCAAAATTTTTCAAAACGATTTAACAGCGTTCGGTGGCATCTCTGACGCAGACGCGACTAAACAACACCCCTTTTCCTTTCAACATCCCTGTTCATAAGAATGCAGTACTTACAGAACTTACCTACAGTACTTACAGACCTTGCTTACGGTACATATCGAGCTTGCAGGACTTTCATACCTCAACATGTTCCAATAGGACTGAGACGTAAATTAAATGGTCCTCAACGCCCGACTTGCTCCACGAAGCACCAATGTAAACAAAGACGCACCAGCGTCGAACGCCCCCGATCTATTTACATTACTGAATTCCAGGCCTAGTATTTTCCCAGAGTTTGGGTGAAATGAAGGCATAAACTGGAAAAGTGTGCCGAGGGTCTCGTTTGATATAACAAACTTATTCTTAGTTGATTATACGTGGTTCACCTACTGCAGTTTGATGGAATTGCATGAAAGCGATGTTGTGTAGACAAGATAATATTGTTAGCTTTGTGCATCGTAGAATAACCAGGAAAAAAGAGAGATACATGTTTTGATATTGCAACCACACGCCGAAACATAATTTTGTTCGAGAACAACTTGTGGCCAGTCTGGTTCTCTGCGCCGTGCTGACATTGTTGTGGGCTCTGATTTCACAGCATTTCTTAACGCTTGTAGTCAACATTTACTGTTTCTAACTTGATGGTTAGTGACTTATGATCCCTTTGCTGAGGACATGTTGGCATCATTTTGTTTAAAATTGACAAGTAACGCTTATTTCTCAAGGAAAATGCACTCAGAAAAGCTTGTATAGACCCCTCTTCTTAAATTGTCACTCCCAAGTGCATCGCTTCCATTCTGGCACCTTATGTAAGATAAGGCCATCCAATGTCAAGCGAGGTGAAACTATCTCTGGGGCAGATTCGGCCGTTGCAAGGTCCTATGATATAGACATAAATGGTGCATATTTTCAAGTTTTTAGAACGCTATTCCAATTCCAATCTTCTCATTGATGCAGCATGCTTAGTTCTTGATGAAGCCATATAGGCGAATGAAGCCATCACCTTCACCCACTTGATCTGACATGGCACATCACAGGCAGCGTGTTTCGGTGAGCAGTAGTGTCTATCTATCGGATCGAATTCTGAAGAGCTTTTCAACGCTGCCTTCCGCACGATCGTAATATGATTGATGCTTGAGATGACAAGAGAGGTTTATTACGTGCTAGCTTCATTTGGCCCCGTTTTGAACGCCGTTTGGCCTGTCGACAGTCACGTTCACCATCGTTCAGAAACGGGTAGCCTCTAAGGTACCCCTCGTAGGGCGAATGTAAAAAGTGCATTTTAGAAGGGCTTTGGCCAAGGTCGAAGCTCGATGCTGCGGACTTAGGTAGAATTATACTTGTCCTTGGATCCATGTATATTACCCTGCGCTTAGTGATATTTAGAATCATTGCCTTCAAAACTGTGGCAAACGTACTTCGAAGGAATTTCAGTTCCCCCACAGTAACTCACCCAGGTTATCGATTGAACGAACGCAGCCTTACAACACCCATTGCGACTGAGTTGCAAAACGCTTACACTCGATTTCTGGTTGCCTGTGCGATGTAATCTACAATTGGCGGCACAGCGTCGCGACTAGCTCTTCGCGCAGCCAGACCGGCTGCGCGAAGTATTATGGCCGCCTTATATTATATATAAGTATGTATAAGTATTATATATAAGTATGGCTGCCTTCTCAGTATTAAGCTGCGCAACTCTACTCTAGGAAGCCCGCAAGCCGCTTACGAACATTCTCATTTGAGATACCGTGGCCTCCACACACGTGCTGTTAGAGCGAGTCCATTACGCACTCGGATATTCCAGCTCTTGCGACAGAGGGCCGGATCGCCTCTGGTAACTAAGGACGCCAGCGTGACGGACAGCCTGCGAGCCTTCATGTCTGATCCATACGGAACGCACCCTCAAGCCCTCAGGAGGCCGATCTAGTATGGGTGTCCAGCTGGTCCTGCCTATGAGCATGGACATTCCCTCGACCGTGCATTTTCTGGGAGGGTCGCGGACGCACAGGCACCCACGGCAGTAGGTGGTGCGCGGTGGCGGTGCCTGTCGCGAATTTCGTTTGATTTTTCGCAGTCCTGCTATTAAATAGACACCTGCCTGTCTCCCAATGTTCGTTCCTGGTGTCCATCTCCCTTTTGCAAAAACGAGGTCTTCGATCCTTGGGAGGATTCATTCATGAATCCCATCATCCAGTTCCTGGGTCATATTGGATGTTTCGGGAACACATAACTCTTCGCGCGGGTCAGGTCCCACTCGTTAAGTTTCTCAATATTTTATCTCTGTCGGGTTTAATGGCTATTGGCTTCTCCCTATTCATATGTGGTCGACTTCTATGCCTTTTTACTGTGTGTTCTTTGAGCTTGTTCCGTGTCGACTTTTACCGTCTGTTGAATTTTTTCCTCTTTTACTGTATGTCCTTTGACGTTTCCGATCAGTCTTCTGACCCAGTCCGTTTTTTTCGTTCACTTCGTTCGCTCAACTTCGTTTTGCACGCCAGCTATCTACATTTCATTTGTTGTCCGGACACCGGATGTCTCAGCAAAGACGAAAACTACAAACGCACGGCACTTTGTTGCAAAAGAAGGACTGTTCTGAGTTCGAGTAATGCTTAGCTTTCATAACCCATTTTGATGCCTGGTTGGGGCCATTTTTTATATTTTAGAGATCCTTCCAGGCGTCTGAAACCTTCAAAAATATAGGAACCTTTTTGCATCAGCTTTTGTATGAGCTTGTGTAACCTGCACAACTGCTACCTGCATTCTGCGGGGAGTTGATTTCCCCTCTACGGTTCTTCAAACGCAGCTAGAAAATGAACCCTTGCCACACCAAATTCTTGGCACTTGTCACCGATCAAACTGGCATCCTTTGTGGGAATTTTGAATTTTGACCAGCCAATGTCAGTGACCAAGGTCAGATCAAAGAGGTCAGCATCTAACAAATTTAGACAATGCATAACTTTTTGTGGAATATTTTTCAGCATTCAAACTAGCTATAGTAATAGATCATGGTTGTACGTACACTTTGTATCTTTCGGATTTTTCAAAACAGGCGAGTTCAGTAACGTGAAGTCGTTATGAAGTTTTAAGTGGGCGTCAACTACATTGGTTATTTGCGTCCCAAGTCGGGTGAATTTTTGCTGCTTTTCATCAAAAATGCAAATTTGGGCGTTTTGTTGTGTAGTCAGGTGTTTGCATGTGAGGAAAACAGTACTAACTCACGTGCACAATGATTGTATGACCACATATTTCATCAGATTAGCCCAGGTCATGACCACCCTTTGAAGACGTCTTCTGCAAAACACATGCTGTGCTCAAAACGAGCAGTTTTATTAGATCATTTTGGGCGCACGATTCAAATACTCAGCTGAAAACATGGAGTAATATCCATATTATACAGAATGAGGTCACGGTAGGCTACGCAAGGACTTGAAGGTCACATAAGGTCATCCAAGGTTGATGACTTCTTTCGTCAGCAGAGGAGCGACTAGATGAACGAGTGCGACGCATGTAACCGCCTCTGTAACGTGTTTGTGAAACTGATGACGCAAAATTTCATGTATCAACGTGCGTATTGCCAATTTCTTACAAATACATTAACAAACGTCGTGATATGATATACCGACATGCCTATTCTCAGTTTGTTACAACATGTTAGTTAGCGTCGAATAGACTGTGTGTAATGTACAGAACAGGTGAGCAATCTTGAGTACCTGTAGATATTTTTACACTTCTTCTGGCCACATAAAAGTACCGTGCTGTTTTTGCGGCCACATAAAAGCACTTAGGCCCGGTTGCACTTCAGATTTTTTCCATTTGGATGGTTCATAAATTTGGCCTTAGCTGACCTCAGCTAACCTCTAAGTCAGCCTAAAATAGTATTGATGTGTATGGGACAATTTTGTCCCACATCTGTACGTGACGAAATAAACTTAGTCAGAACCACGTTGCTTAAGAAAACAAAAAGGATTGCTCCTGTAGTCTAGTAACAAACTAATTTTGAATGGTGTTCTTATCTGACCTAACAGTTGTAGCGGAAGCAACAGTGACTGGAATGAACTCACTTAAGTCTTAACGCTTCTTTCTGTGTCATCAATTTCCGGTTTGACGTGTTAACATATGCTTTGATTTCATTTATCGGAATTATCATTTTTGGCCTTTCGTGACCTGTTGTGACCATAAACTTGACTTAAGGTCAAACATTTGCAGTATATTCTTTGTGATTTAACGAGATCTTTACAACAGTATCGTTGTTTTTCTTGTGCGACGTATGAAAGTTGAAGATCCTAGGGGAAGACAATTTCCCCCGACTGAGGGCACGTTAACACAACTCCACTTTTTGCATGGAATTCCATGCATTCAGCAGTTGCAGAATTACAACGTTTTAGTTTTATTTTCTTCTGAGGTATCGATCATTCGTCAAGGGCATGAACTCTGTCTTATATATATATATATATATATATATATATATATATATATATATATATATGTGTGTGTGTGTGTGTGTGTGTGTGTGTGTGTGTGTGTGTGTGTGTGTGTGTGTGTGTGTGTGTGTGTGTGTGTGTGTGTGTGTGTGTGTGTGTGTGTGTGTGTGTGTGTGTGTGTGTGTGTGTGTGTGTGTGTGTGTGTGTGTGTGTGTGTGTGTGTGTGTGTGTGTGTGTGTGTGTGTGTGTGTGTGTGTGTGTGTGTGTGTGTGTGTGTGTGTGTGTGTGCATATTTGTATATACAAATGTATCATTTGCCAACGCGCGACTGACTACATTGACAGCGATAAATAAAACAAAATTGCGCAATTCAGAAGAACAAACGCAATAACGCAATCATGAAAAGCGCAGAAGCAGCTAATAGCTGTTTTCACGAAGAACTTCCGGTGACTCTACTTTGAGACTAGACATTAGGCCAAGTATCACAATATTTCATCTCTTCTAGATACCACAAATCACGTATCTAGATAAGATTAATCATAAATCAAAGATCGCAAATCTGACAGCTTGCGCAACTTCTCACTTGGCAAGTGGTGTATGCCCATTGTAAATTTGAGCCTTTACAAAATATTCGTGCGAGCGCTATAGCTGGTTGATGTATGGAGAAATAGCAGCTAAGATGTGGGTCCGTTTAACGTGCTATGCGCCGCGCTCCCCGGAGTCGTTAATATCTAAGACGAAAGCCTCAAATTCGCAATGAGCAAAAAAGCATCCCCAATTATGGAGTGATGGCATTGCAGGGAGAGCCCTTCACTTCTAGTAGATAACCTTGGAACCAAGTTGCCATCATGGTTGTTTGACAACGATTTACTAATTTATAGTTTTGTCTGTGCAAGCTTTTCTCTTTTTTCTTGATTGTTTATCTTGATTTTAACGTCTGAACCAATAGCGTGCGCTTTTGACCGAGTTTGAATGGTGAGAAAGTTTGCGTAAGCGATTGCCGCCTCATTAGTGAAATGTAATACGACTTACATATTGCAGCATTATGGCTGCATTGGAATAGGGAAGGGCAGCACAGAGCGTAAAATTGGAGTCTGTGACTTGTGAACCAACGGAAAGTAATCAACACAAATGGAAAGTGTGTCTTTATTTTGTCGCGTACAGCCCCTGCTTGTACTTGCCTGCGGGTGCTTCCAGACAGAGTACATAATTTTGCTGAATAGTTGTATGGTACATGCAGAGCTAGGATTATCACCCCAAGCCATCGCTGGACTTCTTCCCGGTACGTTTTCTTACTCCAAAAACAATTTTGGACTTACGCTGCCCAGATCTTTATCGCAGATAAACGCATTTACGGACATCTGTCATGTCAACGTCCGCGATGCGAGCATCAGCACACATAAATGTCTCAGATGTCTACCCTGCGTTACGAACGTCCGCGATTACAAACAAATGCGGTACGAATATAGAATACGACACAAACACTCGCACACAGATAGACGGCTACGAGCAGATGCGCTACATACCTTGGCGTTACGTACATGTGTGCTCAAAAACATCATTAGCACGTAATACCATCTGATCTGCTTACACATGCTACCGTGAACATCCACGATACAAACAGCCGTCATTTAAACATCCGTTTTCTCTTTCGAGCATCTGCGTTACACGTGTTAGGGCTTACAAACATCTCATACGGACATGAACGGCACCAGCACATGGCTCCGAACAATTTTCATGCAAATACATTGTTGCCACGCTTTAAGTGAATTTCCAAGGTGTGCAACTAAAATGTTTCATCATAAGTCAAATCAATATCAACTGTCCCATCTAAAATCTGACAGCCAAAACCTCCTCAAAACTTGATAAGATTATGCTATCAGTGCTCTGATGAATATGTGTGACCGGATTGCCGCTCGTTACATAACACAAGCCATAGACAATGATTTCACCGGGTCTTGGTGCATGCCATGCAATGTGCGCACATGATCCATGATGGACTGACGACGTGCGCACATGATCCGTCCTATGTAACAAACAAGCATACATCACAATCGCCAGTGACGCTATCCTAGTCGCGTAAACCATCTCAACGAGCTTATAACTGCGATCACTACGGTCAGCAAGCAAGGCCAACAGTGTTCTTTGTTCACAAGCTCCACGGCCTACACTGTCCATCAGCTCCATGCGCAAATATCATGTCATATCATTGGGGCTTTACGACGCACTCAGCTGCTGAGGCTATATGGCGTTGCCTGCCTCTCACCCTGGCAGGAAGGGCGGGCACCGCGGGGACAGGCGCAAATATCAAAGCCCGAGATCACTGTCCTGATTTCACCACAAAACCCGGAAAGATCGTATTCAGCGCTTAGTCTAAGACTGCAGGGATTCCCTGGGGCCGGGTCTTATCCAGGAATTTGTGCGCGACACGGCCGGGCGCCGCGCCGACCTCGCTGCACCAGAACCGGTTGGGCGCCGGTGGAGTGTGTCCGGGGTGTTCTCCTGGAGCTGTGGTCGCCGCTCGGTACCGAGGTCAACCAGCAGGTTTGGCCGGTCACTGCTCCTGCACCGGACTCAATGTACTTGGCACGGGGTTGACGTCCACTGGCTGCGTGGCTGGCTTGAGGGCCTTTCGCAGCGTGTTTTAGATGACAACCTTCACTTCCGGTCACGCATGGCGTACTTCAGGAAAGCATCTTAGGATCGATATTATTTGTAATGTTTTTTGCTGGCTTGCCTTCTTGAATTCACTGTGAACAGCTCATCAGGTGGATGACGCCGATCAGTTTACTGATGCCAAAGCTCCAGCCATTGTTGACGACCTTCGTGGTAGGGTGGAAACAACCCTCAGCATCACACTAAATTAGTTAACTCAAAATCACATAAAAGCTGAACCTTACAGAACCGATCTTTTCCTCGTAAAATTTCCTCGACTTAAGTCAGAACACAATGCTAATTTTTAGGTCAACTTGGGACAGGCAAAAAATAAACCTTCACCTGCAATGAAGTTTCTTGGATTCTTTGATGATAACCTAAACTGGAAGTGTCAGGTATCCATCTGTGCGAAACTATGTCATAACACTTCAGTAGGTCTTGGCAAATTAAGCTCTCAGCTGTCACTTCAAACTTGAAAAGATTGCAGTTCAAGGGTTTGTTTATCCCATATGAGATACATACTGTCTCATAATGTAGCGTGGTTGTCATCAAACGCAAAAATATACGGTCCAAAAGCGTTCAATTTTGGCGCCAGAGTTATTAGTGGAACCGAGAAATCCGAACACATATCTACCACCCTGAAAGCGCTCGGGTGACTCAAAATTAACGAACCGTTGGTCGAGCACGACCTTGCAACTCCCCACCACCTTCTTACGTCGCCAACGGCGCTAGAGTTTGCGTGACCTCGCTATTCTGCGCTCTGATGTGTTCGCGCGATCTACACGAGGCTCTGCAAGTCTTCTACGGACTGCGCGTGTCCGAACTGAACTCGCGCGCCGCTCCTCTGTGTGCCGCGCCACTTGCACTTGGATCCGCCAGCCGCCAGACGTTAGGGCCCTAGCACCAACGAAGCATTTTGAAGTAGGTATGTCGAGATGGTTACAGGCTGAATGTGTGAATCGTGCAGCTCAAGCCCCGCATCACTGCATTATGGCTAGCGATGCCGTGACGCCACCATGGGACAAAGTCATATGGCACCAACGCTGCGGTGGCGTGAAAACGCTGTTTTTTTGCGGGCTGGTTTTGACATACGTATGACCATAAGCTGATTTTTTTCAACCTAGCACATTCAATGCCAAATTTTGAGGTGGGAAAGGGCGTTGGTTTGCAACAGAGCCATAAAATCACTGCTGAAATGTGCTTCCAGCCTGCCCCCCCCCCCCCCCCGACAAACAGATGGGGTTACCCATTCATCATTGATTTATCCGGAAGAACTCTAGCCGGAAATGATTAGAAACAGTCTGTGTAAAAGAATACAGCATGCAACAACAACAACATGGGATGGAAATGAGACACGGCGGGCCAGATGGGCTCGCAGCACCCTGGAACGCGTATTGGGAAGTTGGAATACACATCCTGTAGCCTTAGGGGGAGCGTTGTCAGGGTGGATGCAGGGCTGGTCTGCCCTTGTGGGTAAGTGAGTGGTGAACCTCGGGCGCTTAAATACAGCGCGCAGCGCGTTGTACAGCCATCTTAGTTGAGAATAGCAGTGTTTTCCTGTAAAATGGGCCGATTTCTGGCGAGTTTTGTAATTTCTGCCAGTCAAATAGTCCAGGCCCATATCTCAGCTCCGAAATAGTCTAATACGCATATTTAAGCGTGTTGGGCGGATTATCATTGGCGCACCATTTTCATCTACATATCCAACATTACCGATCTGCAAGGTAACCAACGCCTAGAAAGGTCATAGCACAACAGCGAAATACTAGGCACCTGCCCTCCTCACATTACCTTATTTTCACATTTCATTCCGTACACGTACTGCAGTGCGAAAATATATGCGCGATCATTGCCCATAAGTTAATGCAATGTTAACATTTCATATGATATTTATTTATTTACATACGAATATTGCTGTTGCAAAAGCGCATTACCTATAGATATTCACACGTGTTGGTGTAGGCGTACATTTTCATGCCTCGTCGTTTTGCGCGCCACTCGTCCGGGACCAGGGGGCTTTGCGCGCAGAGCGTGGGAAGGCGGACCAACCGGCCATGGTCGAGGGCGCCCCACGAACAAACACGTCCATCAGGCCGAGGGGTGAATGCGGCTCGGCTCGATGATCCGACCGATCATCTCACGTCGTCAAAACAACGCCAGGTGCTTCCCCCAGAACAGCCATGACGGCGGCCCATCTGCCAAAATCATCCATCGCGCCAAGAGAAATGGCGGCAAAAGCGAGCGATCGGAGAAACAGCATACGCCCAGAAACGCGCAAATAACATGTTGTGAGGATGTTTGCTGTTTCGCACCACCAACCGCGCCGGCTCCACCGTCGCCCCAGATGCCATCAGAAGAGCCACGCCACGAGCCACGCCCCATCGTGGACGGAACGCGGGGAGCGCCGTCCAAAGAGAGAGCCTTCACCCTGGAGGTCAGGCGAGGGAACGAGTCGCCGCTCATATTGGGCCCAGCAGCTGCGTCGGTGCCAAGCTGGCGAATTAACGTGATGCGTTTTAAACAGGGCTTTACAGCTACAAGCTAAAGCTACAGCTACAGCTACAGCTAAACAGAGCGTGGCTTTATGGCAAGGTCGAAATGTGATAAATAAATTTACCTTAACTTAAGGAGGACCCACGCCGACGGGCCAATTACAATGCCAAGGCGCAGGAAATAAGGGGGGGGGGGGTGGTCCCACCCGTGTGCGAGCCAAGGATGAATGGGATGATGTGGGTGCCAGCGGATGTGAATGCTTGGAGTGGGTGCAGTGGGCCGCCCAGTGCATACAGTCTGCGTGGATTAATTAAGGCCGGGGGGGGGGGGGCGGGGACAGGGCTCCTAGGTCCCAGTCCAGGGCAAGCGGGCTCTTGCCGATATAATTCGCCAGTGCGTGGGACCCTTGCCGATTGGGCGTATTAGTATGCAAGCGGTTCCGTTTTTGCCCTATTCAAATAGTATCGCAAGCTAAAGGGTGGAGGTGGGGTACCGTGATAAGGGCGCACAGCCATGGGCGGGGAGACAGCTGTTCATGGTGCCTGACCGGATCCACCATCCCGCTAATGCCCCGGTCACCCGCCTCATCCTAGCTCTGTGGCTCACATGAATGTGCGTTGGTGTCGGGTGCACTGGAGTTACAACGTGCCGAGCCGTGCGCTAACATCATCGGGCTCGTATGCTGGCCAATGGGCTCCTCATCATAAATTTGCTCTTGTGGGAAGGTGTGACAGCGGCAGCCGGCGGCTCACGACACCCAGTGGCGACCAGGCAGTCGCGCACGACGCCCATCGCAGAACCCCCCCCCCCCCCCCCTCCCCCCCTGCCCACATTGGCCCCGACGGAATATGGCGCGGGTGCCGCAGTTAGAAAACGTGGTTTAGTAGGATTTATTTTTGCAATCAGCTCCTGGTATTGAGCTGTCTTTAGAAGGTTTGAAGTGCCAAATTATTATGCATGTTCGCATAAAATTAAAATGAAGATGTGGAACAGGGTTGCCATTCAGATCAATGGCGAAATCACCGTTTTTAATAATGTGAGTAGTATCTACCAATCTTTTCGCAGTATCAACCAAAAACCATACTGCGGGCTACCAAACTTCTGTCAAATGGTAACGTCACGTCTGCGTAGCCTTCTCTAATAGCCTTGGTGCAGCCTAGGTGCTTTTCTGCATTAAAAATGACGTATTTGTACGCGAATTGCGCATGAACTAACTGCTGAGTTCGTCACTATTTTTAGTACATGCACTGGCCTGGAAATAGAGATAATCACATTGTGGAGATTTTTGCGAGTGCATACATGCATACATAATACATACATGCATGCATACATGCATACACACCTACATACATACATACCTACATACATACATACATACATACATACATGCATACATGCATACATACATGCGTGTGCACATATATCCACACATACACACGCACATGCATATACACATGCTCGTACATACATACATAAATACACACACACACACACACACACACACACACACACACACACACACACACACACACACACACACACACACACACACACACACACACACATATATATATATATATATATATATATATATATATATATATATATATATATATATATACATGCATACATACATACATGCATGCATACATACAGACACACCCACATACACACACATACACACACATGCATACATGGATCCTCGCCACGATGGTGCTCGGTGGATGTACAAGCAATATACCACGCTGTACAGAAGGCTGAATTTTATTCAAGCAATACAAATATGCATACGTTGAACGGGCAATGCGAGTACTTGCATATATGTTGGACGAATATGTTGGAAATACATATGTTGGAGATAAGGTAAGTCGGGTGAGACAGATTGGACGTCCGGCAACATATGACCTCTGAATGCCTGGGAAGATTGTTCTGGTCTTTTAGTTGATCTCGCATCTGACAGCATCCCAACTAAATTGATGTGACGATAGCGTTGTGTTGCGTCAGTGAGACCGAAGCTTACGCTACATACCTGTAAGTGTTGACCTGGAGACAGTGTGGAATGAGTGGGTAGAACTGAAAATGTTGAGCCAAAAATCCTTGTGTAAAAACATGTGCCAGAACATACCCATAAAATGCATCAATAAGTTTCCACGTCAAAGTTATTGAAGCTGATAATAAAAAGACGTTGCAGCCTAGAGGGCTAATGTTTAATTTGATACGAGCCGGCTAAAGTATGCTCTCCCTATACTCCGGAGTCGTGGTGAGACGTCTAATTGCATTGCCATGCACGGAAGAAAATCATGGGAAGCATTTCATACAAAAAAGAACATGGACGTCGTCGAGCTTTCTTTTGCTGCATATTTTACGAACCGCATGCCTGATTGCATTTCACATGCGCGGGAAACAGATTGTCAAAAACGCCATATGTCAGTGAGCTACGTATATGAGTGAATTGAGTACTGTTCGCATGTCCGTGCGTGAGCTGTACGCAACTAAGGCACAGCATGTGCCAAAATGGGCGCCCTAAATTGACATTGTGAGGTTCGAGTTCTTACACTGAATTATCGACCTTATACCAGGCACTGGTTTCACGGTGCTATAGGGCAAACATTGGTTATCGTGACACTACTCGTCGTTTCAAGCTGGGCCTAGGAGCATAAGTGTAGAAGGCTGAGCACCGTAAAGCAAAAAAGGACACTTGAAAACCAAAAGACGTGAATCCAGATAACACTGCTAATGCTGCTAATGCTAAAACCTAGGCAGACACTGCCATTAAAAGATGTCAAACAATGTTAAATCCTATGAGTTATTTCCGCAGAACGCCCAATACATGGCTGCACGCCTTTGAAACCGGTGGTTATTCGGGGGACGAAACCATTACTAAAATTGGCGATCAGCCAAAAAAAACGCAAGCGATCAGCTGGATGGCCGCTTTCACTCCGACGTTTGCTCAGCAGCGGGACCACGTTGCTGAGCAAGCGTTGGTGTGAACTGATTTATATGCTATGAATGGTATGTGCTACCTATATACGCGGTTTATAGCATGCGTGATGTGAGACGTATAGCATATGCTATGAGACGTGTACTCTCCGATGGGGTGGGATCTTTGGTGAGACGGCCAATTAAGTTTACACACGCGGAAGAAAATCATGCAGACATTGCAGACACGGTAAAATGTTCCCATGGGAGTGTTGAGCTTCCTTTTACCGCATAGCAGGCAGAGCACGTGCGTGATTGTGTTCCAGATGGACGGAGAGAATGGCATCTATGTTATATGTCTCATATATACTGCATCACGTTGTCGTTCTACACCAATTTTGACATCTTTCAGTATCAGTGTTTGCACAGATTTGGAGCATTTTCTTGACTCACGTGTCTTGGTTTTCAAGTTTTAAAAAAATCGCCTCCTTTACCTTACTCAACCTTCTTCACTCGTGATCATGGTCATAAGCCCAGGTTGGACTGATGAGCTCCGTCAATATAACAGATGTTTTGCTCTATAACGTCCTTTAACCAGCATCTCCTGGTATATTGGAGGTCAACAACTTAGTACAAAAACTCTGAACTCATTACGACAAAAAGCCAGGAGCTGAAAGCTTTTCTTGCTTATACTAAGCCATAGATTAACGCTATCTTGGCATATGCTGCACCTCAGGGACACAGCCGCGCGCGTGACTGGAGTCCTCTGGGCGCAGTACACTTTACCGCTTGGCGTGTTCAGCAAACTAGTCCCCAACCAACTGTATGCAATTACATGGACAGGCATACCTTGCAGTGAAAGGAAGCTTGCACAACTCACCGAAACATTTTGGCATTTATCACGGCGGAATACCGTAAATGGACAGTGTAATGTCCGGAAACAAGGCCCGCAATTCCCCACAGTACGTAATTCTCTTCCAAAATGATGGGGTTATGGGATTTTACATATATTTGTTTCGCAACTTGCGTAGGCACCATGTTAAAGTTCAGGTACAAGTAAGTGGCTAGAATATAGATACCAATTTAGCCTATAATTGTGGAAAGTCACGTCCACGCCTTTCGCTGCCTGCCCCATATCTTACCTGACCGCACGGCCCTTAAAACGTAATGTCCCAGCCTCTTGGCGTTCCTTGTCGCTCTGAGCTTGCATCAAATAGACCTTTTGCCTCTGACGCCACGGATGCCCGGCGCGCGGTAACGTACGCAGCCGCTGCGGCCAAAACGGCGCCACGCAATCATCCACGCCAGCTTGGGCGGTCCTGCCAACGTTCCAAAAAGTAATTAGAACCACCCACATAGTAAGGCTACGTTGTTACTTAAGCTTATGTAAGCCGTTAGGAACTGCAATGTTTACCGATGCGCAAAAGGTTTAGGGTTTCAATAAGAGGAAACACATACACGTGCTGCCACAAAAAATGGCACCGATCGCCGGCATAAAAGTAAATAATCATTGTAGTCGGTACCGCGTCACATTCATACTTTTCTGCGTTTGCCAGATACGCATTTATGAGTTGAGGGTAGTGAGGCGTCGCCAACAGAGGCTATGTCGCGTACACGACGATCACGGCCGCTGCTTCTTCACTATGAGCACACACAGACCTTAGAGTGCAGATGTTATGCTTTTCGCGTGTAAATGGAATGATATCTGTAAGGTCCGGAAGTATCCGAGCGAGCATTCATAATTGTTGTCTGCCGCGCTTGTAAAACCTGTTGTCATCGTGAGAACCGGGCTCTCCGCATCAGATTGTTAAGCTCTTCGCGTCTTATTTGGATCGTGACCAACTTCTATGGCAAAACAAACCACCTGTGAAGCCCGCTAGGATTATCTGGTGGATATGATGTACCGAATCAGTCTTGATTGCTTAAAAGAGACATAAATCTTGATAATGTTTTTCGCCAAAAAGTTAACAAAAATCATTCCGATAACTAGCATCGTCCCTGGGCCAACGTAAGACCGTTTCCTACCAACAAAAACTTAGAGGTTAAGACCACATCATACCAGTTGACACCAGATAGGCAACTTGACACAAGCCCACCTAAGAGGTTTGGAAATGCCTTCGAAAAATGGACAGGATCTTTTTAATGTTCTCATTTGAGGGCTAGTCTATGCGCACACATACCCACACCCACATCATAGCAAAACATAGCCGTTTAAGCAATAAATGCACGATGAGCACAATGGCCGCTCACGGTGTACGCCATACACCGTGTACGCCATACACCTACACACGTACATATTTTCTGTGCAGCTTTTTAGTCACGCCATCGCAAATAACCATCAAAAATTCATGTCGAAGTTCAACCAAGCTTTAAGGACATTGTGCGTGCCGCGTGGTGAGATGGTGACAGAGTGTCTAGAGTATGATGGCAGACACTGCCCACGTCTGCCATACTTGACTCGCGGATGTTCCCGGATGTGGCGCGGCGTATGAATGTATCCACATTGAAGGTCTGTTACATTAAAGCGCGAGAATGCGCGACGATGCGGTCGCGACGATACGGCTGCCTTTGAAGGTAGTGCTGGTGATGACAGCGTGACGGTAATCGTGGAAGCTAACGGCGTCAGGTAAATACAAGGAGTGAATAAGAATACGCATTTGTGAAGAGTTGTGTGATTTGGTTTCCGCTAAACATAGGAGCATCGATCACTCTTTCGTGCACTTTTAAACTCTGTTCTTTTAGAAACCTCACCCTGCCTTTTCTGTGCCAGAACCACGAAAAATGCAGCAGTCTCACGCGGAGGCGCACCGGTATGGAGCATTCCATTTTTCCAATAGCAGTGTATGCGGAAAGAGCGGTAACTAACGCTTCCATGTTGCTGCCTCCAGAATGCAAGTTTATGTTTCAAATATGTGAAAAGACTGGAATGCCTTATGTCGGGAGACACCTCAACAGCAGCACAGCCAGAGCCTGGGCAAAGGGGGGTTGGGCGGCTCCGGATTGAGTAAGAGGCCCTGATGTTGAAAGACCCGCCCAAAAAATATCGGTGGAAATGGCCCACTTGTTAATAAAGGGCCCAATTTTCTTTTTTATAAGCAGTTTACCTTACATAACTTAAACGGAACCCCAGAGCTACTAGGAGATCAATTGTTTTAAATTTTGAAGGCAATAAACTAAAGAAATGAGGCGTTAAAAGACAGCATGGACCAAATTACCGGGGCGCTTAGTTTTAAAATTGTGTCTTGGATATTTTTAGGCCGATAGAACTAAATACCTTTGCCAGAATTTTGATTTGGACTCTTTTGAGGACCTCGTGGACGTTGATCGAAGATCGAAATGAGTCAAAGATTTGTAGTTACAGGGCCAGCCCATGCTGGTCTGGAAATAGTGAGCATTCAGTCAAAATCGATTGGTGGTGCAAATAATGTAGCGTAGTTTTGAACACACACGCTAGCAAATCTTAGCAACCAAAAACTCGACGCCCGGCGTTGCAGGCTCCAAAGGCTGCTCGACATTGGCTGTGCGGCTGACACGGAGCGTTGGCCAATGGACGAACAAAAATGCGGTGGCGGAACTGCAGGAGTAAGAGGAGAATTATTATTTTTGCGTTGCTGCAATTGTTATTCTATCCAGATGACAATCTCGAAATTAAAAAGGACAAAAACGACACCATCTTATTCTATACGGTAAGGATACATTCTGAAACATTTTCGAAGCATTATTTCACGACGGTCGTTCTCGCGCGCATGCTGCCTCACCTAGCGTTACTCGTAGCGACCAAACGCCGTTAGGTTGTACGGAGACTGTAACGCGGGTCATGGCTGTTGTTTTGAAATTGCGACCGCGCAGGCTCAAGACTGTTTGATGTAAGTTGTTTTACTTATCAATTCTTCAAAAGCATGAACGTTTTTAGGCAATCATGGGTTGACCTTTTTATTTTTGACCTCATTTCGACCCTATCTTTTCAACAATATGAAAATCCGCACTTATTTCGGGCAACGAGCGCCCTTGAGTAGAACACTAGGTTCATCCTTGTTCCTCGTCAAGGACTGAGGGACCATTCCATCCCAGCGCGGAGTGCCTTCCGGCCACCATTCTGGCGACGCGGGAGTGGGGTCCCCTGGCCGATACGGAGGCCCTTAGAGGGATACATCCTATGACATTGGCTTAGAAGGATATATGATATGACATATTATATGACCCTCTCCCTGACGCGGAGGCCTTCTGACCCGCGCAGTTGCCCCGGGTTAACGCAAGAACCCCCATTGATGTAACAATATCCTTAATCGCCGCAAGTGCTCCAATCATAGGCCATAGACCCCAGTTCGGCTTAATGGGTCCATGCTGGAATGGAGTTGGAGAGCCCACCGTCCTGTTCTGGGGTCCTGACTGACACAGAACCCTTCCATTGTCCTGATGTGAACTGATCATACGTTATTTGGTCTCCTTTCATTGTCAGAAGGCCTGGACCGCGAGAGGCCCCCTGGCATTTGGGGACCCGTCGCCGTCCTTAATCAGCAAATGCTCCCTTAGACGACTCGACGTTTTTTGCTGACACAGGACACTCCGTTAGGTGCTGTTGGCTGTAACCGTCACAGGAGCCCCGCATTGTTGCGGTTTCCTGAGTCCCGACAAATGCAAATCATGGGTCAGGCCTTGTCCCTGCTTGAAAAATGGGCTCCCCGAGCTGAGACCTACGCCGAGCCGACTGTTAAGTGCTGGTGGTCTCTGGCCGAAATACAGGCCCGCACTGCCCCAAGGGTCCCCAATCGATACAAGAGGTCCTCTGACTGTCGTTTGCGGTCACGGTCCTGCGGGCAAGGGACCGCCCGCATTGTGACCGACGGCCAGCTCTTCGGGCCCTTGATCTTTAGTCCCGAGATTCCATTCTGCCACCCTTAGGGTGGAGACACAGGGGCACCGATCTTTGTTTCATGAGCCCAGGCCGATCCAAATCGTGGGCTCCGGCTTTGCCCTTGCTTGGAAAATGAGCCACTCGGGCTCAGACCGACAAGTAGCCAATTGTTCTGTGTTGGAAGTCTCTGCCCGACATGGACACCCGCATTGTCTCAGGGGTCTTCGATCGTTGCAAGAGGCCCTTTCACTGATATCATGCCACGGTCCTGGCGGCTGGGACTCATTACGAGATCTGTCTCCGACCCTTTGGTCGCTCATGCCCTCTAATCGGGCTCTTGATCGTCGGTAACGGCGGCCCCCCGGGCCACCGTTACCGACAAAGCTGCCCTCTGTCGATTTGGGGGCCTCGCCAACACAGGGGCCCCTTTCAAGCACTGTGACCCCGGACGGATACAGGGGCCCCGACCAGTGTAAATTGCTGGGTCCCAGCTTTGCTGCAAGTTAGGAGGTGAGCGCTCATGCCAATAACAGCACGGAGCCGCCAACTGTTCGGTGGTGCCTGATCGACATATATACCCCTTATACATCCCGGAGTCCCCGATCGGCGCAAAGGGCTCTCTGACTGTCAGCTGAGGCCGGTCTTTGCAGGCCGGGCCCCTGAGGAAGACTTCGATGGGCCCTGTGTGTCTTAAGGCCCTCCAATCGGTCCCTGGATCGTTGGTCCCGGTGGGCCCCCTAGGCTTTCTTCGGCCTCCTTGAACATGGCCTCCGGCCGACTCGGAATCCATTGCAAACATAGGGTCTCAATTAGGCACTGTGGGCTTCCGACAGGCGCTGCAGCCCTGACTAATTTAAATCACTGGCTCCGGCTTTGTCCCTGGTTGGAAAGTAAACCAAACCAGGGACAATTTGGTTGGGAAAATCCGCATCCATTCAACATTTACAAACTGTTGTTCGCGCATAACCCAGCCGAGCACCTGAACGCCGCATAGACCTTTGGCCTCCGACGCTGGACTACCTTTGCGTGACCTGCCAGCTCCGTTCTGAGCTGTCCGCCCCGTGTTCATGCCCCATTTAAACCTGACCTTTCAGTGGCCCTCAATCTATTCTGCGCGTCGACGGTGGCACCGTCTATTCGCCAGGTGGCTTCTACAATCTGGCCGGTTATGCGCGTATATTTAAATACGGTATGTCCCGTGTTTACAGGTATGCTCTCACACATATTGCCAGCCTTTTGAAATGGAACTGGTCCTGCAGAATAGAAGATGGTCAAGTGGATCGTCTGCTTAAAAAAGCTACCTGCACTGTTAATACAATCTGCACTGATTGCCAGGTGCGCTATCGGTCTCAAGCGGATGAAGCGTCAATAATGGCGTTCACAGTTGATTGTGCTGATTGAAACTATACGCTTTGCAAACTCCGTGGGGCTCAGGATGTTTTTTGCAGCGATTCGTCCTGTGGGTCGAAGAAATGGTGAAAATTAATGAGAAAACCATAGCATTCGTCTGGAAACTGTAACAGTGATAATTGAGACCCCAGCCAAATAAGACCTGCATGATTGTGTGTTCGACGATTCCGTTCGTGTGCCACATGCTGACATTGAGATAATATTTGTTTTGATGTGTTGCGTTTTCTATGTAGTGCCGAGGTTCGAGAGAATTTTTTTCTGCTCTGTGAGTAGTGGGGGAAGCTGTGTTGCGGGCATCCATAATGCACAAATTCCCATACAAATTTACAGCCGAAATAATTGTTCCCGCTACGCAACATGCGACCCAAATGATAAGTCAAATAATGGGTCACGTGATGCAGTGACAGCTCCGGGGATGATTTCCATGTCTTGGCTGTTTGTTCTTTGCTTGAAACATCATTTGCGTCTTTTTTAAAATGCACGTAGGTTTTAGAGAGTCTGAAAGGTTTGCATGCATGCGTGTGTGTGTGTGTGGGAGGTGGGCAAAACCAACTTTCGAGTCGGTTACTTTCTTGCGTTGTCATAAAATTACTGCTTAGCATTCCGAGAAAGTTGAGATGACATGACACACAAGGAGCTCGTACCCGCTCCCACGTCTATGAAAATGTTTTTGTGCCAGCCTCCTGTGAAGCAAACGATATTAGTGAAGCTGTATTATAAACGTTTGAGAGCATCTTGCATTGGTATTAAATGATCGGTTGCTACAGGTGTAACATTTCTCTTAAACCTGCCTGGGGGACCTACTGCTCCAAAAAGCTGCTTAAAAGTGTTTTTTGGGAGCAAATCTTGCTGGATTAAAGCTCGAGGACACTTAAACGTGCATTGAATTTTAAGATTTTAAGTTTAATTTTAAGCTTTCATTTTGTCTCCAAAAACAGCTCTTCATCATTCAGGCATGCTTCCAGGACGCTGGGGACCCTACGTATTTGAAAATAATCCCCTTTAATGCTCTTTAATATTCTCTTTAATAAATCTCTTTTCTTCCTGCGCCCACTAACAAGCTTCAAGGCGCATGTGCTCACAAACCAAAAATGATGTGAACAGGGGTGTGTGCGTACGTGCGCGTTTACGTGTACGTGTACGCTTACATTTACGTGTGCGTATGCATTTGCATGTGCGTGTGTGCGTGTTTGTTTTTTTGTTCATGCGTGCGTGTGTGTGTGTGTGTGTATATGTGTGTGTGTGTGTGTGTGTGTGTGTGTGTGTGTGTGTGTGTGTGTGTGTGTGTGTGTGTGTGTGTGTGTGTGTGTGTGTGTGTGTGTGTGTGTGTGTGTGTGTGTGTGTGTGTGTGTGTGTGTGTGTGTGTGTGTGTGTGTGTGTGTGTGTGTGTGTGTGTGGTGTGTGTGTGTGTGTGTGTGTGTGTGTGTGTGTGTGTGTGTGTGTGTGTGTGTGTGTGTGTGTGTGTGTGTGTCTGTGTTTGTGTTTGTTTATGTGTGTGGGTAAGCGCGGCGGGCTGAGGACAGTTGTCCGCAAAGCACGCACGGAGTGAGGACAGTTTCCATGAGTGAAGACATTTTTCCGTCCTCACTCCGCAGGTCCACTCAGACTGCTTCGGCATCGCAATTTACCTATTGGGTAAATATTGGCATTGGTCACATCATATTTCAGCCGACCGAGCCTTTCTCCCATTCAAAGTATTTAGACTCATAACCCAGAGCGAACGCATTGTTTGATCCGACTGAAATATGAAGTTTAGATGGCAATCGGCTAACGAGGGTCAACCTAGGCCCGAGGCGGCCGTCTCGAAGGTTTGTGCAACACGTAGAATCATCCGCATTTCTGTCTGGTGAAAGCGCGGAGTCCAAATTATCCGTTGAATTGGACGGCACGACTTGGTTGCTGGGTTCAGAATACACGCAACAAGCAATACTCAGCAGGTACTCTGAATTGGCAGCCACTGTTCGGACGTGAGCTGCTGTCAAATCAAGGTTTTCTCTGGGAGATTTCTTAACTTTGGGGCAGAGGGAGTGGAAACTCACTTGCGTAAACTCACTTGTGCGTAAGCTCACTTGGCTTCAAATTTGAGGTTTCTAGGTCATGATCTTTGAGTCGAATAGTGTCAAACAAGGTCAAACTCCAGCTTGGCGTCGCAACTGTCCCCGGGGTTCCTCATGCAACCGCCGTGAACCTATATGCTTGTTGTAAGCAAGAGGTCAGTGGGGTTAAATTAAGATCAGAGACCTTGTTTGACCTTCATGGAGTCAAGACGATCAAATACCTAAGAGATTGCTGCTATTTTGTCATTCGAGCATGCGCCAGGAATTACACTAGGCGGTATGTTATTAAAACAAAATGTTGTCGTATAGTCAAGATGGCCAAATACCTACGAGATTGCTCCTATTTTGTCATTCGAACATTCGCCAGGAATTACAGTAGGAAGTATGTTCCTAAAACAAAATGTTGACCTGGGTCATCTTTAGTCAGTGACCACTCCGACCTTTAAGGAGTCGATGGAACATGTCTGTTGCGGTCCCTGTCATTAATAAATTTGAAATGAGCACCAGAAACTATCCCATAAACCAAGCTCTCGAGCAAAAGAACTGGTTAATTTTGAGACAGGGCTGACCTTTGTACCTTATCCCATGTCAATGAAATTGGTTGTTATTCTTAATTCAACCGCTTTATTGCCTAAGAAACTATTTCAAATTCGTATGGATTGTCTGTTACTCGGTTGTTGCGTCACGTTGAACGATTCCTTAGAAATGTCCTTCACTGACAGCCATGGCCTGACCTTGACCTTGTAGGGGTGCTGGCCTAGTCAGCGTCCTTACAAGGCACGTTTAATTCTTTCGCATCAAAATATCTGGTATTCAGTTCTCTACACATACGCAAAATTTAGCACTGCTACACCGCGCCGCTCGGAAATCATTCTGGAAAAACCCTCTGGAGGGGACAATTTGACTCCTGCCCGAGCGCGTGTCAATGTAACCGTTTCTCACAAACTATTAATCACTGACCATAACGCAAAACCGAGACGATAGCTCGGCTACATGGAACAGGTGCAGTTTAGGTACGTACTGATATGTAAAAATACTGAAACAACTTGGTGTCGGGATTTTAGATAATAAGTATGCTTTTGGATTATACCAGTTAACCTGGCGATCCAGTCAAACGTGTTGAATATCTCTATACCGATTCCCTAGTGAGCACTGACTAGTTCCTCCCTCACCCCGCAGCCGGTCCCCACCACCTAGGCCCCTCCCTTCAGCGTCGGTCGTTTAACGCGGTCTGAGGCACAGCGGAAGGATGGGGGGGACCGACAGTCGTTGTTTCACAGCCGGTCAGAATACATGTGAGCTTCACACGGGTCACGATCCTTCAGGGAAGATTCACTGTGGTGTCATGTCTTTCGTGCTCACTGCATGGATGACACATATTTGCGACTGGTAACATAACTCCGCGAACCTGAGCAGTGCAGTGTTTTTAACGTTACGCGTTCCGTTAAAGTCGTTTCGTTCTCCATTTCGTCGTTGGTGCTGCTCGTCTTTTGTTCGGGGTGCGTTGCATGTCCGTAGCTCGTCGACCCTGATCGTAATCTGGCGGCATCGTCGCGGACTGTCCGGACTTGGGAAATCCCAGGTAGCCAGTTCCCAGCAATATGTGCCCACGGTTTTATTCACGTTCCACAGACCGTGTAGATGGGGGTTTCTGATTTGCTGCAGCTGGTCTTGCAAGATGTGCACAGGACTTCCCCCACTTTTAGGCGACCGTGCAGATTGAGGCTTATGGATAATGCGCCTGCCACTCGTCGGCGCTGTGATATCCTTGGGGGGGGGGGGGGGGGCGCTCTCTGTGGAAGGGATTGGTTCACTTCATCGCAGCCGCAACAATGCTGTTCACTTTCTTGTATCGCGCCATTAGCTTTTGGTTTGGATGTGGGCACATCGCCTTTATCACACTTCAACTGGCGCCTGACGCCTAATTAGCACCTGACTCTTCCATCACAACAGCACGCAAGTGGTCGCTAACTGGTTTCCCCACACCATTTTGGATTGGTTTTCGGTGTACAGCGCTGCGGCTAAGTAAAGAAGCAGCTCATTTTTAGCCACTCCTCTGTCTCTCTCTGGCTCCCTATACGAGTTCCGACAGACCTACCAGTGTTGTTCGGTTTCGGTAGTAGGAATGGAGCGTCCAGCCAAGTAACGCTCCATTATCGTTGCGGTGTGCGCTTGATTCTTAAGGCCGTATCGTTGGTATGTCACTCGTGTGACCGGGGCAAACAAGTGGGATTTCTCATCCTGTCACACCTGTGATTGTATATAGCAAAATGGGTATCCTCCATATTGTGTCACTAGTTGTAATGCCTGACATCGCTGCTGCCGCGCCGGCCGCCCAGCCCTCTGACGGGTCGGGCCGGCTATGTTCTGGGGACTCGGGCCCGGCGTGGCTCGTGGTCACTCGTGTCTGCCAACGGCGGACAGTACAGCTCGTATATCGACAGCTATGCCTCCCAAACGTAGCTCCAGTCGCTCTAGTTTCATCAGAACCATGTTCAAATATGCAAACAAAATCACATACTAAACTTCGTCGAAATCCCAGTTGGTCGACTGTCAAAAGTAATTGTCTTTGGTAGTGGTGGCTTGGAAGAACCGTAGAACATAATTATGAAAAATTAAAATCGACTTCGTATGACCATTTTCTCATCCTTCTCTTCGACCTGAGAACCTGGACGTGGCCCTGTGTCAGCTCTCGACCTGATCACATCACTTGAAGTGTTGTAACGCCATGTTGATGATGCACTAATGTCTTTTCAACTTTCGAAGGAATCGTGCGACAGTTTTTTTACCGGAGTTGTCTTCCATGGTTGCAAAAAGTGTTTGTCTTCCATGGCTACAAAAAGTGTTCGTCATCCAAGATTGTAACATGCGTTGCGAAAAGTTCTCCAACACATGGAGACATACGTTCGTCGCACAAAGCAGTGCAAGCGGACAATTCTCCGTGACATCGACCCAACCATGGACAAATCTTACACCCTCAAATCACGAAGTTCGCTCAGAATTGCTGTATGGTGACCTGCAGCGCTGAAGCTGAACCTGATGATTTCAGGTCGAACGATGAAGAGGTCAAAAGTTCGAGCCTGAGGCTAGTTGGGGTCTCACACAAGATGTGTTGCTCAAGTGTATTTTCTTCTACAATCAAAAGTGGTAACCCCATCAAGCTATGTATTTTCTGACCTTCCATAGAACGCCAAATACGCCTCCGGAGCTCAGTCCACCTTCAAATGCTCCGAGAGCAGATATTTGTATTTCCTTAAGATAAACTCATTGGCCTTGTAAACGAGTAATTCATGAAAACAATGTGCTTGTCTCCTTTGAGCTCACAGTAAGCATGGTAACAGATCATCTTTGGGCTAGAGTTTGCCAATTTTATTTCTTTTGACCATAGTCTGCTTCAGTTGAAGCTAAATTGGCGGGAGAAGCGAAAACGCATTCCATGAGGAGGGACTTGGCCGCCGACCAAACCTGTTGACATCGCCATGATTCGGGTCAAGGGCGCCGATCGACACCAAAACTTTCCCATACGATGCCCTTTGGTCAATAACCTATCCTTTCCAAAAAATGGTGGCTTAGGGTCAGGTCAAAAGGTCACCAAAAACGCCAAAAAATAAAAGTGGTTGAGGCAACACTTTTGATGACCTTTAACCTGACTCAAGGCCACAATGTTCTGGAAAGCATAGGCTATCGAACGAGCGACATCAAATGGTGAAGGTTTGGTATCGATCTGTCCCACAGGCCACGAGCATGGGGACATCTGCAGTTAATGTTGGTGGTTTTTGGGCGCTTTTCGTGAACCATGACCTGACCCAAAGCCGCCATATTATGAAAAGGACAGCATATCGAATGTGGAACATTGGCTGGTGAAGGCATGGTGCTAATCGGTGCAATAGACTCGGGGTATCGGGTTGTCTGTAACTCCATTTTTCCGCGTTTTTTGTATTTTTTGTTGACTTTGATCTGACCCAAGGTCACCATATTTTGGACAGAATAAAATATCGACCATGGCATATCGACTGGTAAAGGTTTGATGCTGATCGATCTCATTGGCTCGGAGAATGGGGTTGCCTGCAGCCAATTTCGGTGGTTTTGAGCGTATTTTGGTCATGTTTGGAACGACCCAAAGTCACCATTTTCTGGAAAGGATAGGATATCGACCATGATGTATCGATTGGTAAAGGTTTGATGCTGATCGGTGCCATAGGCTCGGAGGAGAGGGTTGTCTGCAACCCTGGTTATCTGTTTTTGTATTTTTGGTGACCTTTGACCCGACCCAAGGTCACCATATTATAGAAAGGGTAAGTTACCAACCAAGTGGCATCGAACGATGAAGGTTTGATGTCGTTTGGTGTCATAGGCTCTAAGCATGGGGTTGTCAGCAAGTGTGGTAGGCCATTTAGCCCTTTTCCATTCCCTGCCAGGAATTACGTAGTTTCCAATAAAAAACTAGCCATTTAACCGTGTGAAATTGGCATGACCCTTCTGCGCCTTTTTGGGAGCATTTGTCGCGCTTAAATCCTTACCACATGCAAGAGCTCTTAGTGAAAATAAGATACACAAAGTTTCTGATCGCTTGAAATATATAGTTGATAGACATATAGCATCTAACAAACTAGCAACACGCACTAAGAAAGAAATCGGAGCCGCGCACAAAACACAGCATCTCGAATACCACAGGTCGTGCAAAAATCTACATTGATGTGCAAAAAGGCGTAAAATAAATGCGCTCGCTTGGCTGTCCCCGTATCATTCTAGCTTCTCTGTCCCACTTTTTATCCCAGACTCTTTGTGCTCTGACGTCTCGGACACCTGGACATTACAATCGCCCAAAGGGATAGACTTATGGTACCTTAAAGTGCGTTCATTGGCCTTTGCTTTAAAGGAAGTTCCCCGCCTTGTTGCTTTTTTCAGTTATTGTTGCATTAGACATGTCCTATTTGATGAGTTATACCAGTTTTCTCGGATTCTTCTGAATAGCTCAGAATTTCGATTTGAAGTATCCGACCCTGCGGGAGAAACCTCATTTAGCTCACTGCACATCACTATCGAAGTAGTACATTTATTTGCTCTGGTTTTTCCAACGCGTGGGTTTTTTTAATGTTTGCAACACAATTATGTGATTGCAGCACACTAAGATATGCGAGCATGCAGCTATCATTCCGCGAATTTAAGGAAACGTTATATTCTGGTTTCGATTTCTTCCTATGATGTTTATCACGGTGGCTTTTTCGGCTCGCTTCTTGTTTCCTTTTTTTTCCTTCTTCTTTGGGAATTGGAGAATCACATGAAAAGGACACTCCCTTTAACTTATTTTTTCATAACACACCTTCACTTCGTCCGCGGAGATGACGTGAAAGAACTGATGTGTGCACTGATGTTCTCCTCACAGTTCCGGTACTTGCCACCACTTATCAAAATCTGTCCAGATTTGGGAGTGGCGCGTCCTGTTGCACGCTTCACTACACCCCTACGCCATCACTAAGTTTTTACCATATGCGGTGACAAAAAATGATCTCGCCGGCCATGCCCCAGCATGATTGATGATGAGAAAGGTCAATAAAACTGTGCTTGTTCTTGAACTGACCTGAACAACCGCATGCAGAGTAGTGCACCTTGCACAGAACGAGGTGTTCTGGGACGAGGCTGGGCGAAAGATGGAAATAAAAGTCTGTATCAGAATTTTTGTGTGCTTAAAACAGTGGAAAACAAAACCAAAATCTGAGGTTTTTGTGAACTCAGGGTAAAGTACGAACGGGTGTACCAATGTCCCGAGCTTACTTTTCACTTGGGGGGTTGACGCTACTACACACAAGGAGGTTGGAAAAATTGTCATTGCTGACATATTTAACGCCGCAAAAATGGGTAGGGACATGCGGTATTTGACTGCTTATTATTTGGCCTCTACGTCTTGCTCTTTTCAGGCCCAGTCACCGTCCTGTTGGTCCGGTATTCTGTCCAAGTATGAGCATTTCCTGATGCCGGACTTCCTCACAGTTCAATGAAGACCGCACGTTTATAGCGTGATCACGACTCGTGATCGTTAGCGATGCTCGCGTCAGTTGAATTGGTAGAAAATACATGCCAGGCTTCAAGTGACCATTAGGAACTCCTCTCAACCTGGCTGTAAAGGGTACACCATGCGCCGAAGATGCTACATTGCCACAATATCAACTTAGCAGACGTTGAAGACGCCTATTTTTCACGGCGTGTTATAGAATTCGAGGAAACTAGGCCTGCCAACAGGTTTTCTAATTTCATATGTGTAAAACGAGCAGGTGCAACGGGCGCTTATAACCGCCCCCCACCCTCACCCCTCCAATGCCGCACTCATCCTTCATTGGGCCCGTGTTGAGACCAAAGCTGCTGTATTACTGCTGCTGGGCCGTCCCCACTCCTACTCCTCGTTAATTACACCA
>NW_023596921.1:39327427-39341246 GCF_011947565.3 Pollicipes pollicipes | reverse complement strand
TGGTTGTGGGGACGCACTGGTCGGACGTGTAGCCGCCGCAGTCGTCCGCGTCGGCGGGCACGGGCGAGCTCGGCAAGCTCGGGTAGCGCGGCCGGCAGCGCGGGCACCGCCGCCGCCGCCGACTCCGGCCGCGCGACCGGCTCAGCGTCGCAGCCGCGGTGCCGCCCGACCGGACTCGGCGGGCTGCAGGTGGACTCGGACCGGTCGGAGAAGGGCGGCGAGCGCCGCGCCGCCGACGGCGGGCCGCGTCGCGGCAGCGTGCAGTAGCCGCCGACGGCGCTGCGCTCCTCTGCCACTCGGGCCGCGCAGCCCGGCCGCCGGAGCCGCCGCGAAGGCTGCCGCCGGTGCGACGGCGCGGGGCCGCGCCGGCCGCGGGCCGGCCTCCTCCGGAGCCGTACACCTGCCGGCGGCCATCGATCGCCCGGCAGGCCCCAGTGGGCCGCCGGGCCGGGGCCGGACGCCGCCCGGCCGGCCGGCTCTGGCCGGGCCGCCGCCGGCCGCACGGCGTCCTGCGCCGGCGGCGGCGGACGCTGGGTCGTGCCCGTTGGCCGCACCCGCGTCGCCGTCGCCGCCGCCGCCGTCGCCGTCGCCGTCGCCGGTCGGGGCAGGCTCGGCACCCGACCGGGCGCCGGCGGGCCGCCGTTTGCCAGCCGCCCGCCGCCGCCGGGCTTGTGGCTGGACTCTGGCGGCGCCGCAGGCGGCCTGGCAGGCGTCGGCGGTCGACGCGCCCGCGTGCACAACAGACACACGCAAATACAGACGGCCAGACTGAGCAGCAGGCCGACGACGAGCGCGCCCAGCAGCAGGCCGCGGTCCAGCTTCAGCGTCAGGTGCGTAACGCCCTCCCGTTCCGTCACGCTGACCGTGACGGGCCGCGTGACGCGGCCTGCCGAGTTGCGCGCCTCGCAGATGTAGCGGCCGGCGGCGGCGGCGCGCACCGCCTGGATGGTCAGCATGCTGGTTTTCTCCTCGCGGCCGTGGTGAAACACGTGGAAGCTCGTGCCGGCCGGGCGCATGGCCGAGCCGTTGGCGATGACGCGGCCGCGCCACAGCCAGCTGACGTCGGCTGCCGGCGAGGCGCTTACCGAGCACGAAAGCGTCACGTTGTCGCCGGCCCAGGCCTGGTGGCGGCGCGCGCCCTGTCGGATGACCGGCGGACACGAGAACTGGCCCAGCCGGACGGTGCCGAACGGCGCGTCCCGCAGCCGCAGCGGCTCGGCGCAGCGCGGCTCCTCGGCGTGCGAGGGTCGCGTCCTCTCCAGCCAGCGCTTCAGCGGCCGCACCCGGCAGTCGCACGACCACGTGTTGCCGTGCAGGTGGAGCTCGCGCACGCTCGCCAGCGGCGTCAGGCTGTCAGCAGGCAGCGTGGTGAGCCGGTTGTTGTCCAGCCGCAGCCACTGGAGCCGGCCGAGACCGACAAACGCGTCCGCGTGCACGGTGGCCAGCTGGCAGCCGTTCAGCTCCAGCCGCTCCAGCTCGGCCAGGCCGGAGAACGCGTCAGCCGCCAGGCGCGTGATCAAGTTGTTGCCTAGCCGCAGCTCGCGCAGGCCGACCAGCCGCTTCAGCGAGTCGGACGGCACCAGCAGCAGCAGGTTGCGGCTCAAGTCCAGCTGCACCAGGTTCGCCAGGCCGGCGAAGGCGCGCTGGTCGATGTGGCCGAGCCGGCAGGCGGCCAGCGAGAGCCGCTGCAGGTGGAGCAGACCCCGGCGGCTGAACGTGTCCGCCGTCAGCACCTGCAGCCGGTTGCCGTCCAGCCGGAGCACCTGCGTGCCGGCGTCGAGCCCGGACGGCACCTCCACCAGCGACGCGTTGACACACAGCGCCGCCTCCTTGCCGTCACGCCACTTGCACTCGCAGACGTGCCCCGGGCAGCCGCCGCCGCCCGGCGGCAGGCACAGCAGCACGCAAGCGGCAGCCAGAGCGGCGGCGCGGCGCGGCGGGGGCAGCGCGGAGTCGGCGATGGCCGGCCATAGGCGCACGGGGCTCGTGCTCATGGCGACTCCCGCGGGCGCCCGTGCTGCACGCCAGGCGGGCGCGGTCATCAATGCCGGCGGCACGCCAGCCTCGCCCGGCGACCCTGCCGGCAGGGAGCGTCGATGAGAGTAGTGCCGCCGTGCGCGCGCGCGCAGCGGAACATACATCCAACGAGGAGATGTATGGTCAGCAATCCTTCGACTGTGAGTGGCCGGTCAGCGATGGGGTGCCGGAACTGGCTGTGCTACTGGAAATGCGCACCCTCTGTGCATCCTTTAGACTACTGAATTATTGGGCACAGCTCCTCGCCCAGGTTTGAAAGCGACGGGCCTACTAAAAGGCGTCCAAGTCTGCTTTCCTGAGCGCCAGTAGAAATGTAGGCTTCGCAATGTCATCAACCCCTGTAAATCCAGAATAACGTTACGGAAGGGTCATATACAATATATATATATATATATATATATATATATATATATATATATATATATATATATATATATGTGGTTGTGTGTGTGTGTGTGTGTGTGTGTGTGTGTGTGTGTGTGTGTGTGTGTGTGTGTGGTGTGTGTGTGTGTGTGTGTGGTGTGTGTGTGTGTGTGTGTGTGTGTGTGTGTGTGTGTGTGTGTGTGTGTGTGTGTGTGTGTGTGTGTGTGTGTGTGTGTGTGTGTGTGTGTGTGTGTGTGTGTGTGTGGTGTGTGTTGTGTGTGTGTGTGTGTGTGTGTGTGTGTGGTGTGTGTTGCCAAAGCTTGCAAAAATGCTACAGAATGAATAGAAAATGCCAGCAAAACGGAACATTGCATATTTAGCAGGTGAGCACGCTGCAACTTGCTGCATGCTTGGCTAAAACTTTATTTTTGTGCGGGGTAGGCCCAGTCCGTTGATGGGTATGTTCATGTTGATCGGTATTGGGCACAGCCGACGTTTTTCCATGTATCTTTGTCGAAAACGAGCAACAAACTATCAATCTTGAGTTATGTTTTCAGCCCAGCAAATGGCAAACAGCCGGGGGTACTTGGCACATTCGCACCCTTGATTCTGGCCGCAACACGTTGTACCCAACGCTGCACAGCTGGAACCATGGCACTGCCGTATATTCACCTCCCCGGCGTATGCTGAAGGCAAAATTCGCAGCTGCACTTCGTTTGATTTCCCAGCGCGCATGGGAACGGTGTTCCAAATTATGCAAGTAGATTTGCAAGAGTTTCTGTCTACGGGAACTGCCTGAATGTGAGAACACGTTTTTGAACAGTTTTGAACTGTTGATGCGCTACCCTTGCTGTAGGTGGACGAATTCGTTTTTCTCAAATCTGCACGAGAATGGATGCCCCTGACGGTTCACACACGAAGTTAAATTTGAATTTGTGAATTCAAATTTACCCAAATGCGGTCTAAAAACAGAGTCGCTAAGTGCTTTGAAGGTTTATGTTACAAAAGTTGTATTGAACTATTGTATATCTCATAAGAAGTCGCTTATACACTCCACCCTTGAAGTGTCTCAACATCCTATAAACTTTACTCGAAATACCTTTGTCGGCACACCTAATTCGTGTGAAGCATTTAATCTCCATGAAGATGACGTACCGGCCCTCTGTGTATTTCATGGCAGCGAATAGCCATCACACTTAACATTTTCCCAAGGATGTCACTTATTTCCAATATGACGCCACCTCTTCTAAAGTCCAGTGAGTTCAAGTAGCTTGGTCGGCGGCATTTACAACGTACGAGGTGCCAACCAAAAATCAATTGCGTGCATGGTTTTTTGCCCTGACCTGGCATGTGGACCAAAACAAAGAATCTGTCAAGGCTCGATGAAGTGATTGGTACCCATACGATAGTAAGCAATGTCATCACAATGTCTTCGCAAACAACGCTTGCATACGGAAGACGGTGTTTGTCAACTGCGTAGTGACTGACTGGAAGTACAGTCCCTTGCGTGACTTAACGACTGCCTCTGAGACTAAGTGGCACGTGCGCTCGCCGGCAGCAGCCGACAGCGACCCTGCGGGGCTGCCACCGGCCGTCCTATCATTACGACTCATTTCCTTCACATTCCACATCAATAAATCAATGCGACATGCCACGACTGCAGATCAGCACAACACGACAACCCCCGCATTAGCTATTCATGATACCGGGCCGAGTCGGCCAATGCGCGGCACCGGTCCGGTCGCGCCGACTTCGCTGTGAGTTAGTCCGGAGCGACGTGCGGCGATTTTAGCGGGGTCCCGCCCGGCACTGCAGACGCCCCACCTGGCGCGTTCCCTCGGGTTTTGGCGCGCCCGAGCTGACTGAGTCGCTGTTAGTCGATCGTCCACCCATTCAGCGATCTAATGTGCCCATGATGGGCTTCGTGTGTCCGTGGTGGGCTTCGCGTGTCCGTGGTGGGTCGAGTGTGTCCGTGGTGGGCTGAGTTGCCCGCGGTGGGCCAAGTGTGGCCATGGTGGGCCGGGTGTGCCCGTGATGGGCTGAGTGTGTCCGTAGTGGGCCGAGTGTGCCCGTGGTGGGCCGGGTGTGTCCGTGGTGGGTCGGGTGTGTCCGTGGTAGGCCGAGTGTGTCCGTGGTGGTGCGGGTGTGACCGTGATGGGCCGTGTGTGCCCGTGGTGGGCCGGGTGTGTCCGTTGCAGGCCGAGTGTGTCCGTGGTGGGCCGGGTGTGTCCGTGGTGATGCGGGTGTGTTAGTTCACCAGTCAGCCTCATGTGTACTCACCATCGAGTGCGTCGAGTACGTCCCCGGTGGGTCGACCGTGTGCGTGTTCCTGCGAGCCGAACCATCCCTGGCAAGCGTGCTGTTTCCCACGGAAGCCGAGCCCCTGGCGCTTGAGTGCCCGTCCAGCCGACTGCGTCCGTGCGTCTCCGAGTCGAGTCGTCATGTCGTCGAGTCGAGTTGAGTCGAGTCGTCCTGTCGTCGAGTCGAGTCGAGTGAGTCTGCGTGCGTCTCCGCGGCCCATGTGTCCCCAGCTGGTCGGACGCGCGGCCGTGCTCCGGTGCTTCGTAGTTGTGCTCCAGCGAACGGAGAACTGAGCCGACGTCGTCCGAGTCCGGCCTCGGCCAGAGGCGCCGGACCCGTGCGGGTCTGCTTTCTCATGACGCTCTTGCGTCACGCCCCGCGGGCCGCCATTGACGTGTTAGTTGCATCCGACTGCAGCTTACACTGATCTGCTTCGTTTCCACACGCTCCGTGATCTCTGCGCTGGGAAACTGTGGGCTGATTCGGTCGCATATTTCATTTTGTGGCCGCGTTTCACACGAAGCATTTGCGGGCGTCATCAATTGTGAAACCGAGCCCGCGATAGTGGGGGTGACAGGCGGACAGTCAGCGGACGGTCCCGGCCTTTGTCTGACGGCTATAGCGCGGATCATCATTTGTGTCTGCAGGTGCCACGCTTGATTATTTCCCGCCAGGTAAAATGGGGGAATGTGAGGTACTCCTCGTTACTGGAACATTTGATGCGTCGCTTAGAATCCGTGCCGTTAGTGGTATGCGTAGGCAGTAGATGACAATGCGGTGCACGCGTTTTTTCATTGCAGATATCTTTGGCATGTCTCCATCATTTGATTCGACGATTAATTGTGATGCATCTGCTCTTTATAGTTTTAAACTCCCTTAACTATAGGGTGCATAACTTGTTGGCCATAGTGCAGTCGGACCAAGGACCATAGAAAGGACCGCACCGAGGATTGCGGCACGCTGAGTTTTCGACGCAAAAATCTTCCGTTGACCGGATTTTCACAGTCGGATGGCGGGCTCAGGATTCGCGCAATAAGCGCCGTTTGGCGTGGGCGCTATTTCCAGAAATATATCCAGCCTAAGCGTTCGGGCTAAATATCAAAACCGTCAAAGGCGGGCTTCGCGCCCTCCATGCTCTGTCGCTAACGACTGTGACCGATAAATGTTGCTTAAGCATGCGACCTGTTTGGTGCGTCCAGCCCCTCACTCGGGGACACGTCGTTAGGCGGCGCCGCCCCCGGGACACCGCTTTGTTTCCCCCTGCCCGACCTCGCTCCTTTCCGCTCGGGTAAAACTCAGACGGGCCATCCCATGCAAGCGCGCTCTAAATCACGCCGCAAGCCTCCGTGGTGTATTGATTCCTCGGGGCCGGTTATTTCGGCGGAAATGGTGGGGAAGCTCGCCGATAACGGCTGACGATGACGGGCTATTTAACCACAACTCGGCACGGCACCTCCGCGCGGGAGAAATGGCACCGCGCTGACGAGAGCTCCGCCCCGGACGCGGCCCAGACCCGGTCCGGGAGGACGGCGCCTACCATCGCATGCGTGCCGTGACGCATGTGTGGTCTGTTGCATGCCGGCACGCAGCCGGGTCCATGCCACACTCGCATATGGCCCTGACGAATGGAGTCCTGCTCCGCGACCAAATGGTTTAAGTACGGGGTAGACCTGTGAGTGATGAGACCATTTGTCGTGGTGGAGGCCTAGTTGGCACCCCCCCTTAACGAGGGGTGAGGCCTCGGGAACTCTACCGTAACCTGCGATGCGCCTCCGAAGGCGTAACCCTGCCTAAAGCTTATATGCACTGATATCAAAACCCCCAATCATGCCACAATCCCACAGGGCCTGCTCCGCGCTGCGTGCCATGATTAATGAAACTCCGAGTTTAATTTTCGTTTAGACGAGTGGCAACAAAGTAATGATGGCACGTGCATTTCAAAACATTACGCAATTGCACTGGTGCTGAAAGGAGCCTTCACCACTGCAACATGTATTCCATTTTCAGCGCGTACCATAACAACCGACCGATACCACTGGCTGAATGGAATCGCTGTCTGTTAGTTACGCCGGAAACGGCCACCGGCGTGTGATATTACGACACCAATGAATGAACGATGGTGCCAGTTAATGAATAATCCCATGATCATTCAGAACGTCACTAGATGAGGCGTCAATTCCAAAGACGCCCGGCACCCGGTATCGGTGAGAAATGGCAACCGGGACCGGTGAGAACAGGCACCCGGGACCGGTGAGAACAGGTACCCAGGACCGGTGAGAACAGGCACCTCGACCGATGAGAAATGACACCCGGTGACCGGTGAGAACAGGCACCCGGGACCAGCGGGACGAAATCGGCGCTTTATTAGTTTGCCAGTCCGGCCAGAGCCAGATACGTGTCATTGGACAGCTCTTGCCAGGCGAGGAGACGCTGACGTCATCATCAGCTGGCCCAGCTCGCCTTCGACTCTGATTTTATAGTTTCATGCTCATGAGGCCCTGTCACACCATCGGCTGTTCCCAGTCCGGCCCAAACCAAGTGGCTGTCAACATCCGGGTGCAGTTTGAGCAGGGTCGGGTCACATGTCATTATTTGGCTCACCGGTGAGCATCAGTCCAGTCTGGGTCAGCAGCATGCGGTTAGCCGGGCGTTACCGCTTCGAACACGACCGGGTGATGTATCACTAGTCGGCCGACGCCTGGTCACAACAGCGTCATATGTCGTCAGCTGGGGTGAGGCAGTTCGGGACCGGATGGCATATCATTGGCCGTCGCTAGCCTGGTCAGAAGTAAGGCCAAGTTGTGCGCTATCGGTTGGCCGAGGGGTCAAGATCCCGATGCCGCACCAGGGGCCCGAAAAGCAAGTCTTGACAGGTAAAATTGCAATTTTTCACTGCCAGAGGCTACGTCAGAACAACCTATTTGACCAGAACCACCTTTTGGTACATCAGTTGAGCATGACAAGGCGCCATTACTCTTCTGTCCAGTCAGAGCAGCCGACGTGATATCGCCTACAGCCGCCTCCTGTGCTGCCCAAAGGTCTGACAAACACCCAGCTTGATCCGAACGTCCGGCTCTGTCGGAGCTTAGCAGCGTCATCAGCCGGGTCGCCAGCAGGGGCACATACAAGTGGTCTGCCTGCAGGCACGGTGACCCGTGCCCCTTCTTAAGGTCATGCAGGAAACCCGGCAATCAGAGGGGAGCGTGAGATAAGAACGGCCGAAAGGCTTTTAATTTGGCATCACACCAAGTTTTACACCACACCAAAACGTAAGTAATTATCATCAGATGCTCAAAGACATGACAAAACATAGCACACTATAAGTGTATGACTACAAAGGCCCATGACCGCTCTTTGGAGACATCAAACATTGTTTTGTTCTCACGGAACTGCTGTACGCCTTGCTGGCCACAGCCACCTCCAGCCAGAGGCGTGGGCGGTGCCATGCGCGGTCAAGTGTAACCCACTCTGATTTCGCTGCAGCGATGGTTCCTCCAGTGAGCAGGTTCGCTCACTTGTCTCTGCACACCACACAGTTTTCGCAGCACGGATGCGTACATTTAATCTAAAGGGAGAGGGACTTCGTCTTAACTACATTCATGTTCTTATTTGCGGATGATTTGATGAGGTGTTTCAAAATCCCGGCGATCTTGTATCGGCGCCCTCTATTTGCCGAAGGACTTATGGTGCTAACACTCTGCCTCGAGGACTTGGACTAAAGCGCAGAGTAAACAGCAGGTCTAGTGGCTCCCCCTAGCGGCACAGCTCGTGAGTCCGCTCACGAAGCCCTGCCGCGCTCAGCCGAGAACTCGCCCTGACCGCCGCCCTATGTCGCCCTAGACACGCGCTCCTGATCACGTGACATCGATTTATCGAAGTGGCCTCCGGGCAGCGAGCCCATTAAACGGTGCGAGCCGGCGCCTGATTAAGCCGAGCTGCTGCGGTGTGGTCGGCGGCGGCCGGCGCGCGAGACCGCGTGGTTGCGTCAGTTCAGAGTGTGCCACGCACTGAAATAAGCCGCCCTACGGGCCGGGTCGGCGGCGCCTGGACTCCCGCTGGACGTCCGGGAGACGCGGGCCTCCACCACAGATGAGATGCCGGGAATCTGGTTTAGCTAGATGACAAGTTTTTCCCTGGGGCTCATCGGGGTAAGCTTACTCTAGCGACTACTTTGTGTTCTGCTGCGTTCGTCGGCGCACGTGTTCGCCAGTTCCCAGTTCTGTCGGAGTGCGCACAACACAACAGGGAAGTATACAAGTCTGTTGGCATGGGACATTACTCGGCAAAAACTCTGGCGGCCAATGAACTATCACTATCATGGATGATATATAAGGTTCAACTGGGGCTAGTGGTAAAAGTAAGCCCGCTTTCGTGGAAGATTATTATCAATCTCGTCAAGCCGGTTTTCCCTGAAAGGTTAGGAAATGCATACAAGCATTTGCTTTCTGAGTAGTCGTGTAGATACCCACAAACTAGTTCAGATGAGCACAAAAAAAACGTGAAAGTGAATCGTGGTTCATCTGGCAGTACCTCTGGTGTCTCAACAGATCAACAATGGTTTATTCGGCGAAGCACTGGGTAAAGCCACAGATTTGGCAGACCTGCCTGTGAAGTTCAGAAGTTATTCCAGAATCCCGAATGGGGTGCATTCAACCACCTCCCTCGGGCGAACCCGGGTGATTCATGGTTTGACTCGAGGCAATGACGTTGCTGCTCCTGCGTCATGTGTGTAAAAGTTCTCCGTTTATCTGTCACTGAAATGCTAACGTGTGGTTTGTGCTCCAAAATACAAACGCACGCACGTACAGGGAGTCCATTCCCCCTTCACACTCACATAAAGTGGTGCTATACAGATAATTGACGTCAATTTTGCTAATACTAGATATGACCAGCGACGGGATGTTTTCCCCGTCGTGGAACTCCGATACTCAAATGTGCTATTTTAGTCCGCGCATTTGAACACCGACTATCGCTGAAATATGCTGGCTGCAATCGTTCCTCGCAACTGTGTCGGTCTCATTCCAACCAAGGTTTCAGTTCAATTCCAGTTGAAGTTCGATATTCAGATGCCTGGCGACAGGCGCTCTTGCCTCGCGGTGTTCCCTGATATTTCAGCCGTCGCCACGTTGATATCCAGACCCAAGTATCGACATCACACCCAAGTCAGTCTTCGTCTGGCGCGCCGGTGACGACGCGCGCCGCACCCACGGACCAGCCGCTCCATTTGTATTCGTGTCGCCATCTATCCATTTCCGGTCTGTCGGCTTTCGTTCCACGATTCGGAATCATTGAGACGCTTCGTGGACCACTTGATCTGTTTCTAGGCGGCCAATCATTCGGCAGAAACATCGCGCTTCTCGACATATTTCGGCGCACTCCCCAAGCCCCATCGGCTGGCGAGCGGCGCACAGCGGCCGTCGAGGTCACATTGCACGCCACAGACGAGAGTGGGGTAAGACTGGTCACACCAGTTGACTTGCTGGTTTACGTCGGCCATTATTGTTATATTGAAAAGGGGAAACGCCTTCTTGGAATTGTCTTGCACCAGTCTATAGAAAAACCGCGGTTCAACATTCACCAATATTTGTGCATTCTCTCAGGCACAGAACGACATGGGTCAGAGCTGGGGAGACTACGGCATTCTTCAAGTAGGGAGCTGCGAAATGTTCATGAAAATAAGGATATCACTCGATGGGAATAATTTCGGCATTCGCTCACAACAGAAGCCAAGCAGTTGATCTACGGAAGGAAAGGAATACATATGGACTAACATTGATCTGTCTTGGCCGAAATACTTGCCCAAATGACTGAGACATTGCGCTAACTGTTCCTTTTCCCTGAGCTTAACAAAGAGCACGCTCGTTTCCCGGTCTGGCCTTTTCCGGTGTGAAAGACTGGGACATCAGGTGATGCAGAAAATGCTGCAAAGGCTGGAGAGTGCTCGAGATTACAATGCCCTCAGACTAATTGCGGTAAAAACAAACCCATTAAAAGCAACATTACGCCCCCCAAAAGTGTGTCATGCTGCTGTAAAATCACATAGGTGTTACGTCACAAAGCTATTCTCCCTGCATGTCTTATGTTTCTGTTACATACGTGGTTTGGATAGTTGTCAATGTTGTTGGTCCTACAACGCACAATTCGTAGACGGCCGGCAACCAAGATAACTATCAGCACATTATAGTCGCCCATTACACCGATGGCAGCCGTCCAGCCTTGATGAGCTCACTGTAAGCATGGGGCGCACGCGACCTCAGAACCAGACGTAGTGCTGAAGGCAGCGTGCAAAGAGGAATTTGTTCATAGAGTAATGGGGTTACCAAATTAGCAGCGTCCGATACCGAAGGACCTTGACGACAAGGATCTTAAACATACCTCAAGTAGATCTCATTTGTAACGATCACAGGTCGCTAGAGGACGAAGGAGGGCGGCGTCTTCGAGGCTCTTTCCCCCACAAGACGAGAGGGCATCCTCGAATGGACAGAAAGAAAAAGAATGCGAAGGAGCTCTGCGACCTATATCCTTTTCTGTTGGAAACCAAGCACGTGAAAGAAGTCGTTCCACACCTTTGATGAAAATGTTGAGAGAGGCTGGTGTCGCAAGGAGCATAAAATGAGGATCCCTCAGGGGTCATCCTTCGTTGGTTAAGTTTGGTTTTCTTTCGTTACAGCTTGTGTTCCACCAGTCTCCACCAGTGTTCGAAATCCACCTTCTGGCGGCTGTTTTGGAAATATATCCTGATCTCTAAAAAGGTAGGCACAAAAAGGAGAAATTGCGCTTGAGCAAGATCTCAGTCGAATGCCCATGTTTTCAGACATCTCAAAGTTTGTTGTTGTCACTTCCACTACTACTGTATTTCTGCGTTTTTCGCGAATGAAATGATGGAACTTATGTGACTAAGAAGCTAATCAAAATTAAGACACATTTGTCTCATCCTAGGAAATTTTGCCAACATACTTTGACCAAAAATCCGAGCATCCCAACCGAGCATCCAACAATTTGCACGCAAGATGGTTGACACTGGCCTAATCCCAACCCTGCAAATTTGGCTGTAACGGGTTAGACAGTTCGTGAGATCGTAAGAGAAGACACCTCTTCCAGAATGCTTTTTTAATGTAATACATCATTTTTTATTTCACATGCGATGAATCAGACGTGGTCCCCTGTGACTTGTCGAACGTGCTCAAGCGGAAGAAGTGCTTCTTGAAGCCAAGTAGAAGTGCTGGGTAACACGTGCGATGGTTTGCCCGTACGAGTGCTCCTGCTCCTGTTACGTGCCTCAAATATAAACGCTTGGAGCAGCAAGTAAATGCAGGCTTGTCGTGGCATTGGTCCGCAACTGGCAGCGAGATGATCAGAGACCACAATGCAAACGTATCTTGTGTGACCAATTTGACAATGAACAACGAGCTTCACCTGCTCCCGGGTACATAATTGACTTCGAAAGAACTTTTTCTCATGTTCATCGCGTGCGTGTAACCGACAGGTGCTCGCACGCATGTTGTCCAAGCCACAGCCTACGTAGTGTAGGTGAAATGTGACGTGGAATTCGCTTCGGGAAGTGGTCGAGAGGTGGCCTAGGAACCGGTTATTATAATGCAGTTCAAAGAAGGTTCGAAGCTGTAACGAACAATGGAATGAACGATAAACGTTAATCAAAGCGGTCCGTGGTTGATACAGTTGGCTCAAAGTATTCGCCGCGAGGTGGTCTACGGCATTCATGATGCGGTCCAGGAGTGGTCATTAGTTTGGGCACGTGGCGGTGACGAGGTGGTTCAGAGGTGATCACAAGGTGATACAGTGCGGTTAGCCCGTGGTCATGAAGCAGTCCAGCAGTGACATGTAGACTGTCCGGGACAGGTCCACAGATAGTTCAAGGGTTCTCACAAGGTCAGGGAGTGACGAGCTGGTTCAGATGAAGCAATGACAGAGTCAGAACGTGACTTAGAGGTCTCCTTTTACAGGTGGTGAGGGAAGTCATCACGGTGTGCCAAGCTATCAGAAGCGTATCGAAAAACTCTCAAAATGAGGAACAAATGGTTCCACTGCAAGATTTCGTTTGAAGCGTTCAAGGACAGTAGCGAAGGCATTCATGAAATGAATTAGTGTGATAATAATGTTTTCTTTTCTCCCTGCTTCACGACAGATTAAAACCAGGTACGCGGCTTTCCACCTTCGAATTTTCAGATTTGAAAATATCGGGCTTCGAACATTACACGCTCCTGAGGTCCTTGATGAAAGAAAATCGACACATGCATCAATCTAACTGTCGGTCGCTCCGGCGCTCCGTTCTTGCTCGCCATCGTGGCGTATTGGGCCCCCGTGACACCGGAGCCCTCAATCAGCGGCGCTTTTTGCCGGCGTCGCGGCCCTCCGGCGACGGGCGGCACTCAGCGCCCGCCGACCGCGGAGCCGCCGCCGCCGGCGACCCGGGAGCCGTTTGTCGGCGTCACCGGTCCCGTTAGCTGGGGCAGAGGCTGGGGATGTGGCGACGAACAGGCAGGTCGGCAGAGATGGTAGAGGTCGGTATTTCTTGTGGCTATGGATGGGGCGTGTCGTGCCGTAACGTGGACTGCTGGTGGGACGCTTGTCGCGCAATGACGTGAGTTGCGGGTGGGGTCGGTCACAAGCACTGGGTTGTGAAGGCGTGGTGCGTCGTGCGTCGTAAGCTGTGGAGAAGTCGACTCATTCCGTACCGGGGGCTGTCCAGAGAGCGCCTCGTTTCATCGTGTGGGCTGAAGGGGGAGATCGTCACGTGTTGCAGTCCTTGTAGGGCAATGGGTACGTGTCTTGGACTGCGGAGGCGATGCCTCGTCACGTGTCGCGGTCCTTGTAGGGCAATGGGTACGTGTCTTGGACTGCGGAGGCGATGCCTCGTCACGTGTCGCGGTCCTTGTAGGGCAATGGGTATGTGTCTTGGACCGCGGAGGCGATGCCTCGTCACGTGTCGTAGTCCTTGTAGGGCAATCGGTACGTGTCTTGGACTGCGGAGGCGATGCCTCGTCACGTGTCGCGGTCCTTGTAGGGGAATGGGTACGTGTCTTGGACTGCGGAGGCGATGCCTCGTCACGTGTCGCGGTCCTTGTAGGGCAATGGGTATGTGTCTTGGACCGCGGAG
>NW_023596921.1:39297427-39322427 GCF_011947565.3 Pollicipes pollicipes | reverse complement strand
TTGTCCTGGGACGTGGTTCACGACATTTTTTCAGCTGTGTTATGTTTATAAATAGTTAGATTTTTTTATTTGAACACGCACCACACCCTTAATTACTCATTAGCCTTATGCTCGGTAAGGGCATCGAAACCTCTCGGCTTCACCGTCTGCGTTTCTGACAGCCCAAGGCCAGTGCCGTGTGCGGGGTATCAGGATATTGGAGCTTCGATGGTTGGTGCTGATCATATAAACTTACCGGTAATGTCGGCATAGATATGGAACATTTTCTATCACGCGCATCAGGGTTTTGATTCTCGTCTTAACCCTCGCCGTGAAAAGGGGTCGATGCGTCCCTTACCTGATATTTTTTGAGGGTGCCTTTTCGCCATGGTGCACCATTGCGCCCACATTTCCGATAGCCTATGGGGCATCTATCACGCGTGTTTTCACGCCAAACAACATGTCCCTGGCTTTCCTGCTTTCGGAGCAGCGGGGGTCTTCGAGGAGCGCTGCACAGTAATCTATGGCCGGCGGGGGCGGCGGCGGCAACCGACGATGCTGCGGAGCGCGCTCGGTGGGCCGCCTTTGTTACATTAACGGAGCCATGCATCATAATTGTACGGTAAAACACATGCAGCTATCCATCATTGCACTTAGAATTAAACAAGAAACACACCTGTTAAGGTTTTGTGCTGCTGCAAGGAATGGTGTATGTGTGAGGCTGTAGAGCTGAGAAAGTGCCATTTGCGGGAAAAATTGGCTTTTGAACTAGCATAGTGGAGTCAATTATTGACCTCGCAACAAACAACTTATTACCAATCGCAGATGTTGGTTAGACCAATCCACTGGTGTTATTTTTTTTGTGAGCTGTATATTTTGTAGTCTGGAAACGGCAATGGGAGGAGAAGGGGGAGGGGGGGGGGAAGACTGCATCGAGGTCTTTTTTGCACATATCATGTCTAAGTATCGATGCACTCTTGTCTGGGTGCCTTAGTTGACAGTGGCGACGCTGCCTAATTTGACGTCACGGAGGGCCGTCGTAGGCAGGTCACGGGCATAAGACTCCTCGTCTTTATAATATGCGCCCCGGTTGCGAAAACATTCTGTTTTACCCATTTTTAGACTTGACAGCACCGTATCACTTTGCTATTTTCTGGTCACATGCCGACGGCGGAAGTTCATCTAGGGAACTGTCTTAATCAAGCCTGCACCTCAGTTTCACTTAACTTTCGCTATAGCACCATAAGCTGCCCGTTTTCATGCATCTTTAGAACCGACGATGTTGCTCCCGCTGCCGCATGTTCTATTTTTCCCGAAAGTTTATAATTGGTCACTGATGTAGATTTAGTCGAAATGCAACCAGCTTTACAGCTGGTTGGCCCGAGTTAAGCGTCAGCAACTTCCAATTAAGGGTTGGACGCGGTAAGTTTCTGTTGCGTTGGAAAGTGCAAACAAGTTTGTCAAGCGTGACCTATGAAAGCTGCAGACATCTCACGTGGGAGAAGGCTTACGTTACTCAGCGGCCGGCTTACCAGTCCGCTGCCGAGCTCCTCCGGGTCTGCAGCGTGGCCCCGCAGTTCAATCGCCACGCGTCGAAATCGGCCAGCACCCTGCCCATTATTGGCTCAGCTATTAATAGCGCTGCCTCCGCGGCTCATCCATCAAAGTTTCATCGGCCCGCTCTGGGCCCTGCTCGTGCATCGCACGCGATAATTTTGGTCGCCGCTGGGTTGGCTGGCCAGCAGTCCGAGTTCCATCGCTTTGGCAGGGGCTCGCGGTACGGTCCCAGTCTGATACGGACCGCGGCTGACGGGCAAGGCCCGCCCGCGCTAGGTGGATCTCCAGGGCCGGCACCTGTGCCGCGGCTGACAGGCATGACGTGCCGGTGTGGCGGACCCCAGCACACCGGTCCGGGCCGGCTCCCGTGCCGCGGCTGATAGGCACGACCAGGCGGTGTGGCGGGCTCCAGCACACCAGTCCGGGGCCGGCTCCCAAGCCGCGGATGACAGGCACTACCCGCCGGTGTGGCGGACCCCAGCACACCGGTCCGGGGCCGGCGGCACCCGGGCCGCGGCTGACAGGCATGACCTGCCGGTGTGGCGGGCTCCAGCACACGGGCCCGGGGCCGGCTCCCGTGCCGAGGCTGACGATAATCAGCTGTTCAAAGCGCCGGCACGGCCTGTCAATAACGTCGTGGGGAAAGGAACACGTGGTGAACGGCCGTACAAAGCGGCGGACAATGGCCACTGTCTTGTTCGGCGGCGTCGGCCTCCGCGGCCGTGACTGCAACGGACCGTTAGGCCCCATCCCCACCCCTCCTCTGCTGCCAGAGGGCAGGCTGTGGTGGTGCCCCACCCCTCCTCTGCTGCCAGAGGGCAGGCTGTGGCAGTGCCCCACCCCCACCCCTACTCTGCTGCCAGAGGGCAGGCCGTGGCGGTGCCCCACCCGTACTCTGCTGCGAGAGGGCAGGCTATGGCAGTGCCCCACCCCCACCCCTACTCTGCTGCCAGAGGGCAGGCTGTGGCAGTGCCCCACCCCCAGCCCTACCCTACTGCCGGAGGGCAGGCTATGGCAGTGCCCCACCCCCACCCCTACTCTGCTGCCCGAGGACAGGCCGTGGCGGTGCCCCACCCGTACTCTGCTGCGAGAGGGCAGGCTGTGGCGGTGCCCCACCCCTAGCCCTACTCTGCTGCCGGAGGGCAGGGTATGACAGTGACCCACCCCCACCCCTACTCTGCTGCCAGAGGGCAGGCTATGGCAATGCCCCACCCCCACCCCTACTCTGCTGCCGGAGGGCAGGCTGTGGCGGTGCCCCACCCCCAGCCCTACTCTGCTGCCGGAGGGCAGGGTATGACAGTGCCCCACACCCACCCCTACTCTGCTGCCAGAGGGCAGGCTGTGACAGTGCCCCACCCCACCCCTACTCTGCTGCCAGAGGGCAGGCTATGGCAATGCCCCACCCTCAGCTCTACTCTGCTGCCAGAGGGCAGGCTATGGCAGAGACTGTTGAATGAGGCGGAGAGGCGGTCCGGGTTAGGACGCGTGGGTTGAAAGTTTTGCTCACCCTCGCCGGCCAGCCTCTGGCATGTGATAAAGCGCCACAACTGCCTCACCCGTCATAATGCACCACGATCGCCTCGCCTGTCATAGTGCAGCAACACCCGTCAGGCGCGCGCTAAGTCGTAATGACGGACGACGCACCGCCAGCGGAACAACGCAGCGCCGACCAAGCCGACACGGCTATGACAACACTGTTATTGCGACCAGTCGGCGCCGCCTTTGCTTTTTATTTGGGCGGTCCATTCTGTCCATATCGCGGACTGTGTGCCCTGCGGATGTGGTAAAGTTTGCTTTTAGACCAATCCATCATGAATGTGTTCGGTCCGGTATGAAACTGCTAATGCATGTTTGCATTAGCCGGTTTGTTGAATGCCGTTAAAAATAGTTCTTACCGCTGCGTTGACGGGCCCATGCTGGCGAGAGTGTCTACATGTGTTTACAAAGTTGTTCGCGGATCATGCATGGTTGATGGCGGCCACGTCTGAAACAGTCATGGATGCAGCGCCGTTGAAATGAATGGTTTGTTGGCGAGGGCGCTGGGTCATTATCTTTCGTGTTATAACTTCGGCAGCTCGTTGTGTTCAGTTGTCAGGAGGCCCCTTGCATGCAGGGCACCTGACCATAGCCGAGTTTAGCTGGCTACCGTTAAGGATCACCGAAAAGCTCTAATTCACTGACCTAGTTGGAAATGCAGAATTAGGGCGACATCATCAAGAAGCAAAGCAGGAGCAGGACGGGAACATCGCGAATGTCCGATCACACCCATCGCCAGGCGCGGCGAGCGACAGAGCAAGCGGATGGAGCGTGCTAATGCGAACCAACGCTGCGAGATGCGGAACCTGCTCTCGCTTCTGAGTCTGTGTCACCTAAACGTGTTGTGTTATTCCATCTGCTATCCTCCATCGGTCTGCTTCCACTTCCCCTTTTCCATTCTTCCCTGTCCGTGACGTAGATTGACTTCAAATGCCTGAGAGCCACCAATTCAATACTGTTTTTTGACAGTGGGCGCGGGCGCCAAGGAACTAGTTGTTACTTTGATAGCGCGAACCACCGTGGCACAGGCACCGCCAGCTTGGAGAATGGGACACATGTGCCCATTCAACTGATGTTCTCGAACACACAAACACGACAAATAGCCTAATTATCAAACAAAAGGTGAAAACCACTGGATTGCTTGTTGTTAACCAATAAATTCAGAACCCTTATCTTGCACCATAAGCAACCATAGCACCATTGTGTCTAAGCACCATGCACTTGACCAATTAAGACACTTTGCCAATGCTCCAGCGGTTTCCAACAAGTGTAGCTTTGTCATCGGCCATCTTTCCATACGCGCTTTGTTTTTGTAACAGTCATTATTGTAAACAGAAGATCTGTCACCGAATGCATTTTTTGGGTAACGGCCATTATTGTTAACAGAAGATCTGCCACCGAAGGCATTTTTTTTGGTAACAGTCATTATTGCAGACAGAAGATCTGTTACCGAAGGCATTTTTTGGTAACAGTCATTACTGTAAACAAGATCTGCCACCGGAGGCATTTTTACGCTTAATTCTACTTCCCCGACAAGAATAAGCAAGCAACAAGCAGATGCACAAGATCAAATAATATTTGATGGAAATTTCCCACTGACAATTTTGTTCAAGTTCTTTATGATGGTGAAGTACGGCGACGCATTGTTAAAGCAGCGTGGTCAGCACCAGTATTTGTAAAAGATACCGGTCTCAGACCTCGACAAATAGAGCTAGGATTGTGTTATCCCTTCACAAGCGTGAATGACTTTTTGATCATTGAGTTCAAACTGCAGCCCGTTTGGCCCCTTTTTAATAAAATACACATCACAATAAGATATCCAGGAGCTTCCACCACTCTAATTTGATTTCTCTGAAACACTTGGGCGCCAATCTGCCACACGGAGGCCTAGCGAGCAGCTGGCATCGACAGGCCGGGATAATAGCCGCCAGATTCTTCGCGGCCACGGGTATTGGCCTCGCTCATCTGACGTGGATAGGAGCTTAGAAGGCCTCCATCCACTTACACGCGCTCAGACGGGTGGACAGACGCAAATAGTGGGAATTAAACCCTTGTTCATTGCAGTTATTACCATGCAACGACGTAGGGGTAGCTCTAAACATCCAGGAAGCGAAGGGACGTATGGCCGTCGGCCCTTTCAACGCTTGAAAAAAACTCAAGCGAATCTGAACTAGACTTGGAATGAGCTAGTCTGAAAAACTGCGATCTAGATCAACCAGATTTTTTAACATGGTGGCTAACAAACTCATTCCTATACCAGGAGCAAACTGTCCACACATTCTGCGAAATAAACAGAGGGATTTGCAGACCACAGGTAAGCGTTGCGTTATTGCATCCGGTCCGAAGGTGTTTGGATGTCTTTCGGTGGGACTCCATTGATCTAAGTCAGTTTGGGCTATGATAAGATGTGATGACACTTGGAGACCAAAAATTGATTAAACTGAAAGCCTATCTTGGCCGATTCGGTTTTCAGTCGTTCTCTGGTCAAGCAAATTGGGAATATTTTAGTTTTATGTTAATTTCAAATTGTTGTGATTATTTGAATAAGTAAGAAAGAAGAACAGCTTTGCAGAGAGACCCACCTCGTCTTATGACTTAATGATGTGCTTTAAACACATGCCTGATGACTCACAAGTTCTGATAGAATGAAGAAACATGGCGCGGCATATCCTCAAAAGTTACAACGAAAGCAAAACATATGCGATGTGAATAAATATCCGTCCCAACTTCGTGGGTAGCACTACAGATCGGCATGACAAAAAAAAGAGAAAAACGAGGTGAAATACACTGCAAGGGTCAATAAAATCCTAATTGCATACTCTGAATTGAAATTAGCAAGGCAAGCGTTCAAGTTCCTCAGTGTATCAATCAATTAAAACATAATAGCCTGCTGATAAAACACGAAAAACCCCTGTCACATCAACCCGACTTGGCGATGCAGCCCCATTGTCGTCTATTCATATTGCACAAACATATCAGTGCGTCTCTTTGAAAACGGGCCGTACCAAGCAGTCGTAAACCCCTCCTAAAATACAGAGTTATCCATTGAGGCGCTTGAAGCCAGGATGCTGAGAAGATGAACAGCATTGAGAGCCGATATCCTTTTCTTCTGCCAAATATTATACTCACATGAATAAACATCCCATGACGCCACGCCATTCAAAATGTGTTTCGAACGAAGCTGAAAGAGCTTTCAGACCGAAGATGGTTTGTAGTGGCAAACTCGTTGTTCACTTGAGCTTGTTTTCATGCTTAATGTTTAACGATTGGTTTGCAGCTGATCCTATTTGTTCTTATTACAATATATTTTTGCACCCTGCATAATATGTGGTCATGCGGGGAATCGTGGTCAGTGTATCTTCACACTTTTATAACAGTTCTTACGTGCATTGAAATGCCAATGAAATAATTAGATGAACATGAAATATAGCATGTTTGCACGCTATCCACCGCTTCACCCGACGGATAGCTGCCTCACTATTTATAACATACACGATTCCAGTAAATGCGACACGTGTCCTGGGCAGAACGAATCAATGTCCCACAAGTGTCCTGGGCAGAACGAATCAATGTCCCACATGCTTTAATGCTGCACGATTGGGAAGAATTTCTGAGCCAGTATACACATGGATTTAGGATTGCAACTAACCATTAAGTCGATAATCCTAGCAAAAGTGTGGCTTCCTATTCATTTGGAGGGAGAGGGACTTCAGCTCCCCCACACTTAGTGCTCCACCCTCCCTCGCTAACTTTGAAAAGGAAGTAGGTGGATTAATGAAGCTCATTTGTTGACTATTTTGGGGGTAAGTTTAGCTGTTTTTCACTGTTCAGTCCCCGCACCCCAACTCACGTTGCGAAACTACGTACCTGAATGCGAAGCCAACAAGGTGGATATCGTGCCCACTGTCCAGATGCTCTATTTATGTGTTTTATGTTAGATAAACACTATGTGTGACTCTGCAGGTAGTCAAGTGCTCTCCCACAGCTACCAGCTTTCATCAATTTATTGGTGCATTCCAGTAGAAAAATACATAACTCCCTGCTGTGCACGCACCCAGCGGGCTTGGCGGAAGAGCCAGCCTCCGGCCGGTGACCCGTGGTCACGTGATCAGAGCGTGACCCACCGCTACGGGGTTCGCCGGCCACCGTCTGCCGCCGCCGGCGCCAACGGGTCCTCAGTGACAAGCCTTGACCCTGCCATGTGATTGGCTGTCGCCTAGTAGGCACGAGGGCAACAGCCAATTCCCGTTTGGTCGTACGGCACCATTGACGCTACGTCGGTACGGCACCATTAACGCTACGTCGGTACGGCACCATTGACGTTACGTCGGTACGGCACCATTGACGTCACGTCGGTACGGCACCATTGACGTTACGTCGGTACGGCACCATTGACGTTACGTCGGTACGGCACCATTGACGTTACGTCGGTACGGCACCATTGACGTTACGTCGCGTGCTTGACCCTGAGAGAGGAATCAATGTGCTTATTGCGCTGGGTGCGATACACGCCGGCACGAGACAACGCCCCAACATCGACCTGCCGGACGATGACACAGCACTGGTGTAACAAATCAGATGACTGGATGTCGCGTAAATGGACTCGCCTTGTCGAGCTTCTTAAGAATAGCGAACGAGCACCACGACACCACGGGCTACCGCGGTGCCGCGTGTGGAGCTGTATGAGCTGTCAGATCGCCGCTGACTGCTGTCAGTCACCTTATTGAGCTGGGCTGAAGCGCTCAGACTGCACGGCTCGCTGGGCGGGTGACGGACGGGTTTTTGGCGGGCAAATCTGGAGTATTTGCGATCAGTGTTCATTGCAATTTAAGACCGTATGAACAAGTCAGCAATAACGGTCAAATTTTGAGGTGCATGTACGAGGTCTGATCCTTGAAGTACATGTTTTGAACACATGGCTGGTTGCGCACAAGATCCTGTAAGATAAAGTAACGTGGTGTGAAATATCTTCCGACTTGCAGTCAAGGCTGATCAGATGCCATGCGAATCAAACACAGCCTCAGCTTTGTGGGCAGCGCTATTGATGGACATAGGTGGCGGTAGAAAGCAAATGTCATGCGTGCGTACTATCTCGTATTTGACATTGTGTGCTTTGCCCTGGTGTATAGACGCAAGCACATATGCATAACAATACAAAAGACCAAGCATACAAGTGGCATGGTACAAGCTTCGAAGGTGGCATCAACCCAGCGTGTTCTACTGGTGTGTACATGTGTTAATGTGTTATGGTCGCCATGTCACGTGGTCGGCCGGCGGCCAGCCATGTGTCAAGTGACTGCACCCGCCTGTCATGTTTTAATCATGTTATGTCACGTGCCTGTGCACCCGGCTATCATGTGATGATCATGTCATGTCATGTGACTGCATGCCCGGCTGTCATGTTTTAATCATGTCATGTCATGTGTCTGTGCACCCGGCTGTCATGTGATGATCATGTCATGTCATGTGACTGTGCACCCGGCTGTCATGTGCTAATCATGTCATGTCGCCTGACTGTGCGCCCAGCTGGCATGTGATGGTCATTTCATATCATATGACTGTGTGCCCGGCTGTCGTGTGAGGATCATGCCACGTCACGCGACTGCACCCCACTGTCACATGATGATGATGGGCTGCGATGTGACGTCATATGATAACTGCACCCGGCTGGCCAGGTACAGGCGGCCGCCGTGGCCAACACCGTTCCCCGAGGACTGGCCGCGACGTGGTGAGAGGCGGCGCAGGCAGCGACGCGTGATGACGCGGACCCCCAACAGCTGAGTATCATGCGTGGCTGTACGGTGACGAATGGCAGATGTAAAAAGCTGCTTGTTTCGTTCATTTGTATGCTTGGAATTGCGCAATTTTATGTGAAGTATGAACCATTACGCAAATCGGTCGTTTTTGGACTCATGGCCAAATCGGCCAATTTGTTGACACAATGCTCTTGTGCGCGTTGGCACCAGTTTGGGAAAAAATTGGAATTGGTCGCGTCTGATATCACCAGTCGCTAGATTCTGTCACATCTGACGTCACCAATCGCTAGACTCTGTGATGTCTGGCACCGGGTCAGTAGCGTATAGGGCGGTTTGACCTTGCTAACCCGCGCCCGGGCAGGGGAAGGGGAAGTTAACTTCCCCAAAGGTTTTTGAGTGGAGGTTAAAAAAAAAATGAGCGCTCGCAGCAACAACACATTTTCAACACCTATTCACTTATCAATTTGGAATCCTTTTTAAATTTTGATCTACCAAGATCAGTGGCTTAAGTCAGGTCAAGGACGTAAGCCTCTAAAAATACTTTGACCACACACAACTTTTTGTGGGACATTTGCCATTGTTCAAACTTGTTACAGTAATAGGACTTGACAGCATCGACAGCTTGTTCATTTCAGATCTTTCGAGACAGGCGGGGTCAGTGACTTAAAACCCAGTGAATTTTTGCTGTGCTCTATAAATAAGTCAACTTTGTAGTATTTTGTGTAGTTTACGTGTTTTCATATGGGACAGGGATAAGTGTAATGCCTAAACAGAGGACATGGTTCCTGGCTCGGAATCGTTGTTTTAGACACAGACGCTCACGTGCCAGGGCGCTGTTTTAGACACAGACGCTCACGTGCCAGGTCCGCAGTATTTTATGAAGTTCCGTCGTTCTCGGTGTCTGGGTTGCTCAATACTGTCATGGCATAATAGCGCACGTGCCATTTCCCAGGACGCAAAGGCTTTCGTTCCCATCTACACATGTTTGAGGCCGCGCCAGGAGGTCGTAAATATCCTCAGAATTGCATGAAACAATGAAGAAAACGAACAAAAAATCTGACTTGTCCAAAGCCATGAACGCTCTACATAATACGTTATGAATGCACTGATTACGCAATCATTGGTTTTGTTATGACTAACCCCGACGTTTTCGATGATTAGCGGTTGACATTAAATGACACAGGATAATTTGCCGAGGATTACTAGGAAGCAGCGCAGCCGTGTGTGTAGAGCGGTGTTGGTCGCGAACATGCAGATACTTACAGATCTTTGGAAACATATCCTGTGCTTTGGCTGTCGCCTGAACCTTTGCACTCTCAGCAAACCAAAACTAAAAAATGCGTGTTACTTTTGAGTTGTCATCTTGCAGTGCTTCAAAAGGGCAACCGAACGCAGAGCTGATCGAAGCTGGAACGTGACAGATGTAGATTAAGAGCCATGTTCCAATGAACATTATATTTACACTTCTTTCTGGCCTTTTCTGTCCTTTTTATCCTTTTTCCTTTGGATTCTTTCTGATGTGTTGTTCTAGTTTTGGAAAGTGGAACCTGATATTGAACGTTTAGAGCCATTTCGATTGAGTGCCATTTAGTATCATTGTGGCAGTGACACTGCGTGACATTGAGTGATTTGAGTGAGATTTAGATGGCATGGATTGTTTGAATTACGAATCACAATGTTAAAGTGTGTCAGTTAATGAACTTCTGCAGTGTTCCGCATCTTGGGTGATGGTACGAACCGATTGTTAAATAATTTTAGTCAAATGCCTAGATGCCAAATACCAGCGTAAGTAATGCATTCATATTTTCATATGATTTGAAAATAGCTTGAGGCAGGGACGCGGCCAAGTAAGGGGTCCAGGCCCTCCTACCCTCAAGTCCGGATTTTTCCTTCTTCACCATAGAAACCTTCCGACAGAAAGTTAAAAATCGGCGTGGTGCGTGATCATCGAGCTCCGGGCCCCTTTCTTAAAAAGTTCTGGCTGCGCCTCTGGCTCAAGGGCTCATCAGACGTAGGTGGAAAACAATATGTGTACCCGTAAGGCATGTACATTTTGTCCACCATCATTCGAGTTGTTGGGATCAAGGCACGCTAACACTTCGGAACTTTTGATTTGATATGTGTTTCATCATTTTGCAATGATCTCTTTTCAAAATGGACTGAGCACGCGTAGCCTAGGATGTATCTGGGGACCGATATGCAGCTTTATGCAGCCACGTATCACAAATCCAGCGATGCAATTCAGATGAAACGATTCTATATGACGCCAGAAACTGCCTGCATTTGTGAACTCCCCCGGTTCTAGTCTCGATGATATAAATGCACGCTTTTACCAGCCGTTCTAATTAACCAACAGTCGACAGCACTTTATGCTTTTAACCGGTTGTCTCTATGTCTGCTTTTGGTGTAAAGACTTCACGGCTGGTGAACAATACAGTGGTTTAAGGCTGGTTACGATCAGTGTGTCATCAAGAGCGTTGCCATGAAGCCATATGTTTGCGGAACTGTGCCCTTACACCTTGATGATTCGGAACAAAAATGTGCTTTTTGTGACCGGCATCACTAGCAACTTTACTTGCCGCAGTCATCAAATGACCTGACATGAAATGCACTCAAACAAACTCTGGCTCTCTGACTCTTCATTGCTTTCACTCGTAAAGGGTATAGTACACCATTTTGCAGTCGCATCCGACCAATGGAAAAACTGTTGGAACGATGTTTTCCGCAATCGCCATTCGTCACGAAAACCACTTGACGTCGTATGGGCGCCCTCCGGGACGGCTGAGCCGAACGCGCTCCATTCGCAGATTGGATGAGATGTTTTGTCGATCGGCCTAGAGCGGCAGCGAAAAGGTGTAGTATGGCTTGATGCGAAACAGAGCTGGCAAGACAGAAAGCGCACAGAAATGTTTCTGTATTCAAGGCGTAAAGATACGCCGCACATTCTTGCAGTGAGCTCCAGAAACTACGGCGCTCATGTTGGACCCAGAGGCCTTAGGTCGAGCCGAAATCCAATCCGGGCTTCCCACATGGGAGTACGCGTCATTACTGAACCGGCGTGACGGGACGTCGTGGTGCAAGTCAGGAGTTCGTACCGACGGGGGGTTATGGGCTCCGCCGCCGGGGCACCACATTCTGAACTCGTGGAGGAGCTTAACATTATGCCTGTGCAGAGTTGCGTAAAAAGCTAACCCGTGGATCGTAACCGAAACCATGAGGAAAGGAACAGGCCTGACGCGCAGCAAGCGTTTTCTTTCACATTACGTAAGGGCGAGGTCCATCACCTTCGTGGGCTTTCTTTTGTCCGGTTCTAAAAACGTAATTAGTATCTTGACCTGTGATTTGATTTTAAAATAGGTGAATCAATAGAAGTGCTCAGCCGTTTTGTTTCACCTACCAGCCGTTACATGTCACATTCGTTTTGCCACAGATTGGTTGCATGCATGCAGCCCGCAATAAGTGATTGCACATTCTAGAAACGCTCCAGGCTGAAGCCCACTGCTTTTTAAATTTCTTTCAGGGCTCACGTAAAACTTAACAGCTGAACTGCCGTGCTGCGTGACTATTTTTCAATACATACCTTTCTTAATATTTGAAATTGAAGAATGCAACACGATCCATTGATAAGAATGATGCAGCACGAACATTACGTACCTTTTCGTTTGTGCAGTAGTATGGTCCACATCCGTTCGGCACAGACACATTTAAACGAAATATTCTTGCAGGCCAAACGAAAAACCCAACGGATGATCAGACAAAGCCGTATTCTCTATCGCACCATCAGACAATTTCAAAATCGATGTACCTCAGCATAATTCGTGTAAGTAGGATCAACCGAACCCGCTATAATCATAATATCACTCAAATTGGCACCAAGGAAGATAACTTGACGTCATAGCTTACTGATGACGTCAAACCACAGAATAATCACGTGTTCTGCTGTTGTCCTGTCGTCACAGCTGCAGCTCTCAGGGGCCGCAAACGCCCTCACCTGGCCCGGCTCCCAGCTCCGTGTCATGGCAGCTGCATCCCTCAGGAGCCGCAGACGCCCTGACCTGAACCGGTCCCAGCTCCGAGTCATGGCAGCTGCAGCTCTCAGAGGCTGCGGACGCCCTCACCTGGCCCGGCTCCCCCCAGCTCCGTGTCATGGCAGCTGCAGCTCTCAGAGGCCGCGGACGCCCTCACCTGGCCCGGATCCCAGCTCCGCGTCATGGCAGCTGCAGCTCTCAGAGGCCGCGGACGCCCTCACCTGGCCCGGCTCCCAGCTCGTGTCGTCCCCGACGGTCGACAGCGCGGCTCGGTGGCACACTGCCGACGGCCGCTGCCGCCGACCCCGACGCCGGTCAGCGCGCGCCGCCCCCCTGGGAAGAGGGCGGGGTTGGGGAGCACTCAGCATCGGCGGGCCCCAGAGGTTATGGGAGGGCAGCTCACTTTGATCTGCCGGTGGCGCCAGAAATCAAATGACCGCAAGATTCGATAGAAGCGTGTCGCCCTGCTTGGTGAGTTAAAGGATGGCGTGTGCGCGGTTTTCCAGCCGTGTTTTTCCATCCGTGGTGCTCCCATGTGGTCATCATTGCCGGTGATGCTCTGTGAAAGTGAAAAGGTGGCTAGTTTCAGATGAAGATGATAATGAGAGCCATGAAGAGACATGTTGCGTCGGCGCGAAACGTAAAGCATTTTTCACCATGAGAAACGTCAGCCCGCAGAAGTGGTTTAGTTTGTCCCACAAGGATGTTCAGCGGCGAAACGCCTTGTACCTGGTTTTCATGTCGGCAATGTCCGGGTTCAGACCCCTCTGCGAGATGTGATGCAGTTCTCCGTCATAACATAGGTCATAATTGTGGTTGCAGCACTTGCCTCGAGAAACCATGGCAGTTCAAGTCGCATATAAAACACGTTAAGTTTGTAAAATCCGCGCACTGAAAAAATAATGGGTCTCCATGCATCAATTCGTAATTCGTACGCAAAATTCATAACAAGACCCAGGAACTTAGTTCCAGTCACACAAGCGTGCGACAAATTCCGGAAAATGGCCTTAAACTATGTCCCTAGAGCTAATTATACATAAGAAGCTAGCAGAAGCGTTAAACAACAACGAGTGACACTTGCCATCTTGCTGCAGCCGAAATTTGAAGACGTTTCTGGGTATCTGAACCGCTTTTGGTTCAACGACGAGGCCCACCGCCACCTCAGTTGGGCAATGAGCATGCAGATGCCGTGTATGGGCCCCAGAGCTACCAGACATCGTTCGGAGAGCCCGCTGAACAGCTCGAAACTGACAGCGTGGTACGCCGTGACTTTCAACGACTCTCTGGACTTTTTCCAATGTGAAGATGAATTCAAGGCAACTGCCAACAAGCAGTGGTACGTCGGCAGTTGGAGCGCTTCTGGAGACAGCTGGGGCAAGACCCCAAGGGTGAAATGGAGAACATCTAGTTCCAGCATAACGGGGCGATTTCATACACGTAAGGGTGAACCTGATCTCCTCGGAGGACTCCTTCGGAGAGCGCATCATCCGCTGAGAGACGGACGTTCCGCGGGTGGCCATTATCCAGATCTGACAATTTTTTGATGACTGTATATGGGGATCCCTGGGATATTACGTCTGCAGGAAAAGTCTTCAGGATGACCATAATGGGGTCATCAAATCGGCCAGGGGTGCGCAAGATGATGCCTGACTAATCCGCCAGGGTTATCGATGAAGTTGTAACGCGCGCAGAACTCTACCTTCATAGAAAAGAGAGTCACCTTGAGTATGTCCCTTATTAGTTTCCGTAGTGATAGCCAATTGAGAACAACCCACGTCACTCCATTGTGTGATACATCCTTTGCATGCATACTTTTATGAAAAGAGCTTGTCATTTCAGAAAAGTGAAATCCGCGCACATTCATTCGACCCTGTTATATCTAACCGGATGTTCTTCGTAAGAAAAATGTATGGGATTAGTTCGAAACTTTGCTTCCATAAAAAACGCCTGTAGATGAGGGCTGGAATACAGGACCTGATACTTGCCTAGCATGCTCCAAGATATGGTTCCCCACCTCCCTTAACCCGGCATTGGCCGGGCTCCTCAGCGGCATACCTTTGACCGGAAGTTGGCAGATTCGACCTCCTGCTTATTTAAAGAACCGCCTGGCCGAATTAAAAAATTCGAATAGCAATCGATAGAGCCGTAGCGCGCGGGCTCAGACCACACAACAAAGTTAAATTTTGTGTGCATTAAGGTCCCAGGTCAGGTCAAATTCTTAGCATGCTGCTTTGGAACATCTGCCCGATCCCACGACGCATTTTATTTAAATATACACCCCGCGCCAGGCCTAAAGCCAAGGTCACGCCGCATGCAAATGAGAGCTGAAAGCTTCATTTATCTTTGTATGTTTATTCTGGTCTCTTTGTTTCCGTCATATTTGAACCACCTGAACGCAAAGTGGGAGAGCTTAGCCGCGATAATGCGTATCAGATACGTGAGCAAGAGCTGTTACCTGTTCATAAACTGTATAAGGTCAAGGTCAACTGACTGACCGCGGTGGTAAACAAGTGGTTCGATGCACGTTGATGGTGTGATTTGTTATGGAAAGCCAGACTATCCAGTTAGGTGCCCGCGTACCATTCGTTTGTGCGATAGGAAACAGTTCTTCTTACATGTTTGATGTGGTAAAGTGGGGTAGCTGGAGGACCAAGATCATATCAGGTCAACCTCATAAAAAATGAATAATTTAAAAAGTCCTGGCCCGATGTCAATGCCTGGAACGGTGTTCAATACCTCTGCTACAAGCGATCACGTACAAACGACAGTAAAAGGGATGACGATATATTTGTTCTTTTCTCGCGACCATTGACACATAAAATCGGTTTTCACGTTGTTTTCAACCAACGCAACGTTTCGCGACCAGATATCATTCAACCCCGCCGCCAGTCACGTGGTCGTTGGTTTGCGTGTGAAACTGGTACACGGCTTCCACTGCCCCATCACCGCGCTGCCGCGACATACCCGGAGCCTCGCCGCCCGCCGCCGTAGGTCCCGCTCCGCCTGGGCACGGGCAACAGGCGCGGCGATGCATCTTAAGCCATAACTCAGTCATTGTTGCAGATAATTGTTTTAAATTCGATACAAGAATCTTTGAAGGTCGTAGCTAGGATATCTTCTTTTCTGGCTTCATAACTTTTACCTTGAGGGAAAACAAACATTGAGTGTACTTTCTATCTTTTTTATTTGCATGACGAATTTCAATGCGCAGTATTTGAACAGTGCAACGACAAGGCACGTGAATGATCGTGAAATGGGCTGTTGCTTACCATTTGACGGTATCAGATATATTTTTCGTTCGCCTTCTGTGTCAATTTGCCTACGGCCGTGCGCATTTATCCCAAATCGGCAAGCATGACGTCACTCTAGCGTCACTCACGCTTGATCTATTTTAATCTCGTGGCTGTTATTGTAACACAAGGCGTAGAACTCATCAACTGGCAGCTACTAAAAATTTTGCAGCGATACTTCAAGGAGGTTCTTGAATCATCACAAATATTGGACAGGGGGCAAATTTGACCGCACCCCTGTCCATGCCGGGTTAAAGGGAGTGTCCCATCTTTGGGGCATATTCCAAAACATTGCCTGGTGAAAAGTCGTGACTAGTTACGTCTTATGGTAACACTGAATAGTACAGGTGCAGCACTGTCAAATCATAGTGAAGATGCCGATTTTAACTGTTTTCTGGTCCAAATTACGCTGTCAACACATTGTAACAGCACTGTGCTTCTTCCCTGCCATCGCGACGAACGTCGTTATGACAACGACCGTGCGTACCTCTACCGGTGCAAGTGGTTGGCCCATCGGGCAAGGGTCTGTTGCTGAGAAGTTGGTTTGCTGTGTTTCAGCCGGTGCGTTACATGAATGTGATACTTTGATTTCCAAAGCCAAAGCACGCCTCGAAAAGAGCCACTGGGGTAACCACCGTAGGTGAGAAGCCAAAACCATAGTATAACGTTTCCATGAGTTCGTGGGATAAAAGCTTCATGTTTGCATATATTTTTGTGTAAACAGTGTGTTTCAAGATTTTGTAGCATTTATTTCACAAACTTTTGAAGCATTATCGTTTTACAAACATTACAGGGCACACATTTTGGAAAAAACTTCACCCGCAGCGTCGGCTACTTTAAATCGCAGTTCTGTTCTCTTCCGAAGGATTTCAAGAAAACTGATCTTACTGATTAAATCGTACGCCTCTTATGTAACAACAAGTGAGAAGTACAAAAAAAGGAGAGATACTCCCTTTAAAGAGGTCGGTGACACCATCCCTGGTTCCTGGGCTCTCTCGTTATGTCTCTCTAAGTGACTGACTAGGAGGCAGACAAGAGTGACGCCGACAGCCTAGATGAAGACGATTCCAGGTCAGCTGATGTCTGGTCCTGCATTCCGGAGATGCCCCAAAGCAGCCATGACCCAAATGTGAACAAAACTTTAAAAACTTTAACTGACACGGTCAGGCTGACAAAGCTGACGCAACTTCACCATTTCTGATAGAGGTCGTATCATAATCTATTTTGTTTTAACATATTCTGACAGTTAGAACTTTTTCAAATTAATAAATATTATCTAAAAAACGTAGGCTGGCCAAAGGCGAGCATGACAAAAACGTCCCCACACAAAGTCAAGTGACATAGGTGTCATATTTTTACAAATTCATCTCTTATAGCAATGATGATGATTTGTTGTGTGCCTATAGCATTCGACAATTAGGAGCTTCTCAAATTGGCATCAGCTTATGTCGGCTAGTTATTCAAAGAATGGCCGTTGGAACAAAAGCCAGCCGGTCTGCGTTGTCGCTTCAGCTCGGCTGTTAACTAGTGATTCTATTGCATTGGGTCAAATATTTCGTCGCCCGATTTCAAAAGTAGGGTCGCGTTCCCACGTTCTCCGCGGTAAGATCCGTGTAAGGAGCCATAAATCTGCCTTTTGAAAACTGAAAACTTTCCTCCCGCACTCTGGTGTAAGTCCAGCGCCTCCCTGTGCCTGTACTACTGAGCAGATCGCATCTCCGTTCTTAACTGTGTTTCCCAGTACGGCTGTCCACAGGTTGGATGCATCCGCGGATTGTGCATTTACTCTTCACATCTGTTTTCATCAACCATCGAACAACAACGCGGGACGTCATGGGCACAGGTGCAAAGTTTCTACAAACTGTATCTTGGCTGCTCTCCCTACCAACCACTAACCACCACCGACAGCAGCGCCGCCTCGCTCGCCCCGACAACCCAAAAGAATAGTTCCAGCAGTTGCCGCCAGGCCCCCGCGAGGCACCGCTCCCACCCCTCGAGCAGTCCATCTGCAACTGCCGTCTGCTTGAGGATGCAACTTTTTGGGCGTTGGATTGTGACAGTATTTTGGCACTACATGAGGTGACCTGGGCCTTATTGCACCTGCTATGTCCTCGTGATGCAAACTCTTCCATTAAGAAAATGAAATCGCAATGCAATGTGCAAAATCACTGACGTTCGCGGCAAAAGTAGTAGGCTCATTGACAAGGAACCAGTTTCTGATGGCGTTGTAAAGTGGCCTAAAATGAACCGATCATTAAGACCAGCTATGGTAAACTCATAACGTTCACTAGGGCATATGATTCAGCTGAAAGCCTACCGAAGCATAAGTAGGCATTACACGGACCTAACAACAAAAAAGTATATACTGCCATCCAGTTGTATGGCGTCATTTTTATTTCAACTACCATGACCTGAACTGCAATTTTTGACGCATTGTTTCTTGGTTGTTCGCTGACAGGCACTGAAAACTCGAGATTCCCGGTGCCCCCTCTTGCCGAGTCGTACACGGGATGGGATATCCACACTTGGTTAAAAATATCATCTTCCTGCAAAGTGACGTGGAAGGTCTTTTGTGTCCTTTACAGGTGGATTTTGGAGATACAAAATTGCATGACACAAAACACAACACGTATGACATAAAAGTAGTTAGCATGCAAGCAATGCCTATTCTTTCTACCTCATACGCCCTTCATGGTCCCTTTGCGGCTTAAAGACTGCGACCCAAGTTTGCACCAATATGGGACGGGTTGACACCACGTCGTACAGGTACAATTCCAGCATGACCAATGTTTTATCGGTAAACTGGGGACAGGAAACGGAAACGATTCTAGCAAACTTTTACGGAACAGGCAATTCCATGCAACTTCTCATATCATTTACCGCCGATGCATGAGACAATGTTGAAAAACCCAATATCCATGCCTTGCTACTGGGCTTGAATATTATTCTGCTATGTGCGCACCGGATTTGTGCCGCGCATCAGAACCCTTTCTGGGTGCGTTTTTACCTTTGATAGTGGGACTCATGACTGCCGAATGCGTACATTATTACATGAATATCCCAATTATCTCCCAACTCCCCATGTCTCTGTCACAGTTCTTCAGGGCGAATCATATGGATGCATACAGCTATCTAACCATGATAGCTTCAATGCTGGATAACCACCGACCTGGCCCACACGCCCAAATTTTACTTCGCGACCGCCGCCGGTTCGTTTAGTGCCCTTCAGAATATCAAGAAGGCTCCAACTCCAAGCAAATGTTTACATGGAAGGACACGGCACGACATGGCACGCTCGTCTAGGTCTAAAGAGAGAGAAATATGCCCTCGTATGACTGTTGCCAGCATCAGGGATTCTTTCCAGGCGGTACTAACAGGTTCACGAAAACTTTGGCCACGCTTCTACTTTCTTTTTGCACCACCAGGTGGATGCCGCCGTCAGTCGCGTGAAATGCGCTAGCCAGCCATAGGCGTAGGAACGTTTCAAAAAGTGGGAAGCCAAGATCAGGGTGTAATTCAGCAACTTTGTCTGGAAAGCGAACGACGACCAGGGGGGGGAGGAGAGGGGAGGGGAGGGGGAGGGATGCAGGTTGCCATCGCTCTTTTTTCTAATGCCATACCTGCTATGCTAGATATGCACCTGGAGCTGTTCTCACTGTGCACAATATTACCTGTTCGAATGATCTGTCATTTGACAAATAAGGCTATCCAGCTTCCAAAGATTATTCGCCGATTTTAACGTTGTCTTTCCTGGGGAGGCAAAATTCCACGAGTGGGTAGACATTTTGGGTCATTCAGGAAGCATCTGCCTGCACAGTGTAGATGCCAAGATACGGCCTGGATATAGGCTGGTGAGAATTTTGAAAGTGGATCGATGGCCCATAGTGCGACAGAATTTTCATGCGTCTTCATTTCGCTGGCTGATTTTTAAAAGATAAGACTTGTAGCAGCATTTTAGGCGGAAACAAATTCGGGAGCTTAACACTACCAGAAACAATGTGACAAAAGCTGTAAGACTGCAGATTCTTTTTTAAGAACCATGCCACATAAAAAGGCCTCTGCCATATGTTGCTTATCTGGGCCATACTCCTGTCCCCCGCCGGTGGCCACTGCCCTGGCCCGGATGTCTCCCGCATGACTGACTGCGAACTGATCGCATGGATGCTTTGTTGCATACTTTTGGATCAGCGTTACTACTACATGGTGTATGCAACATGCGTTGGACACCTGCAACAGCATCTTTTTCCGGATCATCTTCCCTTACACCACACTATCGCAGAAAAAGGGCCTCCGGAAAGCTGTCTGCCTTAGGTATGAATTGACCTAACGGACGCTTCATTGCCCATCGTGCAACGTATACGACTTGATCTGCTTTTGTGGTTAGGCAGGGGCCTAGCCAGGGCCTTGTCAAGCGCGAACACAAGGTTGACAAAAGGCCATCTTATGGTGATCCCCCCCAAAATCCCCGGATATAGCTGACTTGTTAGCAAGTGGCACGGTTTTCTTCGTTTTATTGTTATTTTTACGTTGCAACCAGAACAGAAACCAAGAGCTACCGTGAACTCAATTCTGTTTATATTTTGATGTTAGTAAGCTGCAGGAATCGGGTGTTGAACGACTGCATGGAATAAATCACCGGCGCTCTTAAGTTGTAATGGTTAGTTGACTCTTTCTAAACCGATAAGTTCAGAAGCTTTGTCAGAGTTTTTATCTAGGTTTTACAGACATTGAGGACATTGGGAAGGTAGCTGGTAGATCGATATGTTTGATCCAAATTCGAAGATGAAAATTTGATTGCAGATCGAATGGTCAACGATGTGTATTAACATGGCCAAGCCTGTCGGAAAATGTTTTGAAAATGTTCTGTCTGAAAATGTTCACCATTCAGTCAGAATCGATTAGTGATGCAACCTATGAAACGTGTTTTTTAACACGCGCGCTCGCAAATCTTAGCAACAAAAAACCCCACACCAGGCGTTGCAGTCTCCATAATCGGCTGAACGTTAGCCCAGTAACTAACTCTTAGCCGTTGCCCATCTGTGGGCGAAGATGATGACGCTCATGAAATGATAACTGTGCGAGTACCGAACATAGCGCGCGAGTAGTAGTACCTAGACCGAACGGTACATGGCAGAGCGTCTCGCGGAGTACAGAAATACAGTCTAGTTCCGACCGGCGACTCGTGTGCACCTTCGCGGAGACAGACTCGAACATGACGTAGCCGACAGGATCAGTGGGAATCGATCCCGCCTCGGGTCTCATGCCGGACGACATAGACGACCCTGTGACTAGTGCCGTGCCCCGGGGAACGCGACTCGTGCCAGACTCGATGGCAAAATATGTCAAACCGGAACGATTGGAGCTGACCGGCGACCGCGGAGTGACGTACCGCATGTGGCGACAGAGATGGGACGACTACGCGATGTTGCCGGACTTGAGCAGCAGGCCGCCAGCCCTGTAGCTGGCAATTCTCCGGTCGTGCCTCTCGGACGAGGTCCTGACAGTCGTGGCCAACTTCGACATCCCTGCTTCCCAGCGATCGGACCTCTCCGTCGTCCTCTCGCACCTGGACGGCTACGCCCGCAGCCAAGTCAATGAGGTCATTCAGAGGCACACATTTAATATGTGCACCCAGCAGGAGGGCGAGTCATTTAATGACTTCTCCACCCGCCTCGGTGACCTCAGCCGTGAGTGCGGATTCTGCGATGCCTGCCGTGACAGCCTGATCAGGGACCGTATAGTCGTGGGCCTGCGCGACTCGGCGACAATCAAACGACTGTGCGCCGTCCCACTCCTGTCATTGCAGCAGGCGATCCAGATCTGCCGCTCCGAGGAGGCTGCGACGCGTGACATCACGGAGGTCGTCGGCGGCGAGGCCGACGCCGTGTCAGCGTGCCGCGCCCCACCCGGTCGGCCGGCACGCCGGCCGCCTTTCGGACCCCAGGACTCTGCGTGGTGTCAGGTTCCAGTCGCGGAGCCCCACCCCTCCCCGCCGAGCGTCGGGCAGGGGCGCCTCCGAGCGAGAAATGGACTCAGCGCGCCCGGTCTGCAGAAACTGCGGCACCCATCATGCACGATCTGACCGCTGCATGGCTGCGGATCGGGCGTGCTACGACTGCGGCAGAACTCATCTCCAGGATGTGCCGACTCGACATCTCCAGGATGTGCCGCAGCGCGCGCCAGTCACATGAGACATCTGCCTCTGCGGTTACGCTCGCGGCCGCATTAACGGGATCCGCACCGATTGTCAGCGTGTCCGTGTCAGGTCGTAAGACGGCCAAGATGACGGCGCTTCCGTACACCGGAGCCGACGTGTCAGTCGCTGGGTTAGACTTTGCCGAACTCATTGACGAGATGAACGATAACCTTTACCCGCCGTCGACACATCCCCGCGCTGCGAACGGACACGTGACGCGCCCGCGCGGGAATCTGCCCGTCCGAATCACCCTGGGTGACGTAACGGTGTCTGACACGGTGCATATCATCCCAGGAGTACCACGACTCCTCCTCTGGTGGCGCACTGCCGTCCGTCTTCGTATTGTACCGGCCAGTTACCCACGGCAGATAAATGCAGTCAGTCGGGGTGCTGGACCGCCCGGCGCAGCCGCTAGTCAGCCGCCGCCGCTCAACCCAGCCGCGGCTGAGAAGCGCGCGCTGCGCTGCAGCCAGGCCTCCCCTACCGAAACCGGAGACGAGACGGGACGCCGCGAGCGCCCGGCCGGGGGAGGGACCGTCGGACGGCCGACCTTCGACGACGGAGAAGGCGGAGACGGGCCGGCCCACCCGTCCCCAGCAGACCACACCGCCCGATCGGTGCTGCCCTCTACAGTCCCCGTGCAGCACGCAGCGCCCCCAAGCGCCTGCCTCACGATCACATCTCTTCCGACGTGACCGAGCATGCAGCGCCACTTCACGAGTTTTCCGACGTGTTGGACGGCAAAGTACGAACCATGCCAGGAGAAGAATACCAAATCCATCTGCGAGAAGACGCCACCCCCTTCGCCGTGCGCTCGCCACGCAGGGTGCCGATAGCTCTGAGAGAGCCCCTGCGCCACGAGCTCGAAAAACTCGAGCGTGACGGCATCATCGAGCTCGTCACGGAGCCAACTGAGTGGTGCGCACTCATCGTAGTGGCCCCTAAGAAGGACGGCATGGGCATTCGACTGTGTGTTGACCTTTCAAAGCTGAATAGGTCCGTGAGGCGGGAGCTGAACCAATCCAACACGCCCGCTGAGTGTGTCGCATCCATCACAGCGTCGGACGCTAAATGGATTCGCGTGTTCGACGCCACCAAAGGATACCACCAGTGCCCTCTAGACGAAGACTGCCGAAACCTGATGACGTTGATTACACAATTCGGGCGCTACCGCTACCTGCGCGCCCCCTATGGCGTCTCGTCAATTAGTGAGCATTACAATCGGCGCATGGACGAGTGCTTCGGGGACGGGGACGGCATCCAACGTGTCGTGGACAACGTCATCATCTTCAGCAAGACGCAAGAAGAACGCGTCGCCCAAGTCCGGAAGTTTTTGACGAGGTGCCGTGCCCGCGGGTCTCCCTGAACCCCTCCAAGACGCAACACATGAAGACCAGCGTCGAATTCGCCGGCTTCATCGTGTCCCGAGACGGCTACGTACCCGACCCGGCCCTGACGAACGCCATAGCGGCGTTCCCGGCACCGAAATCGCTCACTGACCTCCGGAGCTTTTTCGGCCTCGTCAACCAAGTGGTGTCATTCAACGAAGAGACGCCTAAGCTGCTGGAACCGCTGCGTCACCTAATGAGCACAAAGAGAACCTTCATCTGGGACACCTGTCACGAGGTGGCGTTCCAGGCGGCGAGAGAGGCGCTGTCGTCCGTCCGCACTCAAGAGTACTTCGACCCGACAAGGCCGACAAAGATGCCTACGGACGCCAGCCGTCTCCAGGGGCTTGGGTTCCTGCTGCAACAAAAACAGCCGGACGGTACCTGGAAGGTAGTGCAGGCCTGGCCACGTTTCCTCACCGGCACCGAATCTCGGTACGCTACAATAGAACTAGAACTGCTGGCAGTCGCCTGGGCGTTGAAAAAGTGCCGACTTTTCGTCTCCGGCCTTTCACACCTGACCTCGTCGTTGATCACCGCCCCTCTCATGCTCATAATCAACAACAAAAACCTCCACGAAATCGAAAATATCCGACGTCAGCATGACTGCGTCGTGGTGTCGAGGCAAGAGCCACCTGGAGGCCGACGCGCTCAGCAGGTCACCAGTCGACCCGCCCACCGATGACGACGAGCTGACCAAAGACGACACCGCTCCTACCGTCGCCACCGTCGCTGCGCGGGCGATCGACGCGTCCCACCTCGACCTCCGACTACGGGACGTGCTGGAGGCGGCAGATGGCGACGAGGAAGCCCAGCTCCTACTCGAGGCAGTCACGAACGGCTTCCCTCATCAAAAGCCGACCTCCCGTACCAAATTCGCCCCTACTGGTGAGTGCATGACAAACTGACAGCTGAAGACGGTCTGGTGCTTCACAGGTGCCGCCTCGTGATCCCTCGGCCAATGCGACCCGCCGTGCTCCGGGGGCTCCACGCCGGACACATGGGCGAAGAAAAGACAAAAAGTTGGGCCCGCCAGCTAGTATTTTGGCCTGGGATGTCCAACGACATCGACAACATAACCAAGGCATGTCGGCAATGCCAACGAAAGCTGCCGGCCCAACAAAGAGAAACAATCCGGCATCACGATCCAGCCAGCAGGCCGTTCCAGCACCTCTGCGCAGACTTCTGCGAATATGCCGGGCACCACTTCCTGGTCGCGGTTGACCCATTCTCTGGCTGGATGATTGTTAGCCTGCTCGGCCGCCACGCC
>NW_023596921.1:39227427-39292427 GCF_011947565.3 Pollicipes pollicipes | reverse complement strand
CTACCATTTTCAGCGGAAGGAAACGTTGCCACGGGCATTGACAAGCTCCTGAACGTAAGTAGATGGCAATGCAGTGCACTCATTTTGCTATTTGCAATTGAATTATAGAACATGTAGTCAAGTAGAAATGTTGTCCCAATGCTCCTTAGTATGTCCCAATTCACATTCACGCCTGTCCCGATTCTCCTGCGTGCATCTCGATTCTCCTGTAAATGAAGGTCTTTGTTTTTGCTCCACGCGTGTCGTTTCCTGCCACAAAGTGAAACTTACTCATTAGTATGATGTAAATAAATATCCAATTTATTCATAAGCATGGTGCAATGCTACCTAGCTTTCATACTTTTGCTGCAATGACTCACCGAAGTTGAAGTTGCAAAAGTATCCCAATTCTCCCGCCTCTCCCCTATAACGGCGCGAATGGTAGTATCTAGACCGAACGGTAGATGGCAGAGCGTCTCGCGGAGCACAGAAATACGGTCTAGTTCCGACCGCCGACTCGTGTGCACCTTCGCGGAGACAGGCTCGAGCAATCACCCTTAAACACTTGAATCGACTAGTAATGCAAGTTATGTGACGTAGCTTTGAGCATGCGCACTCGGAAATCTTAGAAACACAAGCCTCGACGCCAGGCGTTGCAGTCTCCGTAGATCGGGCAGCGTCGGTCTAGCAGCCAACACCAAGTTGTGGCTAACGGGTGGACAAAAATGACGACGCTTCTGAAAAAAGTATCCTTCAACGCTTCATGACATCAGATCTTACATTTACAGGGCAGTCTGCGCGCATATTTTGCATGTGTAATTTATAGACCGATGAAAAGAACGGATTGGCCCTTAAAGCACCGCGAAGTGGGGCTGAAATCTGGTGGTTGAACTGGAAGAGTGAATGTAGAATCTCTATTTTTCTTGTTTTTGCAGCTATTTATCCAGAAGACAGATTAACACGGCGCCCGCCGTCTGGTGGCACTTGCAGCGGCCGAAACGTTTTGGTTTTACGGGAATTGCAGCCCAGACCATCCTTGCTCTTGTTCTCGAGGCTGCGAGTGGGCATGTTCAAGCCTTTTTGATGTAATTTGTCTCAATGATACATTCTGAAAAAACGAACGTTCTCAGGCGAACATGGCAAGACCCTGCTTGCTTTTTAAGCTCATTTCGACCTACCCTATTCAACAATAATGAGACCCACAATCTACTCAACAACAATGAGACCCCTTATTTCCTTCCGGGCAGGGAGCATCTTCAGTAGAACACCGGGGGAACACCTTCAGCCCCTGACTGCTTCCGGTCAAGGGCTGAACGGCCATTCCGTCCCATCGCGAAGTGTCTTCTGGCTGTCACTCTGGTGACATAGAGCGGGATTTCTTGGTCGATCAGGAGGCCATTGGAAGGATATATCACATCACATTGTTCCCATCCCTGACACGGAGGGCCTTCTGACCCACGCAGTTAGCGCCGGATCAGCACAGGAACCCTCACTGACGCAACAACATCCCTGATCACCGGATGTAGTCCAATAATTGCCACATAGACTCCAGTTTCGTGTTTTTCTGTGTTCTTCAGAGATGTTGAGTTCTTCCTGACCGTATATGTTAATAAAATCGGGTTCCTAATTTGTATCATCATGGCTAGCCCATGTCCCTCTTGAAATGCTCAAGATCCTGTCAGAACTGATTACTGATAAGAAAACTACCCAGTATGGTCATGAACACACGTGCTCGCAAGTCATAGCAACAACAGCCTCGACCGCCCGGCGTTGCAGTCTCCAGCCCGTGCGGCGTCGGCTTTGCGGCTGTAACATTAAGCGATAGCCAATGAGCAAACGAAAAAGATCGTGCAATCCTAAAGGACGTGGCTGGTGAGCTAGGTAAATCGGTATGAATGTGCAATGTTGGTGCAAAAGTAAGCCAAATGCAACCTTAATCTGAAAAGCGGGGGTGGGGGGGCAGCTAACATTGCTGCTCCCCCCACTTTTCAAAGGTGGGGAGCACGACCCTCCTGCCCCCCGTTCCTACGCCCATGTAGCCAGCTGTAGGCCATACGAGGTAGGCAGGGGCGTAGCTGCCTGTTCAGGCTGGGGGGGGGGGGGAAGGTAGGTATGCAAGCCCCCACCCTCAAACGTGGGCTTAGCCCCTGAACTTTGAGAAGAAAGAGGGACAAGTTCACGGAGAACTTGTCTATAGCCTATTTAAGGGGTGGATTTCGTCCACTTTTACTGTCCAGACGACGAAAACATGATGCAAAAACTGCACCCCCTGGATATATACATGCCAAGTCACCGAATATCCGTGCAGTCCAGCACATGTATCGTACAGTGCAGCAATCGACTGCGTGAGTAATCGTGCTCATGCGTGGATTTGCACACAAGCACGAGTTGCCATCCCATACAGATCCGCATATCATTAGCTGTTCAAACCTTGTGACAATATTATCACATCTTTGGAACGTCTTCAAATAATAACGATACATGACTACAAGTTAGCATGTGTTCGGGTCGGGGTCAATTTGCCCCCCCCCCCCTCCACGACGGTTTTCCAAATTAACCTCCGGACGGCGTGGCGAAGCCGCGCCAAGCCTTGCATAGCTGTAGCCAATGCAGTTGACGACCTTGTATTATAAAACTATTTGTATCTTGTAAGGGTCGCTCACCTATGGCAAGTCGAAGTCACGTCATGGCTGTCAGCGAAGACAATTCCCAGGGAATCGTTCAATCTGAGGCCACAACAGAGTGTTGGGTGAAGCCTTTTGCATCTTTGGGACGGCTTCTGTGACAATTAGACAAATGAATTGAGGAAAACAACTGAATTTATTGACCTTAAGTCAGATATAAGGTCACGTCGAGATCAAGGCGATTTTTTTACTGGAGACCTTGCTTTATGGCGTAGTTTTTGACAACCATTTCGAGTATCTTGACCACAGGGGGGCCAAAAAATGTGTGATGTGAATTTAGTGAAGGCCAGAAGAGGCCATTGACTCAGAATAACTCCGCTTAACCTTTGGTTTTTGGAACATACCGTCTAGTGAATTCCTGGCCGCTCAATTGAAATTAAAAAATTCAAGACAATCGTAGGGTTTGCTCATCGTCACCTCTGAAGGTCAGTCAGGGTCACTAAACTACAAAGACGACAAGTGACCTTTTACTTAGTTAAGTTTTTCAGGTTAAGGTGGCTGCCCAAGGAGGTCTGAGGGAATTTTGGACACTGATCTAGGGGTTTGACATGGTATACTTTATTTTACCCAAAGATTATGATCTAGGAACCTCCAAATTTGCCACAAATGTGTCCACATACAAGTCTGTCTATTTTGTAAATTTGGTGTTCCTAACTTGGTTTGTTTATTTTTTAGATCACCGCGGGTTTAACTGCCCCCGTTCCAATGCGGCATAGTTTTCAACCGGCCACCCGAATTTATGCTTGACGTTCTGTTACCCGCCACTTGGCATGCAGCACAGAAAGGCCTGATATGCAGCCTGCAGAAAGAGACCTGACATGCTTCTTATTGGTGCGTGGCACGCTTGTCTCCTCGGATACCTGGAATGGCGTCCACGGGGTCCTGGTGTTTCGGACATGCTCCTAGTATGACCGATCATAGGTAGGTCCCGCCCCTTAGAGTGCATGTCTGCAGTGGCGTGCTTTACCGCGCGGCGTGCCTACCAGGAGCGTTTGTGGCATTTTTGAGCTCTGCTACTGCCATGCAATACGCTGCCGGATGTCCTCATATTGTTGTTTGCCGCGGCGGAGGCAAAAAATAAGATTCTTTGGTGAGAACCGCCGCGCATTGCAAAGCTGCATGAATTGACATGGACGCAGATTGAGATTGATTCTTACTTTAATGTTGAGCTCGGTGCGCTGAATCATCCTCATTTTGTTGTGATCAGTATGTTGAGAGATGCATCATGCAGAGATAATTAGGTATCACAACTTTACATGCGTGCAAATGTTGTTTAGACGCATCGATGCGCTGCCCTTAACGGCTGAAATAAATTATTTGCGCTGTCTGTGTGACTACAGTGACCGGTTCCGATATTTTACACATCGGCATTTTGCTGAGCGTTTTGGTATGCAAATATTTTGTAGTTGTCGGTATTTCGCGTAGTCGATATTATGTGCTTCGATGTTATGCGATTCCATCTTTCACGTTTCGCTGTGTTGCATGTCGTTATTGTGTGATCGAAATTGCCTTCGTTCTCCTTAAGCGTATTGACTTTTGTCCTCATGCAACCTGGAGCCATTCGGGCGCAATGGGCGACTAACATTGTGCTCTGTGAAAGTGAGCCACGAAATGCCAAGGCTAAAGGGCGGCGCCCCTGCTCGTTCGCCTGCACGCTCCTGATGACACGTAGGTTCAGGAAGCTCCGCTAGGGCTGGCTGGTTATGACTTCCTTATACAGGGCTGATGGGCCGCTCGAGTGCACGAATCGTGACGCCCTGGTCATCCGAGGCGCACTTAAACCATGGCCGGCACAGCCACGTGAACGTGTGTAGCGGACGCGCAGCCGTCCTTTCAACATGGCGACAGGTTTAAATTCAATACCGCGTCATGTTTGTCGCATCATAGCGAAGCGATCCTTCCGGTGCGTTGCTAATGCGCATCTTGTAGGACTCGCGGGAGAAGTATGGTATGTGCTTAGTGACCATACAGTTATAAATCCAGTTTTTCATGAAACTAAATTCGTGCCTTCGATGCCGATTCTAGCACTGCAAAAACAAAAGCGTTAACCCATCGCTTGCTGAGGGCGCATGGTGAATGGCCACACAATACTTTTGGAGCTCTTTTAAAGCCATACAGCGCGAACTGGTAACACTGGAATGCATAGTTAACAAAACAAGGCCGACGTTTTTTTTTTCACACTGCGTGCATCTGAACCCGTGTGACGTGAACTACGGCCTCTGCTCGGCTATCGGCTGGTTATCCTAGTGCCTTCTTTTGCACGCCGGCAATGTCCAGTCAGTCATGCTGTCCACCTCCGTCGTGGTATTTCTCTCTTACCACTGTCGCAGTGCTTTGATAACGCACAGTTCCGGGCAGATGCACAATTCACAGCTTTTCAAGTGTAAATTCCTGAGGCGTCTCCGATAGCGTCAAGTACCGCTAAAAAATGATGTGCAAATATAATCCTCACGATCATCATTGATCTGCGATCCTACATTTCGTGCGCTGGCGCTGTTCACGCTAATCAGTCTTCCCGTAAATGGTGATCCCAAGATTCCTCGCTGTGCATGGGCTTAAAAGGGGACCTTCCCTGCAGCGCAGTGCGTTCATCAATCCGCGAACCGAGCTATCAGCACGCATGCGCGCTCCCCAACGCTTGAGCACGCGTGCTGTGAAAACTGCAGGCTCTTACTGCCCGCTGTTTAAACTGAACAAGGGTCAACTAGCAAAAGCCGACAAACAGACAGATAGACATACAGGTAGAAATACACTTTCTAAAAATATGTATTGTATGAATGCCTCGTCTGAACACGGAGCCGGTAGAGCGGTAAAGTCGTGCACCTCCATAACGTAGCCAACCTCATTCTGCAGTCTAAAGCTTCTGGCGAAGATCGTTTGGTTCAAATAAAAAACTGGAAAATGAAAGTGGTGCAGAACTCGTGGCATGACGGCAAGGCGCAAAGAAAACGCTTTTATGCTATTGTTATGTCGCCCGGAATGGGCCCGGCCCAAACCTTCCTGAGGGATATGTTCTTAGAATGGGCCCTGCTGCACACCTGATCTCCTCTGATCAGACCAAGATCACTGGTGCTTCATGATGGAGTCTGAGCACATTTTCCTACACAGGAAACGCCCAAAAGACCGAAGTCTTGCCTTCGCATTACCAATGCCTTGAATTATGAACTATTGCGTCTGATTACTCCGGCTTTTCCGGACCTGACTTTGCGCTCGCAGCAGGAAACTGAGTAGGCGGTTATTATGTTCATACAAATTAACTCCAGTTAATGATCAGCCTAGTTGGAGACACCCACGAACATGGAACAGCATGGCTGGGAAGTAGGAACATCAGGCCTCACAGACGTGCTTCGCGGCAACGACGTACGAAAAGCTACCGATGGTCACCTCAGTCACGTTATTCACGACTGTCACGACAGTAACGGCAGTCACATCAGTCATGTCAGTCACAACCGTCACGACAGTCGTGTCAGTCACGCCAGTCACGATAGTCATATCAGTCACGACAGCAGTCACGACAGCCAGGACAGTCGCGACAGTCATGTCAGTTATGTCAGTCATGAAAGTCATGTCAGTCGCAGTCATGTCAGTCACGACAGACATGCGGATGCTGTCATTTACGTCAGTGACGAGTCATACTGGTCATGCCAATCATGCCAGTCATGTCAGCCAAGTCAGTCACGACAGTCACGATGGTCATGACAGTCACGACAGTCACGACGGTCACGACAGTCACGCTACTCGTCGGTCAGGCCGACGTTGGCGGTCAGAGCGAAGGTCAGCTGACGCAGAGCACCCGCGACCGGTGTTCAAGGTGAACAAAGGTTGAGTACAAGACACTCTCAGGCATGTATAATTACTCTTGCTCCGTGCCGCGAACGGTGCTGGTATGGCCAGCAGGGAATTCAAGACCCTCTGCAATGTGTTGACGTCACGAACAAGCTGTTTTGCAATATCGGCTTGTGGCAGAACTCCTGGCAAGGCCCCAGCCAATGATCACATCGCCTGACGCCATATTTGCGATGTAAACACGGCCATGCACCGGCGGCACACGGATGGCCTGCGAACCGCCGCCTGTGTCGTCGACCCCCGTTGGGCCGGCCTCACAAATCGGGTGAACATTGGTCCTAGCTGGGGCGTGCATGTCACGGGGCGTGACGTAAGTCGAGGTGTCGCCGGCGATGGGAAGGAAGGTGTGTTTCGAAGCGCGCTTGGCAACGGGAGCTCATGGGGCACCGGCGCGGGTGCTGGTGTCCGGTAAATAAACCAGCAATACGGAGCTGCGGTTCGCGGCGCAGGTGCACAGCCAGCACCACACCGCAGCCAACCGAGAATCCAAAATGAATAGAGATTGAATGCTGCTCATTGCAACGTTACGGGGCAGTTCTGTTCACACCTTGTTCGCAAAACTGCATCTCCGGGAACAATCATAATTACATTATTCTGTCCCCATTCTGGAACACCATACGTGCAGGTTGTGTGCTTTTTACACGTGGCTGGCACGAACTGTTTTTATTTTCATCTATTGCATGGCAACTAAACGGAATACAGGTGTGCCGCTAAACCAACAGCTCACAAACGCGCATTTTGGCCTGCATTGGTCAGAAATATTTTAGCCATTCAATCACACGTAAATCCTGGATATTTTGTTGGACATAGGCCTAAGCGATGCGCATTTAGATAAAATTTATGGGATTTTCACGGCTTGTTTTGACACTCTCACGCATAGGAGTGCTTATGTGATATCTGATGGACAACAGTCAGGAGATAGAACGTTTGCATAGCCTTTGGAAGTGCAGCGTTTGAATTTAAAGACGATTGGTGAACAGAGGCTGTGCGGTTGATGTCAATGTCACATGCCGGCGGGCAATGGAAATCTGACGCAAATCCTTTACGGGGGGCCAAGGCCGCCAAATCCATGGCTGGGGGCTGAAAGCAGCCAGGGGAGTACAGACACCTAGGCCAATACGATTGTGAGGACTATCGCCACCACTGACTCCCCCTGATCATCCGCCGCAGCAGGACTATGATGGTACTCACCACGTGGCAAATCGCCCCACGTGAAACTTCGTAGCAAACTGCTGCTCCAGGTGAGTGCGGGCTGCCGAGCTGACCTACCAGGAATAATTTGGATAACTCGGCTCAGCAGCCCACACTCTGCTCAGCAACTCGGATCTCAGCAGCTCACACTCTCCCTAACAGTTCGTCTCAGCAGCTCAGTCTCCTCAGCTACTCGGATCTCAGCAGCTCACACTCCCCCTGACAGTTCGGCTCAGCAGCCCACACTCTCCTCAACAACTCGGATCTCAGCAGCCCACACCCTCCTCAACAACTCCGATCTCAGCAGCCCACACTCTCCTCAACAACTCGGATCTCAGCAGCTCACACTCTCCCTGACAGTTTGTCTCAGCAGCTCACACTCTCCCTCAACAACTCGGATCTCAGCAGCCCACACTCTCCTCAACAACTCGGATCTCAGCAGCTCACACTCTCCTCAACAACTCGGATCTCAGCAGCCCACACTCTCCTCAACACACTCGGATCTCAGCAGCCCACACTCTCCTCAACAACTCGGATCTCAGCAGCTCACACTCTCCCTGACAGTTCGGCTCGACAGCCCACACTCTCGCTGACAGGCCCTCGGATGATGATCGGTGAGGTGTGTACAACGTTCCGACACGAGCTGATGTGACCTCTCTGACTTTGACAACATAACAGAAGGAAAATATTTTCATGCCTGTTCTCTAAACAAGTGCCACCCATTTGGGCAAAGCAGGCAACCGCCGGAAGTAATCTTGAAGCACTTCTGCTAGAACCAGCCGGCCCCGCCACAAAGAGAGGAATCCTCTCCTGAGGATTTTGCATCTGCCACGTGCGCTGACAAGTCACACCAAAGCGAGGAATGCCTTCGTCCGAAGTCGTGTAGGAGATTCACCCACCCTCTCTTTTCGACTCAGACTTTTGCAGTTCCCAAATGCAGACGATCCATTTTGAGTCTCTTATATTTTCGCCGGAATACAAGGGCTGACAAAGCATGCAATAATGCTTCCGTGGGACGCAAACTCAATGTTTACCATTCATAGCGTTTAGTCCAACAGATCAACCACACCCAAACCAAGTGCACCGACGGAGTTCCGTGGCGCAAAAAGGTAGCAGAGGGCACAGTCTACCATCTCCAGTGATCTCATCTTGCCAAGGATCCTCCCGCATGGCCCCGCTGACGGCGAAGGTGTTCTGTCTTAAATCATGCACGGACGCCGGAAACCCCGTCAACACTGTGTAGTGCGACTGCGGAACGCTACCGGACTACGGTCCGGGATCCCTATTTTCCAGGCGCTCCCGCAGCTCCTGGGTAACCCGCCGGAGCTCCTGGAGCCCCTCCAGATGGATACGCGTTCTGTGGAGACGCAGGCAAGCCGACTGTCAGTCAGTGGAACATGGGGACCACGACGCCATATTGCTAGACGCTCCGTAAAGTCACCGCCTCTAGCTTTGGATCGTTCACTAACACCACTGAAGGTCTGTGGCTTAAGCCGCAAAACATGCGAGAAAGCGTGCCATCGGGTCGCAAGTCCTTCCAGCTCGCTCCAGTGCCGTGTGCTGCCTTTATTAGTAAAAGATCGGTGCTGGGTTTTCAGCGTCCCAGCTTCGCTGCACTCACCCGCGCTCCCCCCGGCGAATTGCGTTTCATGGCAGTTAGTTCCTCCTCCACTGCTCCTGCGCCGCCTAGAAACCAGAACGGTAGTGTAAGAGTGCCGAAAGGAAAATCGGGTGCCGCAGCCGCACTACGGCTCGGTACTAAAGCTCAATATCTCAGTCTTGCTATGAATAACGCCATAATTATATCTCATACAGGGCGGAGAAGGGCTGCTTGGTCCACCCTGTCGGGCTGCACACTGCTTGTTCTACAGGGGGCACCCTGGCCGGGATGGAGACCTGCATATTGGAGTAGTTTTATAATAACCGTATTCCCAAAGGTCAAATACGTCAAATGCTTTTAGCATTCCAGTAGGTTTAAACCTTTGTAACGAAGTCTATGGACCAATAGGAGTTTGACAAAATTATTTGCGCTCCTCTAATTGAAATGGCCTGTCAACATTACGTGTTTGGTCGTGGAAGTTCGAGCATAGCACGATTGGGCTCTTTCGACAGATTTTTAAACATTTGAGGACATTTTACACACTTGTTCTCCATAGAAGTGGCCAATAAAATATAATGATAATGTATATCAAAAGCGATGCAAAATAAATATGCAAGCATAACAATAGCACGCAGTGTTAGTTCGACCAGGATGACTAAATGAGTACTGAACTACATCATTTCTGAAAAAATCGCGCAAATATGCCAGCATTTAATTATTCAGGTACGGCAAAAAACAGTGCTGCTCCAAGCAACGGAACAAGAAGCTTTACGGAAATGTGTGCTGGTGGCATCACTCCACGAGGCGAGGGTAGGCGATGACGAAGCTGTGCGGTAGAGGGGTGCGTGAGGTAGCGGCCCCTGGCTGACTTTGGCTCCGGGGACTCACCGTAAGGTCCACTGCCGGGCTGTCCGTGTGAGCAGCCTACGCCTCTGCGGTCTCCGCCGCTGCCTCCGCCGCCGAAGCCACCGCCGTTGCCTCCGCCGCCGAAGCCACCGCCGCCAAAGACACCGGCGCCGCCGCTACCGCCGCCGTTGCCTCCGCCGCCGAAGCCACCGCCGCCAAGGCACCGCCGCCGCCGCCGCTGCCGCCGCCGCCGCCGCCACCGCCGCCGCCGCCGCCGCCGCCGCCGCCGCCGCCTTGCAACGGGCGGGGTGAGTGATGGTACGTAACTCAGTGGCCATACACCTTCGATTGCTCTGGCCTACACGTACTGGAGCGAGGTTTAGGATTGGGTAGCGGGCGGATTGAATAAAGCAGTTCTTACCCTTGTGAAAGACTCTCCAACAGACCCCAACTTATCTATCACCTCGCCACGTGGACTTTCGTATTCTGCCCTCGCATTGTTCAATCGTACCGTGATAAACCCATATAAACATCCCCTTCCTCCACGTCGTACCACGTCAGATTTTAGGCCTCGAATTACATCGCAGAGCGATCTCCTGATTCCACAAATGATTGCAAATTACACCTACTTTGAGCTTACAGCACTATTTTCACAACTGCTTGTGAAACACATTTGAAACAGTCATGTTTACGAACCTAAGTGTTTTTCATTTTGACTCGAGGTAAGCAATTTTTGTCTTGACTTCACGTAAGCACAGCTCGTTTACTGATCCATGCCGAACTCGAACAGAAGCCGAATTTGGTGCAGCACCGAGCGGCTTTAACACCAAGTGGACTGGCTATGTGCCCTACCCCCTCCCCATCCCACAAGCCGGCCACGTCTGCGTCAATACAAAGAAGCACCAACATGTCCGAAATGTTTACATCTCCGACAGGGCGCCCTCACCTCCGTACTGCGCTGCAGCGCCAGCCACCACCACCAATACGAACAGTGCAGTTCTCATCTTGGAATTGGTGCTGCAGCAGGCCGCCGACCCTCTTAAATATGAGTCTGACCGTCCCCGCCGCTGGTCTTGCCGCATTTGAAGGGCACCTACTACGAACGGTAGAACGCGAGGCAACAAAAGGGAACATGCTTACCCGACATCTGGCGCCATGGCGCCGTTGGAAACCTGACTCCACCGCGGTATTATCAACATTACCGGCAGCGTCCCGATTTGGCAAATAAACAGTCACGTAGCAGCCATTATAAAAGCTGGCGAAAGCGAAAACTCGCGCCCATTCCAGGCGTGAGGCCCGTCGCCTTCACACAACGGGGAATACCCAGCCGGGTGGCGCCGAACCCGGGACTTTCCCGTGGCATAGCCCCAGGCTGGGAAAGGCCAGGCGTTGGATTTTTCAGGCTCTGCGTGGCCGTCTCTTGTTATTCCACAAGTTTTAAGAGTTTGCCGGTCGCATCAGGATTGTTGAGGGAACCGAAATCCCGCCGTGAACGACGCCGGCTTATGCACGCAGTGGTCGCGTGTTTTCGTTCGGGGGTTTGCTTTGAACGGATGAAGGCCGTAATTCATAGCGAGAGAGGAAAGAGCCACCCAGGTTTGATGGGCTGACAGGCTATTTGAAGTTAGTGTCCTTACGTACAAGTACATACTCTGCCCTGCAAAAGTACTGCCTCCTATAGACCATGAAGCAGGGATCAGACTCCGACGCCATGTGTCTTAGAACTGAGCGCGTGAAAAGTAAACATCCCAGCTGGACGAAACTTCAGCGCAGTATTACGCTCCAGAAGCTGCGACACATCACCTCGGGGAGGGGCATCCACGTTTGCAGATGGCGGGTGTCGTGCAGTGTGCACTAGACTGCGCCGCATTCCGCATAGCCAGGTTCATACTGCAGCCACCTTTAATGTTGGGGCATGCTGTACCGCTGAACACCGAGCCGGCCGTCAGCGCGCCCGACATGGGGGCGGGCCAGTTACAGTGCAATGCATCTCTAAAACTCATCATGTAGGCTTGCGAGCTCAGGAGGGCGCTGAGTTCACTGAGTGACTGTCGCTTTGGCCCACAGTGATGGCGACGCCCTGCAAAAGCTGTCAGTTTTGGCATCAAAGGCTTTTTTTCACATTAAGTCTTGTACCGTCAGATCAGCAGCACTCATGCCAAACATGAGCAACTGTGCTCAGTCGTAAGAGAAGTGGGACATCAGCTGCAAAGTGACACAGACTCTCAGGCAATTTGAACGAACTGCCTGGGTACTGCAAGAGATACATGCTGCGTCGTAACTTTCTCAAGCACGCGATGCCGCTGAGGTTTGTGCATTAACACCCGAGTATGTTTCAACGCTACCTGATTGTCCTAGAAGTGCACGACATCCAGAGGCCCAAGATCGGGGGCCCACGATCCAGGAGCCCACGATCGGCCCTGCAGTCTTGCACGCAACCGGGGAGCTGGGCCAGTTCATCGCAGCAAGGGGACGCCGGGCCCCTCACGTTCGGCAGCCCGGCGAAAGTTTGAGGTGGGGCGTGCAATGTTGATCCGGGAAAACTGTCGCTAGGAAAGGCCAGGTGTCGTTCAGTCTGCGGTAAAACACCAGGATATTGTTGCGAAATTGTGCTTGGAAAAGCTTGTTCACAATGATGAAGCCCGCACGCTTGTGATTATGTCGGAGATACTCACGTTAAACCCGCGCATGGCCAGGGATCTGAGACGACTAACCCCACAACCCCAGCCGGGGGAAAGTTTACTTCATAACAAGCGTTAAAACTGTGGGGATTTCAGTCCAACTGTTTTTGTTCCCCCACATGAGTGAGGTCAGACCAGGCTATCGTTCAAAATTGATCTGCCAGCACCCAACAAAAAAATATACTTTTTCACTAAGTTTTCACGTAATTTATCTTATTAGGTGCAGCTATTAGGAAAAAGTAATCCAGGCACAAAAAAAACGTTTAAGGCTGACCTAGAAGTCATCTAAGGTCAACTTAGGTCAAATTCATAAAGCAGCCAAATGAAATTTGGAGCACTGGTCGGCCCATGTGACCAGCGCAATACTTTTCTGTGGTCAGAAATAGTGTGTTGTTTACCTGCTTGGCAATACATCTGTAACATATTGAGAACAGGTACGTTGGCACATGAAATTATGCGTCTCCAGTTTCACGAACACGATAAGGAGGTGGTTACACGCGTCACCCTCGTTCATATAGGCTTCCCGCTACTGACAGCATAGGTCATTGACCTTGAACAATCATAAACGGCCTTATTGTTCTCACATGACTACTGTGAGTTAATTGTACCTTAGAGCGATATCATAAAATGTCTTCAGTGGAACACTCTAATTCTTCGTCCAACACTAACGACTTTTAAGCCTAAAATGTGTCTTGCAGGCGGTATCCATAGAGATACTTCACGACCTGGGCTAAGGCCATGTGCTCTCTGGTCACAAGATAGTTGTACATGTCACTTAGTACTTTTTTTCTCACATGCAAACACTAAAACTAAACAAAGATGCGTAAAAATTCGCATTTTTTTGCGGAAATAGCAGCAAATAACTTGACTTAGGTCACTGACTTTACGTTTTCAAAAAACATCTGAGCGATATGACCTGCAGCTGACATCATTTTCTATTATTATAACTACTCTGAACGACCGCACACGCCCCACGAAAAATTATGTGTGATCAAACCTTTTTAGAGGTTGATCCCTTTGATCTGATCTAGATCAATGAGCTGGGTAGATCAAAACTTAAAATATGCACAAAGAATACCCAAAATTGATGCCAATTGACCAGGGTACGGATCACCTACCAGGATGGTAAAATTTGATAGGAGCAGTATGTGCGTGCCTGCGTGCCCGCGTGCGCGCGCGCGTGTGTAGTGAGTGAGAGATCGTCACGTGCGCTGGTGTATGGAACCAGCAAAGAGCGAAATCCGTAATGTAGTGCGGAATGTAACAGCGACGACTGAGGATGGGGAAGGGTGTATTCTAAAATGCGTAAGGTTTCGATCTAATGAGGCCCGCTAGAACTCTCGCAAGGAAGCAGTCCTTTGATGCGCTTGCTTGGTCTGTGGATTTTGATATGGTCATATGATGTGGAGCGCCATGCAGTTGCGCTATGGACATAAGCGAAAACGTTTATTTATTATTTAAAAGATAGCTTGAGTCCGTGACACTGTGCCTGAGATGCAAGACACGTATTTTCTGAACGGACAGTGAACGTCCGATTTTGGAGCAAAGTTTTGATATAGGTGAGACAGCATTATTAGCCTTATTTATTGCAGAATAAACAGGAGAATGGAGGTAGATGTATGTGATATTTCGTCTCCAAAACACGTTCAGACTGAAATCCAGGGAAGCACGGAACATTTGTCCCTTTTACATCTCAAAGTCATCTACAGAACACAGGACCATTCAGACAGCAAAGTAAGTGAATCTATTCTTATAAGAAGTCGGCGGCCAGACCTTAACGTACATGGCTCATCATGACCGATTATGCGAATGTAATGTGTGGGTTCATGCGTGATGTATGCTAGCTTGAAATCGTTCGATGTATGAGAAATGGCTGACGCGTGATGCGCGATGACCGTTTAATTGAAATTGTTTGCACGTATAAGTGATGCGTGATGCGTGACACCAGTTTGCTGAAAATTGTTGTGTTAAAAGCGATTATAGGGGCTGCTTCCAGGGCCCGGTCCTCAACGTACCGCGGCCTAGATCCTGGGCACTGCGTCGCCGGCGTCAGCGCAATGCCCACCAGCTTTCTTCGCGCCTCGCCTCGGGCGGGCGCTGCACTTTCCCATCTGGCCCAGTTCCCGCGTGGCGTGGCGCTTCTGATGCCAGCTGGGGTGACGGCGGCGCCGGCGCGGCGGGGTCCCTGGGGCGAAGCGACAGCATCTTCCAAACATGGCAGGAAAGATCCCCGCGCGCATGCCGTTTCTCGGGTGATCTGGCCTTTCGTGTCCATTTATCTTATTCGGCCGGCGGAGGGCACGCGTTCCTCTTTAACGTGATGGTCCACTCGGAACAAGAGGCCATCGTCGTGGCCGTCCCGAGAAATCGCGGTTTATCCCACCTGGCCGGGCGATACACGTTGTTTTTCCCCGCAGATCTGGTCAACAACGCGGGCCGATCGGCCGGAGCCTCGGGCGAATCCACTTTCACCTTTCGACTTAATGGTCGTGTTTGGTTCGGGGAAGGGGGAGTTCCTGACCATCGTCAGCTTGTTCACTGCTCCTCGCCGCGTCGGGAAACCGTCGATCCTGGACGGGTGATGTGGGGGAATGCATGCGGAAATGTCCGCCTACAGAGACGTTTAAGGTTATAGTTCTAGGTAATAGGAACAAGGTTCCTCACTGCAAACTGCATGGGAAGTCGAGAGAAGATATATATGCACGATTCAGTGGTATTTTGAAGAAAAACGAGCATGCTAATTGGCCTGGGATCACGGAGTGTTGAAACACACGCTGATGGCTGGCCTCACCTCGCATGGGGTGCGAATCGCACTGTGTGGTGGTATGTTGGAAGTGAAACGAGTGTGGTAAGTGTAGCGTCAAGCTCTTTCGTGGACAGTTGGAAGCATTGGTCGGATGATAACGCGCGAACGTAGTGTGCTGCAACCGCGTAGCGGTATCGAAAGGCACCTCATAGTTGAGTTTGCGGTGCGGCATTTTGTAGCCTGCTTCGCGTTCATTTTGTAGCCTGCTTCGCGTTCATTTTGTAGCCTGCTTCGTGTTCACTGGTAAAACGCCGAAGCAGCAACCGAACGTTTTATAGGGAAGTGAAGAGGCTTAATGTTCTTGAAGGTGTCTCGACTCTTCCCCTTTGCTTATTGAGGCATTAGGTCAGCCTGCTATCCTGTTAGCCTCCTGGTTATGGCCCGCGCGGATATAGCGTCAAAAAGCGCGCCTTGCCCGGCGACGGAGGGCCATTGTGCGCTGACACCTGTCATCCCAGCCTATCACCTATCACACCTATCATCCTATCACACCTATCACACCTATCACACCTATCACACCTATCATCCCAGGTGTTTGTGTGTGCCCTGGACAACCGTGAGTGCATAGAATAGACTACTACGCTGAGGTTAAAAGAGGCTGTTCCAAAAATCGGTGACGTTAGGAGCAGAGTTGAGAGGGCGAGTTTTGTCTAACCACCTGTGAAGTGATATATGGCCCACTTCGCATACTATCGCCTGAGAGGAAATAGAAATCCACTCGTTCTGAAGCAGCTTCTTATTTGAGGTGGATGTTTATGGTTGCTGAACGGCGAGCCCGGTTGTATGTGCGTCTTACGTGGAGTGGGGTGTAATGTGTGCCGAGGGCCGGAGAGGGCCAGGTCAGTGACGGACTCAGCGACTGCTCCTGGGTGGCAGAGGGCCGGCGTGGTTTTTATGGTGTCGATGCAGATGAAGCCGTAGTTGTTAATCGCGACGAAACGTTGTCAGAACTGTTGGCAATGCGCGCAGGTTGGAAAGGTCAGTTCTCTCGACACAACATTAGGATGCACCAGCAAATGGAACTTACCATCGAGTTGGAGCCAGGATTGCCGGGTAATTCTCACAAATCGGGCTCGATAGCAGTCGATAGCCGAAGACCTCTAGCATTCTGTCCATTGTTTCGGAACAGCAGTGTTGAAGATGCCTGCTGGCTTTCGGTCATTTTAGGTACAGAATCGCATGATGGAGGGGAAGACTGATGTCTTCAGTTCTGAAACTAAATATTGAGCACCTCCAGTGCTCTAGCTGTTTTGTTTTCAGAAGATCTGAAGCTACCAGGATTCAGCTCAGTCTAGCAGCGGGTTTCCTGCCTCTGTTCCTTCAAAACTTTGCCTATGTTGCGATGCGCATTGGCAGTGATCTGGATGATCTGATCTGATTGACAGTGATCTAGATGATCTGATGCGATCAAATGGATCGGGTAACGGGTTGTAGAAGTTTGAGGGGCTGGGGTTATATCCATGGCAACCGATTTTTAAGTTTAAGTTTTTTCAAATCAGTGTTCCTTTTCTAACCACACACATGTCAGCTATTTTAGGCCAGCAATGTTTCGAAGAGATTTAAAAATGCAAGCTCTGAAATATTTTTTGGATGTAAGATGGGTGACGCATAATTTGATAACTTGCGGTTAGCGGACCACAAGCAAGGCTATGCTTTTAAATACAGGTACAACGTCATACCTATTCCTACCAAAACTTTTCAAAACGATTTAACAGCGTTCGGTGGCATCTCTGACGCAGACGCGACTAAACAACACCCTTTTTCCTTTCAACATCCCTGTTCATAAGAATGCAGTACTTACAGAACTTACCTACATTACTTACAGACCTTGCTTACGGTACATGTCGAGCTTGCAGGACTTTCATACCTCAACATGTTCCAATAGGACTGAGGCGTAAATTAAATGGTCCTCAACGCCCGCCTTGCCCCACGAAGCACCAATGTAAACAAAGACGCACCAGCGTCGAACGCCCCCGATCTATTTACATTACTGAATTCCAGGCCTAGTATTTTCCCAGAGTTTGGGTGAAATGAAGGCATAAACTGGAAAAGTGTGCCAAGGGTCTCGTTTGATATAACAAACTTATTCTTAGTTGATGCTAACGCTATGATACGTGGTTCACCTACTGCAGTTTGATGGATTTGCATGAAAGCGATGTTGTGTAGACAAGATAATATTGTTAGCTTTGTGCATCGTAGAGTAACCAGGAAAAAAGAGAGATAGATGTATTGATATTGCAACCACACGCCGAAACATAATTTTGTTCGAGAACAACTTATGGCCAGTCTGGTTCTCTGCGCCGTGCTGACATTGTTGTGGGCTCTGATTTTACAGCATTTCTTAACACTTGTAGTCAGCATTTACTGTTTCTAACTCGATGGTTAGTGATTTATGATCCCTTTGCTGAGGACATGTTGGCATCATTTTGTTTAAAATTGACAAGTAGCGCTTATTTCTCAAGGAAAATGCACTCAGAAAAGGTTTTTAGACCCCTCTTCTTAAACTTGTCACTCCCAAGTGCATCTCTTCCATTCTGGCACCTTATGTAAGATAAGGCCATCCAATGTCAAGCGATGTGAAACTATCTCTGTGGGCAGATTCGGCCGTTGACAGGTCCTATGATTTAAACATAAATGGTGCATATTTTCAAGTTTTTAGAACGCTATTCCAATTCCAATCTTCTCATTGATGCAGCGTGCTTAGTTCTTGCTGAAGCCATATAGGCGAATGAAGCCACCACCTTCGCCCACTGGACCTGGCATGGCACATCACAGGCAGCGTGTGTCGGTGAGCAGTAGTGTCTATCTATCGGATCGAATTCTGAAGAGCTTTTCAACGCTGCCTTCCGCACGATCGTAATATGATTGGTGCTTGAGATGACAAGAGAGGTTTATTACGTGCTAGCTTCATTTGGCCTCGTTTTGAACGCCGTTTGGCCTGTCGACAGTAACGTTCACCATCGTTCAGAAACGGGTAGCCTCTAAGGTACCCCTCGTATGGCGAATGTAAAAAGTGCATTTTAGAAGGGCTTTGGCCAAGGTCGAAGCTCGATGCTGCGGACTTAGGTAGAATTATACTTGTCCTTGAATCCATGTATATTACCTTGCGCTAAGTGATATTTAGAATCATTGCCTTCAAAACTGTGGCAAACGTACTTCGAAGGAATTTCAGTTCCCCACAGTAACTCACCCAGGTTATCGATTGAACGAACGCAGCCTTACAACACCCATTGCGACTGAGTTGCAAAACGCTTACACTCGATTCCTGGTTGCCTGCGCGATGTAATCTACAATTGGCGGCACAGCGTCGCGACTAGCTCTTCGCGCAGCCGGTCTGGCCGCCTTCTCAGTATTAAGCTGCGCAACTCTACTCTAGGAAGCCCGCAAGCCGCTTGCGAACATTCTCATTTGAGACACCGTGGCCTCCACACACGTGCTGTTAGAACGAGTCCATTACGCTCTCGGATATTCCAGCTCTTGCGACGGAGGGCCGGATCGCCTCTGGTAACTAAGGACGCCAGCGTGACGGACAGCCTGCGAGCCTTCATGTCTGATCCATACGGAACGCACCCTCAAGCCCTCAGGAGGCCGATCCAGTATGGGTGTCCAGCTGGTCCTGCCTATGAGCATGGACATTCCCTCGACCGTGCATTTTCTGGGAGGGTCGCGGACGCACAGGCACCCACGGCAGTAGGTGGTGCGCGGTGGCGGTGCCTGTCGCGAATTTCGTTTGATTTTTCGCAGTCCTGCTTTTAAATAGACACCTGCCTGTCTCCAATGTTCGTTCCTGGTGTCCATCTCCCTTTTGCAAAAACGAGGTCTTCGATCATTGGGAGGATTCATTCATGAATCCCATCATCCAGTTCCTGGGTCATATTGGATGTTTCGGGAACACATAACTCCTCGCGCGGGTCAGGTCCCACTGGTTAAGTTTTTAAATATTTTATCTCTGTCGGGTTTAATGGCTATTGGCTTCTCCCTACTCATATGTGGTCGACTTCTATGCCTTTTTACTGTGTGTTCTTTGAGCTTGTTCCGTGTCGACTTTAACCGTCTGTTGAATTTTTTCCTCTTTTACTGTATGTCCTTTGACGTTTCCGATCAGTCTTCTGACCCAGTCCGTTTTTTTTCGTTCACTTCATTCGCTCAACCTCATTTTGCACGCCAGCTATCTACATTTCATTTGTTGTCCGGACACTAGATGTCTCAGCAAAGACGAAAACTACAAACGCACGGCACTTTGTTGCAAAAGAAGGACTGTTCTGAGTTCGAGTAATTCTTAGCTTTCATAAACCATTTTGATGCCTGGTGGGCCTATTTTTTATATTTTAGAGATCCTTCCAGGCGTCTGAAACCGTCAAAAATATAGGAACCTTTTTGTATCAGCTTTTGTATGAGCTTGTGTAACCTGCACAACTGCTACCTGCATTCTGCGGGGGAGTTGATTTCCCCTCTACGGTTCTTCAAACGCAGCTAGAAAATGAACCCTTGCCACACCAAATTCTTGGCACTTGTCACCGATCAAACTGGCATCCTTTGTGGGAATTTTGAATTTTGACCAGCCAATGTCAGTGACCAAGGTCAGATCAAAGAGGTCAGCATCTAACAAATTTGGACAATGCATAACTTTTTGTGGAATATTTTTCAGTATTCAAACTAGCTATAGTAATAGATCATGATTGTACGTACACTTTGTATCTTTCGGATTTTTCAAAACAGGCGAGTTCAGTAACGTGAAGTCGTTATGAAGTTTTAAGTGGGCGTCAACTACATTGGTTATTTGCGTCCCAAGTCGGGTGAATTTTTGCTGCTTTTCATCAAAAATGCAAATTTTGGCGTTTTGTTGTGTAGTCAGGTGTTTGCATGTGAGGAAAACAGTACTAACTCACGTGCACAATGATTGTATGACCACATATTTCTTCAGATTAGCCCAGGTCATGACCACCCTTTGAAGACGTCTTCTGCAAAACACATGCTGTGCTCAAAACGAGCAGTTTTATTAGATCATTTTGGGCGCACGATTCAAATACTCAGCTGAAAACATGGCGTAATATCCATATTATGCAGAATGAGGTCACGGTAGGCTACGCAAGGACTTGAAGGTCACATAAGGTCATCCAAGATTGATGACTTCTTTCGTCAGCAGAGGAGCGACTAGATGAACGAGTGCGACGCATGTAACCGCCTCTGTAACGTGTTTGTGAAACTGATGACGCAAAATTTCATGCATCAACGTGCGTATTGCCAACTTCTTACAAATACTTTAAACAAACGTCGTGATATGATATACCGACATGCCTATTCTCAGTTTGTTACAACATGTTAGTTAGCGTCGAATAGACTGTGTGTAATGTACAGAACAGGTGAGCAATCTTGAGTACCTGTAGATATTTTTACACTTCTTCTGGCCACATAAAAGTACCGTGCTGTTTTTGCGGCCACATAAAAGCACTTAGGCCCGGTTGCACTTCAGATTTTTTCCATTTGGATGGTTCATAAATTTGGCCTTAGCTGACCTCAGCTAACCTCTAAGTCAGCCTAAAATAGTATTGATGTGTATGGGACAATTTTGTCCCACATCTGTACGTGACGAAATAAACTTGGTCAGAACCACGTTGCTTGAGAAAACAAAAAGGATTGCTCCTGTAGTCTAGTAACAAACTAATTTTGAATGGTGATCTTATCTGACCTAACAGTTGTAGCGGAAACAACAGTGACTGGAATGAACTCACTTAAGTCTTAACGCTTCTTTCTGTGTCATCAATTTCCGGTTTGACGTGTTAACATATGCTTTGATTTCATTTATCGGGATTATCATTTTTGGCCTTTCGTGACCTGTTGTGACCATAAACTTGACTTAAGGTCAAACATTTGCAGTATATTCTTTGTGATTTAACGAGATCTTTACAACAGTATCGTTGTTTTTCTTGTGCGACGTATGAAAGTTGAAGATCCTAGGGGAAGACAATTTCCCCCGACTGAGGGCACGTTAACACAACTCCACTTTTTGCATGGAATTCCATGCATTCAGCAGTTGCAGAATTACAACGTTTTAGTTTTATTTTCTTCTGAGGTATCGATCATTCGTCAAGGGCATGAACTCTGTCTTATATATATATATATATATATATATATATATATATATATATATATATATATATATATGTGTGTGTGTGTGTGTGTGTGTGTGTGGTGTGTGTGTGTGTGTGTGTGTGTGTGTGTGTGTGTGTGTGTGTGCGTGTGTGTGTGTGTGTGTGTGTGTGTGTGTGTGTGTGCGTGTGTGTGTGTGTGTGTGTTTGTGTGTGTGTGTGTGTGTGTGTGTGTGTGTGTGTGTGCATATTTGTATATACAAATGTATCATTTGCCAACGCGCGACTGACTACATTGACAGCGATAAATAAAACAAAATTGCGCAATTCAGAAGAACAAACGCAATAACGCAATCATGAAAAGCGCAGAAGCAGCTAATAGCTGTTTTCACGAAGAACTTCCGGTGACTCTACTTTGAGACTAGACATTAGGCCAAGTATCACAATATTTCATCTCTTCTAGATACCACAAATCACGTATCTAGATAAGATTAATCATAAATCAAAGATCGCAAATCTGACAGCTTGCGCAACTTCTCACTTGGCAAGTGGTGTATGCCCATTGTAAATTTGAGCCTTTACAAAATATTCGTGCGAGCGCTATAGCTGGTTGATGTATGGAGAAATAGCAGCTAAGATGTGGGTCCGTTTAACGTGCTATGCGCCGCGCTCCCCGGAGTCGTTAATATCTAAGACGAAAGCCTCAAATTCGCAATGAGCAAAAAAGCATCCCCAATTATGGAGTGATGGCATTGCAGGGAGAGCCCTTCACTTCTAGTAGATAACCTTGGAACCAAGTTGTCATCATGGTTGTTTGACAACGATTTACTAATTTATAGTTTTGTCTGTGCAAGCTTTTCTCTTTTTTCTTGATTGTTTATCTTGATTTTAACGTCTGAACCAATAGCGTGCGCTTTTGACCGAGTTTGAATGGTGAAAAAGTTTGCGTAAGCGATTGCCGCCTCATTAGTGAAATGTAATACGACTTACATATTGCAGCATTATGGCTGCATTGGAATAGGGAAGGGCAGCACAGAGCGTAAAATTGGAGTCTGTGACTTGTGAACCAACGGAAAGTAATCAACACAAATGGAAAGTGTGTCTTTATTTTGTCGCGTACAGCCCCTGCTTGTACTTGCCTGCGGGTGCTTCCAGACAGAGTACATAATTTTGCTGAATAGTTGTATGGTACATGCAGAGCTAGGATTATCACCCCAAGCCATCGCTGGACTTCTTCCCGGTACGTTTTCTTACTCCAAAAACAATTTTGGACTTACGCTGCCCAGATCTTTATCGCAGATAAATGCGTTTACGGACATCTGTTATGTCAACGTCCGCGATGCGAGCATTAGCACACATAAATGTCTCAGATGTCTACCCTGCGTTACGAACGTCCGCGATTACAAACAAATGCGGTTACGAATATAGAATACGACACAAACACTCGCACACAGATAGACGGCTACGAGCAGATGCGCTACATACATTGGCGGTACGTACATGTGTGCTCAAAAACATCATTAGCACGTAATACCATCTGATCTGCTTACACATGCTACCGTGAACATCCACGATACAAACAGTCGTCATTTAAACATCCGCTTTCTCTTTCGAGCATCTGCGTTACACGTGTTAGGGCTTACAAACATCTCATACGGACATGAACGGCACCAGCACATGGCTCTGAACAATTTTCATGCAAATACATTGTTGCCACGCTTTAAGTGAATTTCCAAGGTGTGCAACTAAAATGTTTCATCATAAGTCAAACCAATATCAACTGTCCCATCTACAATCTGACAGCCAAAACCTCCTCAAAACTTGATAAGACTATGCTATCAGTGCTCTGATGAATATGTGTGACCGGATTGCCGCTCGTTACATAGCACAAGCTATAGACAATGATTGCACCGGGTCTTGGCGCATGCCATGCAATGTGCGCACATGATCCATGATGGACTGACGACGTGCGCACATGATCCGTCCTATGTAACAAACAAACATACATCACAGTCGCCAGTGACACTATCCTAGACGCGTAAACCATCTCAACGAGCTTATAACTGCGATCACTACGGTCAGCAAGCAAGGCCAACAGTGTTCTTTGTTCACAAGCTCCACGGCCTACACTGTCCATCAGCGCCAGGCGCAAATATCATGTCATATCATTGGGGCTTTACGACGCACTCAGCTGCTGAGGCTATATGGCGTTGCCTGCCTCTCACCCTGGCGGGAAGGGCGGGCACCGCGGGGGCAGGCGCAAATATCAAAGCCCGAGATCACTGTCCCGATTTCACCACAAAACCCGGAAAGATCGTATCCAGCGCTTAGTCTAAGACTGCAGGGATTCCCTGGGGCCGGGTCTTATCCAGGAATTTGTGCGCGACACGGCCGGGCGCCGCGCCGACCTCGCTGCACCAGAACCGGTTGGGCGCCGGTGGAGTGTGTCCAGGGTGTTCTCCTGGAGCTGTGGTCGCCGCTCGGTACCGAGGTCAACCAGCAGGTTTGGCCGGTCACTGCTCCTGCACCGGACTCAATGTACTTGGCACGGGGTTGACGTCCACTGGCTGCGTGGCTGGCTTGAGGGCCTTTCGCAGCGTGTTTTAGATGACAAACTTCACTTCCGGTCACGCATGGCGTACTTCAGGAAAGCATCTTAGGATCGATATTATTTGTAATGTTTTTTGCTGGCTTGCCTTCTTGAATTCACTGTGAACAGCTCATCAGGTGGATGACGCCGATCAGTTTACTGATGCCAAAGCTCCAGCCATTGTTGACGACCTTCGTGGTAGGGTGGAAACAACCCTCAGCATCACACTAAATTAGTTAACTCAAAATCACAAAAGCTGAACCTTACAGAACCGATCTTTTCCTCGTGAAATTTCCTCGACTTAAGTCAGAACACAATGATAATTTTTAGGTCAACTTGGGACAGGCAAAAAATAAACCTTCACCTGCAGTGAAGTTTCTTGGATTCTTTGATGATAACCTAAACTGGAAGTGTCAGGTATCTATCTGTGCGAAACTATGTCATAACACTTCAGTAGGTCTTGGCAAATTAAGCTCTCAGCTGTCACTTCAAACTTGAAAAGATTGCAGTTCAAGGGTTTGTTTATCCCATATGAGATACATACTGTCTCATAATGTAGCGTGGTTGTCATCAAACGCAAAAATATACGGTCCAAAAGCGTTCAATTTCGGCGCCAGAGTTATTAGTGGAACCGAGAAATCCGAACACATATCTACCACCCTGAAAGCGCTCGGGTGACTCAAAATTAACGAACCGTTGGTCGAGCACGACCTTGCAACTCCCCACCACCTTCTTACGTCGCCAACGGCGCTAGAGTTTACGTGACCTCGCTATTCTGCGCTCTGATGTGTCCGCGCGATCTACACGAGGCTCTGCAAGTCTTCTACGGACTGTGCGTGTCCGAACTGAACGTACGCGCCGCTCCTCTGTGTGCCGCGCCACGTGCACTTGGAACCGCCAGCCGCCAGACGTTAGGGCCCTAGCACCAACGAAGCATTTTCAAGTAGGTATGTCGAGATGGTTACAGGCTGAATGCGTGAATCGTGCAGCTCGAGCCCCGCATCACTGCATTATGGCTAGCGATGCTGTGACGCCATCATGGGACAAAGTCATATGGCACCAACGCTGCGGTGGCGTGAAAACGCTGTTTTTTTGCGGGCTGGTTTTAACATACGTGTGACCATAAGCTGATTTTTTCAACCTAGCACATTCAATGCCAAATTTTCAGGTGGGAAAGGACGTTGGTTTGCAACAGAGCCATAAAATCACTGCTGAAATGTGCTTCCAGCCTGCCCCCCCCCCCCCCCGACAAACAGATGGGGTTACCCATTCATCATTGATTTATCCGGAAGAACTCTAGCCGGAAATGATTAGACACAGTCTGTGTAAAAGAATACAGCATGCAACAACAACAACATAGGATGGAAATGAGACACGGCGGGCCAGACGGGCTCGCAGCACCCTGGAACGCGTATTGGGAAGTTGGAATACACATCCTGTAGCCTTAGGGGGAGCGTTGTCAGGGTGGATGCAGGGCTGGTCTGCCCTTGTGGGTAAGTGAGTGGTGAACCTCGGGCGCTTAAATACAGCGCGCAGCGCGTTGTACAGCCATCTTAGTTGAGAAAAGCAGTGTTTTCCTGTAAAATGGGCCGATTTCTGGCGAGTTTTGTAATTTCTGCCAGTCAAATAGTCCAGGCCCATATCTCAGCTCCGAAATAGTCTAATACGCATATTTAAGCGTGTTGGGCGGATTATCATTGGCGCACCATTTTCATCTACATATCCAACATTACCGATCTGCAAGGTAACCAACGCCTAGAAAGGTCATAGCACAACAGCGAAATACTAGGCACCTGCCCTCCTCACATTACCTTATTTTCACATTTCATTCCGTACACGTACTGCAGTGCGAAAATATATGCGCGATCATTGCCCATAAGTTAATGCAATGTTAACATTTCATATGATATTTATTTATTTACATACGAATATTGCTGTTGCAAAAGCGCATTACCTATAGATATTCACACGTGTTGGTGTAGGCGTACATTTTCATGCCTCGTCGTTTTGCGCGCCACTCGTCCGGGACCAGGGGGCTTTGCGCGCAGAGCGTGGGAAGGCGGACCAACCGGCCATGGTCGAGGGCGCCCCACGAACAAACACGTCCATCAGGCCGAGGGGTGAATGCGGCTCGGCTCGATGATCCGACCGATCATCTCACGTCGTCAAAACAACGCCAGGTGCTTCCCCCAGAACAGCCATGACGGCGGCCCATCTGCCAAAATCATCCATCGCGCCAAGAGAAATGGCGGCAAAAGCGAGCGATCGGAGAAACAGCATACGCCCAGAAACGCGCAAATAACATGTTGTGAGGATGTTTGCTGTTTCGCACCACCAACCGCGCCGGCTCCACCGTCGCCCCAGATGCCATCAGAAGAGCCACGCCACGAGCCACGCCCCATCGTGGACGGAACGCGGGGAGCGCCGTCCAAAGAGAGAGCCTTCACCCTGGAGGTCAGGCGAGGGAACGAGTCGCCGCTCATATTGGGCCCAGCAGCTGCGTCGGTGCCAAGCTGGCGAATTAACGTGATGCGTTTTAAACAGGGCTTCACAGCTACAAGCTAAAGCTACAGCTACAGCTACAGCTAAACAGGGCGTGGCTTTATGGCAAGGTCGAAATGTGATAAATAAATTTACCTTAACTTAAGGAGGACCCACGCCGACGGGCCAATTACAATGCCAAGGCGCAGGAAATAAGGGGGGGGGGGGTGGTCCCACCCGTGTGCGAGCCAAGGATGAATGGGATGATGTGGGTGCCAGCGGATGTGAATGCTTGGAGTGGGTGCAGTGGGCCGCCCAGTGCATACAGTCTGCGTGGATTAATTAAGGCCGGGGGGGGGGGGGGGGGCGGGGACAGGGCTCCTAGGTCCCAGTCCAGGGCAAGCGGGCTCTTGCCGATATAATTCGCCAGTGCGTGGGACCCTTGCCGATTGGGCGTATTAGTATGCAAGCGGTTCCGTTTTTGCCCTATTCAAATAGTATCGCAAGCTAAAGGGTGGAGGTGGGGTACCGTGATAAGGGCGCACAGCCATGGGCGGGGAGACAGCTGTTCATGGTGCCTGACCGGATCCACCATCCCGCTAATGCCCCGGTCACCCGCCTCATCCTAGCTCTGTGGCTCACATGAATGTGCGTTGGTGTCGGGTGCACTGGAGTTACAACGTGCCGAGCCGTGCGCTAACATCATCGGGCTCGTATGCTGGCCAATGGGCTCCTCATCATAAATTTGCTCTTGTGGGAAGGTGTGACAGCGGCAGCCGGCGGCTCACGACACCCAGTGGCGACCAGGCAGTCGCGCACGACGCCCATCGCAGAACCCCCCCCCCCCCCCCTCCCCCCCTGCCCACATTGGCCCCGACGGAATATGGCGCGGGTGCCGCAGTTAGAAAACGTGGTTTAGTAGGATTTATTTTTGCAATCAGCTCCTGGTATTGAGCTGTCTTTAGAAGGTTTGAAGTGCCAAATTATTATGTATGTTCGCATAAAATTAAAATGAAGATGTGGAACAGGGTTGCCATTCAGATCAATGGCGAAATCACCGTTTTTAATAATGTGAGTAGTATCTACCAATCTTTTCGCAGTATCAACCAAAAACCATACTGCGGGCTACCAAACTTCTGTCAAATGGTAACGTCACGTCTGCGTAGCCTTCTCTAATAGCCTTGGTGCAGCCTAGGTGCTTTTCTGCATTAAAAATGACGTATTTGTACGCGAATTGCGCATGAACTAACTGCTGAGTTCGTCACTATTTTTAGTACATGCACTGGCCTGGAAATAGAGATAATCACATTGTGGAGATTTTTGCGAGTGCATACATACATACATAATACATACATGCATGCATACATGCATACACACCTACATACATACATACCTACATACCTACATACATACATACATACATACATACATGCATACATGCATACATACATGCGTGTGCACATATATCCACACATACACACGCACATGCATATACACATGCTCGTACATACATACATAAATACACACACACACACCACACACACACACACACACACACACACACACACACACACACACACACACACACACACACACACACACACACACACACACACACACACATATATATATATATATATATATATATATATATATATATATATATATACATTCATACATACATACATGCATGCATACATACAGACACACCCACATACACACACATACACACACATGCATACATGGATCCTCGCCACGATGGTGCTCGGTGGATGTACAAGCAATATACCACGCTGTACAGAAGGCTGAATTTTATTCAAGCAATACAAATATGCATACGTTGAACGGGCAATGCGAGTACTTGCATATATGTTGGACGAATATGTTGGAAATACATATGTTGGAGATAAGGTAAGTCGGGTGAGACAGATTGGACGTCCGGCAACATATGACCTCTGAATGCCTGGGAAGATTGTTCTGGTCTTTTAGTTGATCTCGCATCTGACAGCATCCCAACTAAATTGATGTGACGATAGCGTTGTGTTGCGTCAGTGAGACCGAAGCTTACGCTACATACCTGTAAGTGTTGACCTGGAGACAGTGTGGAATGAGTGGGTAGAACTGAAAATGTTGAGCCAAAAATCCTTGTGTAAAAACATGTGCCAGAACATACCCATAAAATGCATCAATAAGTTTCCACGTCAAAGTTATTGAAGCTGATAATAAAAAGACGTTGCAGCCTAGAGGGCTAATGTTTAATTTGATACGAGCCGGCTAAAGTATGCTCTCCCTATACTCCGGAGTCGTGGTGAGACGTCTAATTGCATTGCCATGCACGGAAGAAAATCATGGGAAGCATTTCATACAAAAAAGAACATGGACGTCGTCGAGCTTTCTTTTGCTGCATATTTTACGAACCGCATGCCTGATTGCATTTCACATGCGCGGGAAACAGATTGTCAAAAACGCCATATGTCAGTGAGCTACGTATATGAGTGAATTGAGTACTGTTCGCATGTCCGTGCGTGAGCTGTACGCAACTAAGGCACAGCATGTGCCAAAATGGGCGCCCTAAATTGACATTGTGAGGTTCGAGTTCTTACACTGAATTATCGACCTTATACCAGGCACTGGTTTCACGGTGCTATAGGGCAAACATTGGTTATCGTGACACTACTCGTCGTTTCAAGCTGGGCCTAGGAGCATAAGTGTAGAAGGCTGAGCACCGTAAAGCAAAAAAGGACACTTGAAAACCAAAAGACGTGAATCCAGATAACACTGCTAATGCTGCTAATGCTAAAACCTAGGCAGACACTGCCATTAAAAGATGTCAAACAATGTTAAATCCTATGAGTTATTTCCGCAGAACGCCCAATACATGGCTGCACGCCTTTGAAACCGGTGGTTATTCGGGGGACGAAACCATTACTAAAATTGGCGATCAGCCAAAAAAACGCAAGCGATCAGCTGGATGGCCGCTTTCACTCCGACGTTTGCTCAGCAGCGGGACCACGTTGCTGAGCAAGCGTTGGTGTGAACTGATTTATATGCTATGAATGGTATGTGCTACCTATATACGCGGTTTATAGCATGCGTGATGTGAGACGTATAGCATATGCTATGAGACGTGTACTCTCCGATGGGGTGGGATCTTTGGTGAGACGGCCAATTAAGTTTACACACGCGGAAGAAAATCATGCAGACATTGCAGACACGGTAAAATGTTCCCATGGGAGTGTTGAGCTTCCTTTTACCGCATAGCAGGCAGAGCACGTGCGTGATTGTGTTCCAGATGGACGGAGAGAATGGCATCTATGTTATATGTCTCATATATACTGCATCACGTTGTCGTTCTACACCAATTTTGACATCTTTCAGTATCAGTGTTTGCACAGATTTGGAGCATTTTCTTGACTCACGTGTCTTGGTTTTCAAGTTTTAAAAATATCGCCTCCTTTACCTTACTCAACCTTCTTCACTCGTGATCATGGTCAAAAGCCCAGGTTGGACTGATGAGCTCCGTCAATATAACAGATGTTTTGCTCTATAACGTCCTTTAACCAGCATCTCCTGGTATATTGGAGGTCAACAACTTAGTACAAAAACTCTGAACTCATTACGACAAAAAGCCAGGAGCTGAAAGCTTTTCTTGCTTATACTAAGCCATAGATTAACGCTATCTTGGCATATGCTGCACCTCAGGGACACAGCCGCGCGCGTGACTGGAGTCCTCTGGGCGCAGTACACTTTACCGCTTGGCGTGTTCAGCAAACTAGTCCCCAACCAACTGTATGCAATTACATGGACAGGCATACCTTGCAGTGAAAGGAAGCTTGCACAACTCACCGAAACATTTTGGCATTTATCACGGCGGAATACCGTAAATGGACAGTGTAATGTCCGGAAACAAGGCCCGCAATTCCCCACAGTACGTAATTCTCTTCCAAAATGATGGGGTTATGGGATTTTACATATATTTGTTTCGCAACTTGCGTAGGCACCATGTTAAAGTTCAGGTACAAAGTAAGTGGCTAGAATATAGATACCAATTTAGCCTATAATTGTGGAAAGTCACGTCCACGCCTTTCGCTGCCTGCCCCATATCTTACCTGACCGCACGGCCCTTAAAACGTAATGTCCCAGCCTCTTGGCGTTCCTTGTCGCTCTGAGCTTGCATCAAATAGACCTTTTGCCTCTGACGCCACGGATGCCCGGCGCGCGGTAACGTACGCAGCCGCTGCGGCCAAAACGGCGCCACGCAATCATCCACGCCAGCTTGGGCGGTCCTGCCAACGTTCCAAAAAGTAATTAGAACCACCCACATAGTAAGGCTACGTTGTTACTTAAGCTTATGTAAGCCGTTAGGAACTGCAATGTTTACCGATGCGCAAAAGGTTTAGGGTTTCAATAAGAGGAAACACATACACGTGCTGCCACAAAAAATGGCACCGATCGCCGGCATAAAAGTAAATAATCATTGTAGTCGGTACCGCGTCACATTCATACTTTTCTGCGTTTGCCAGATACGCATTTATGAGTTGAGGGTAGTGAGGCGTCGCCAACAGAGGCTATGTCGCGTACACGACGATCACGGCCGCTGCTTCTTCACTATGAGCACACACAGACCTTAGAGTGCAGATGTTATGCTTTTCGCGTGTAAATGGAATGATATCTGTAAGGTCCGGAAGTATCCGAGCGAGCATTCATAATTGTTGTCTGCCGCGCTTGTAAAACCTGTTGTCATCGTGAGAACCGGGCTCTCCGCATCAGATTGTTAAGCTCTTCGCGTCTTATTTGGATCGTGACCAACTTCTATGGCAAAACAAACCACCTGTGAAGCCCGCTAGGATTATCTGGTGGATATGATGTACCGAATCAGTCTTGATTGCTTAAAAGAGACATAAATCTTGATAATGTTTTTCGCCAAAAAGTTAACAAAAATCATTCCGATAACTAGCATCGTCCCTGGGCCAACGTAAGACCGTTTCCTACCAACAAAAACTTAGAGGTTAAGACCACATCATACCAGTTGACACCAGATAGGCAACTTGACACAAGCCCACCTAAGAGGTTTGGAAATGCCTTCGAAAAATGGACAGGATCTTTTTAATGTTCTCATTTGAGGGCTAGTCTATGCGCACACATACCCACACCCACATCATAGCAAAACATAGCCGTTTAAGCAATAAATGCACGATGAGCACAATGGCCGCTCACGGTGTACGCCATACACCGTGTACGCCATACACCTACACACGTACATATTTTCTGTGCAGCTTTTTAGTCACGCCATCGCAAATAACCATCAAAAATTCATGTCGAAGTTCAACCAAGCTTTAAGGACATTGTGCGTGCCGCGTGGTGAGATGGTGACAGAGTGTCTAGAGTATGATGGCAGACACTGCCCACGTCTGCCATACTTGACTCGCGGATGTTCCCGGATGTGGCGCGGCGTATGAATGTATCCACATTGAAGGTCTGTTACATTAAAGCGCGAGAATGCGCGACGATGCGGTCGCGACGATACGGCTGCCTTTGAAGGTAATGCTGGTGATGACAGCGTGACGGTAATCGTGGAAGCTGACGGCGTCAGGTAAATACAAGTAAATATAAGGAGTGAATAAGAATACGCATTTGTGAAGAGTTGTGTGATTTGGTTTCCGCTAAACATAGGAGCATCGATCACTCTTTCGTGCACTTTTAAACTCTGTTCTTTTAGAAACCTCACCCTGCCTTTTCTGTGCCAGAACCACGAAAAATGCAGCAGTCTCACGCGGAGGCGCACCGGTATGGAGCATTCCATTTTTCCAATAGCAGTGTATGCTGAAAGAGCGGTAACTAACGCTTCCATGTTGCTGCCTCCAGAATGCAAGTTTATGTTTCAAATATGTGAAAAGACTGGAATGCCTTATGTCGGGAGACACCTCAACAGCAGCACAGCCAGAGCCTGGGCAAAGGGGGGTTGGGCGGCTCCGGATTGAGTAAGAGGCCCTGATGTTGAAAGACCCGCCCAAAAAATATCGGTGGAAATGGCCCACTTGTTAATAAAGGGCCCATTTTTCTTTTTTATAAGCAGTTTACCTTACATAACTTAAACGGAACCCCAGAGCTACTAGGAGATCAATTGTTTTAAATTTTGAAGGCAATAAACTAAAGAAATGAGGCGTTAAAAGACAGCATGGACCAAATTACCGGGGCGCTTAGTTTTAAAATTGTGTCTTGGATATTTTTAGGCCGATAGAACTAAATACCTTTGCCAGAATTTTGACTTGGACTCTTTTGAGGACCTCGTGGACGTTGATCGAAGATCGAAATGAGTCAAAGATTTGTAGTTACAGGGCCAGCCCATGCTGGTCTGGAAATAGTGAGCATTCAGTCAAAATCGATTGGTGGTGCAAATAATGTAGCGTAGTTTTGAACACACACGCTAGCAAATCTTAGCAACCAAAAACTCGACGCCCGGCGTTGCAGGCTCCAAAGGCTGCTCGACATTGGTTGTGCGGCTGACACGGAGCGTTGGCCAATGGACGAACAAAAATGCGGTGGCGGAACTGCAGGAGTAAGAGGAGAATTATTATTTTTGCGTTGCTGCAATTGTTATTCTATCCAGATGACAATCTCGAAATTAAAAAGGACAAAAACGACACCATCTTATTCTATACGGTAAGGATACATTCTGAAACATTTTCGAAGCATTATTTCACGACGGTCGTTCTCGCGCGCATGCTGCCTCACCTAGCGTTACTCGTAGCGACCATAACGCCGTTAGGTTGTACGGAGACTGTAACGCGGGTCATGGCTGTTGTTTTGAAATTGCGACCGCGCAGGCTCAAGACTGTTTGATGTAAGTTGTTTTACTTATCAATTCTTCAAAAGCATGAACGTTTTTAGGCAATCATGGGTTGACCTTTTTATTTTTGACCTCATTTCGACCCTATCTTTTCAACAATATGAAAATCCGCACTTATTTCGGGCAACGAGCGCCCTTGAGTAGAACACTAGGTTCATCCTTGTTCCTCGTCAAGGACTGAGGGACCATTCCATCCCAGCGCGGAGTGCCTTCCGGCCACCATTCTGGCGACGCGGGAGTGGGGTCCCCTGGCCGATACGGAGGCCCTTAGAGGGATACATCCTATGACATTGGCTTAGAAGGATATATGATATGACATATTATATGACCCTCTCCCTGACGCGGAGGCCTTCTGACCCGCGCAGTTGCCCCGGGTTAACGCAAGAACCCCCATTGATGTAACAATATCCTTAATCGCCGCAAGTGCTCCAATCATAGGCCATAGACCCCAGTTCGGCTTAATGGGTCCATGCTGGAATGGAGTTGGAGAGCCCACCGTCCTGTTCTGGGGTCCTGACTGACACAGAACCCTTCCATTGTCCTGATGTGAACTGATCATACGTTATTTGGTCTCCTTTCATTGTCAGAAGGCCTGGACCGCGAGAGGCCCCCTGGCATTTGGGGACCCGTCGCCGTCCTTAATCAGCAAATGCTCCCTTAGACGACTCGACGTTTTTTGCTGACACAGGACACTCCGTTAGGTGCTGTTGGCTGTAACCGTCACAGGAGCCCCGCATTGTTGCGGTTTCCTGAGTCCCGACAAATGCAAATCATGGGTCAGGCCTTGTCCCTGCTTGGAAAATGGGCTCCCCGAGCTGAGACCTACGCCGAGCCGACTGTTAAGTGCTGGTGGTCTCTGGCCGAAATACAGGCCCGCACTGCCCCAAGGGTCCCCAATCGATACAAGAGGTCCTCTGACTGTCGTTTGCGGTCACGGTCCTGCGGGCAAGGGACCGCCCGCATTGTGACCGACGGCCAGCTCTTCGGGCCCTTGATCTTTAGTCCCGAGATTCCATTCTGCCACCCTTAGGGTGGAGACACAGGGGCCCCGATCTTTGTTTCATGAGCCCAGGCCGATCCAAATCGTGGGCTCCGGCTTTGCCCTTGCTTGGAAAATGAGCCACTCGGGCTCAGACCGACAAGTAGCCAATTGTTCTGTGTTGGAAGTCTCTGCCCGACATGGACACCCGCATTGTCTCAGGGGTCTTCGATCGTTGCAAGAGGCCCTTTCACTGATATCATGCCACGGTCCTGGGGGCTGGGACTCATTACGAGATCTGTCTCCGACCCTTTGGTCGCTCATGCCCTCTAATCGGGCTCTTGATCGTCGGTAACGGCGGCCCCCCGGGCCACCGTTACCGACAAAGCTGCCCTCTGTCGATTTGGGGGCCTCGCCAACACAGGGGCCCCTTTCAAGCACTGTGACCCCGGACGGATACAGGGGCCCCGACCAGTGTAAATTGCTGGGTCCCAGCTTTGCTGCAAGTTAGGAGGTGAGCGCTCATGCCAATAACAGCACGGAGCCGCCAACTGTTCGGTGGTGCCTGATCGACATATATACCCCTTATACATCCCGGAGTCCCCGATCGGCGCAAAGGGCTCTCTGACTGTCAGCTGAGGCCGGTCTTTGCAGGCCGGGCCCCTGAGGAAGACTTCGATGGGCCCTGTGTGTCTTAAGGCCCTCCAATCGGTCCCTGGATCGTTGGTCCCGGTGGGCCCCCTAGGCTTTCTTCGGCCTCCTTGAACATGGCCTCCGGCCGACTCGGAATCCATTGCAAACATAGGGTCTCAATTAGGCACTGTGGGCTTCCGACAGGCGCTGCAGCCCTGACTAATTTAAATCACTGGCTCCGGCTTTGTCCCTGGTTGGAAAGTAAACCAAACCAGGGACAATTTGGTTGGGAAAATCCGCATCCATTCAACATTTACAAAACTGTTGTTCGCGCATAACCCAGCCGAGCACCTGAACGCCGCATAGACCTTTGGCCTCCGACGCTGGACTACCTTTGCGTGACCTGCCAGCTCCGTTCTGAGCTGTCCGCCCCGTGTTCATGCCCCATTTAAACCTGACCTTTCAGTGGCCCTCAATCTATTCTGCGCGTCGACGGTGGCACCGTCTATTCGCCAGGTGGCTTCTACAATCTGGCCGGTTATGCGCGTATATTTAAATACGGTATGTCCCGTGTTTACAGGTATGCTCTCACACATATTGCCAGCCTTTTGAAATGGAACTGGTCCTGCAGAATAGAAGATGGTCAAGTGGATCGTCTGCTTAAAAAAGCTACCTGCACTGTTAATACAATCTGCACTGATTGCCAGGTGCGCTATCGGTCTCAAGCGGATGAAGCGTCAATAATGGCGTTCACAGTTGATTGTGCTGATTGAAACTATACGCTTTGCAAACTCCGTGGGGCTCAGGATGTTTTTTGCAGCGATTCGTCCTGTGGGTCGAAGAAATGGTGAAAATTAATGAGAAAACCATAGCATTCGTCTGGAAACTGTAACAGTGATAATTGAGACCCCAGCCAAATAAGACCTGCATGATTGTGTGTTCGACGATTCCGTTCGTGTGCCACATGCTGACATTGAGATAATATTTGTTTTGATGTGTTGCGTTTTCTATGTAGTGCCGAGGTTCGAGAGAATTTTTTTCTGCTCTGTGAGTAGTGGGGGAAGCTGTGTTGCGGGCATCCATAATGCACAAATTCCCATACAAATTTACAGCCGAAATAATTGTTCCCGCTACGCAACATGCGACCCAAATGATAAGTCAAATAATGGGTCACGTGATGCAGTGACAGCTCCGGGGATGATTTCCATGTCTTGGCTGTTTGTTCTTTGCTTGAAACATCATTTGCGTCTTTTTTAAAATGCACGTAGGTTTTAGAGAGTCTGAAAGGTTTGCATGCATGCGTGTGTGTGTGTGTGGGAGGTGGGCAAAACCAACTTTCGAGTCGGTTACTTTCTTGCGTTGTCATAAAATTACTGCTTAGCATTCCGAGAAAGTTGAGATGACATGACACACAAGGAGCTCGTACCCGCTCCCACGTCTATGAAAATGTTTTTGTGCCAGCCTCCTGTGAAGCAAACGATATTAGTGAAGCTGTATTATAAACGTTTGAGAGCATCTTGCATTGGTATTAAATGATCGGTTGCTACAGGTGTAACATTTCTCTTAAACCTGCCTGGGGGACCTACTGCTCCAAAAAGCTGCTTAAAAGTGTTTTTTGGGAGCAAATCTTGCTGGATTAAAGCTCGAGGACACTTAAACGTGCATTGAATTTTAAGATTTTAAGTTTAATTTTAAGCTTTCATTTTGTCTCCAAAAACAGCTCTTCATCATTCAGGCATGCTTCCAGGACGCTGGGGACCCTACGTATTTGAAAATAATCCCCTTTAATGCTCTTTAATATTCTCTTTAATAAATCTCTTTTCTTCCTGCGCCCACTAACAAGCTTCAAGGCGCATGTGCTCACAAACCAAAAATGATGTGAACAGGGGTGTGTGCGTACGTGCGCGTTTACGTGTACGTGTACGCTTACATTTACGTGTGCGTATGCAGTTTGCATGTGCGTGTGTGCGTGTTTGTTTTTTTGTTCATGCGTGCGTGTGTGTGTGTGTGTGTATATGTGTGTGTGTGTGTGTGTGTGTGTGTGTGTGTGTGTGTGTGTGTGTGTGTGTGTGTGTGTGTGTGTGTGTGTGTGTGTGTGTGTGTGTGTGTGTGTGTGTGTGTGTGTGTGTGTGTGTGTGTGTGTGTGTGTGTGTGTGTGTGTGTGTGTGTGTGTGTGTGTGTGTGTGTGTGTGTGTGTGTGTGTGTGTGTGTGTGTGTGTGTGTGTGTGTGTGTGTGTGTGTGTGTGTGTGTGTGTGTGTGTGTGTGTGTCTGTGTTTGTGTTTGTTTATGTGTGTGGGTAAGCGCGGCGGACTGAGGACAGTTGTCCGCAAAGCACGCACGGAGTGAGGACAGTTTCCATGAGTGAAGACATTTTTCCGTCCTCACTCCGCAGGTCCACTCAGACTGCTTCGGCATCGCAATTTACCTATTGGGTAAATATTGGCATTGGTCACATCATATTTCAGCCGACCGAGCCTTTCTCCCATTCAAAGTATTTAGACTCATAACCCAGAGCGAACGCATTGTTTGATCCGACTGAAATATGAAGTTTAGATGGCAATCGGCTAACGAGGGTCAACCTAGGCCCGAGGCGGCCGTCTCGAAGGTTTGTGCAACACGTAGAATCATCCGCATTTCTGTCTGGTGAAAGCGCGGAGTCCAAATTATCCGTTGAATTGGACGGCACGACTTGGTTGCTGGGTTCAGAATACACGCAACAAGCAATGCTCAGCAGGTACTCTGAATTGGCAGCCACTGTTCGGACGTGAGCTGCTGTCAAATCAAGGTTTTCTCTGGGAGATTTCTTAACTTTGGGGCAGAGGGAGTGGAAACTCACTTGCGTAAACTCACTTGTGCGTAAGCTCACTTGGCTTCAAATTTGAGGTTTCTAGGTCATGATCTTTGAGTCGAATAGTGTCAAACAAGGTCAAACTCCAGCTTGGCGTCGCAACTGTCCCCGGGGTTCCTCATGCAACCGCCGTGAACCTATATGCTTGTTGTAAGCAAGAGGTCAGTGGGGTTAAATTAAGATCAGAGACCTTGTTTGACCTTCATGGAGTCAAGACGATCAAATACCTAAGAGATTGCTGCTATTTTGTCATTCGAGCATGCGCCAGGAATTACACTAGGCGGTATGTTATTAAAACAAAATGTTGTCGTATAGTCAAGATGGCCAAATACCTACGAGATTGCTCCTATTTTGTCATTCGAACATTCGCCAGGAATTACAGTAGGAAGTATGTTCCTAAAACAAAATGTTGACCTGGGTCATCTTTAGTCAGTGACCACTCCGACCTTTAAGGAGTCGATGGAACATGTCTGTTGCGGTCCCTGTCATTAATAAATTTGAAATGAGCACCAGAAACTATCCCATAAACCAAGCTCTCGAGCAAAAGAACTGGTTAATTTTGAGACAGGGCTGACCTTTGTACCTTATCCCATGTCAATGAAATTGGTTGTTATTCTTAATTCAACCGCTTTATTGCCTAAGAAACTATTTCAAATTCGTATGGATTGTCTGTTACTCGGTTGTTGCGTCACGTTGAACGATTCCTTAGAAATGTCCTTCACTGACAGCCATGGCCTGACCTTGACCTTGTAGGGGTGCTGGCCTAGTCAGCGTCCTTACAAGGCACGTTTAATTCTTTCGCATCAAAATATCTGGTATTCAGTTCTCTACACATACGCAAAATTTAGCACTGCTACACCGCGCCGCTCGGAAATCATTCTGGAAAAACCCTCTGGAGGGGACAATTTGACTCCTGCCCGAGCGCGTGTCAATGTAACCGTTTCTCACAAACTATTAATCACTGACCATAACGCAAAACCGAGACGATAGCTCGGCTACATGGAACAGGTGCAGTTTAGGTACGTACTGATATGTAAAAATACTGAAACAACTTGGTGTCGGGATTTTAGATAATAAGTATGCTTTTGGATTATACCAGTTAACCTGGCGATCCAGTCAAACGTGTTGAATATCTCTATACCGATTCCCTAGTGAGCACTGACTAGTTCCTCCCTCACCCCGCAGCCGGTCCCCACCACCTAGGCCCCTCCCTTCAGCGTCGGTCGTTTAACGCGGTCTGAGGCACAGCGGAAGGATGGGGGGACCGACAGTCGTTGTTTCACAGCCGGTCAGAATACATGTGAGCTTCACACGGGTCACGATCCTTCAGGGAAGATTCACTGTGGTGTCATGTCTTTCGTGCTCACTGCATGGATGACACATATTTGCGACTGGTAACATAACTCCGCGAACCTGAGCAGTGCAGTGTTTTTAACGTTACGCGTTCCGTTAAAGTCGTTTCGTTCTCCATTTCGTCGTTGGTGCTGCTCGTCTTTTGTTCGGGGTGCGTTGCATGTCCGTAGCTCGTCGACCCTGATCGTAATCTGGCGGCATCGTCGCGGACTGTCCGGACTTGGGAAATCCCAGGTAGCCAGTTCCCAGCAATATGTGCCCACGGTTTTATTCACGTTCCACAGACCGTGTAGATGGGGGTTTCTGATTTGCTGCAGCTGGTCTTGCAAGATGTGCACAGGACTTCCCCCACTTTTAGGCGACCGTGCAGATTGAGGCTTATGGATAATGCGCCTGCCACTCGTCGGCGCTGTGATATCCTTGGGGGGGGGGGGGGGGGGCGCTCTCTGTGGAAGGGATTGGTTCACTTCATCGCAGCCGCAACAATGCTGTTCACTTTCTTGTATCGCGCCATTAGCTTTTGGTTTGGATGTGGGCACATCGCCTTTATCACACTTCAACTGGCGCCTGACGCCTAATTAGCACCTGACTCTTCCATCACAACAGCACGCAAGTGGTCGCTAACTGGTTTCCCCACACCATTTTGGATTGGTTTTCGGTGTACAGCGCTGCGGCTAAGTAAAGAAGCAGCTCATTTTTAGCCACTCCTCTGTCTCTCTCTGGCTCCCTATACGAGTTCCGACAGACCTACCAGTGTTGTTCGGTTCGGTAGTAGGAATGGAGCGTCCAGCCAAGTAACGCTCCATTATCGTTGCGGTGTGCGCTTGATTCTTAAGGCCGTATCGTTGGTATGTCACTCGTGTGACCGGGGCAAACAAGTGGGATTTCTCATCCCTGTCACACCTGTGATTGTATATAGCAAAATGGGTATCCTCCATATTGTGTCACTAGTTGTAATGCCTGACATCGCTGCTGCCGCGCCGGCCGCCCAGCCCTCTGACGGGTCGGGCCGGCTATGTTCTGGGGACTCGGGCCCGGCGTGGCTCGTGGTCACTCGTGTCTGCCAACGGCGGACAGTACAGCTCGTATATCGACACTATGCCTCCCAAACGTAGCTCCAGTCGCTCTAGTTTCATCAGAACCATGTTCAAATATGCAAACAAAATCACATACTAAACTTCGTCGAAATCCCAGTTGGTCGACTGTCAAAAGTAATTTGTCTTTGGTAGTGGTGGCTTGGAAGAACCGTAGAACATAATTATGAAAAATTAAAATCGACTTCGTATGACCATTTTCTCATCCTTCTCTTCGACCTGAGAACCTGGACGTGGCCCTGTGTCAGCTCTCGACCTGATCACATCACTTGAAGTGTTGTAACGCCATGTTGATGATGCACTAATGTCTTTTCAACTTTCGAAGGAATCGTGCGACAGGTTTTTACCGGAGTTGTCTTCCATGGTTGCAAAAAGTGTTTGTCTTCCATGGCTGCAAAAAGTGTTTGTCATCCAAGATTGTAACATGCGTTGCGAAAAGTTCTCCAACACATGAAGACATACGTTCGTCGCACAAAGCAGTGCAAGCGGACAATTCTCCGTGACATCGACCCAACCATGGACAAATCTTACACCCTCAAATCACGAAGCTTGCTCAGAATTGCTGTATGGTGACCTGCAGCGCTGAAGCGGAACCTTCTGATTTCAGGTCGAACGGTGAAGAGGTCAAAAGTTCGAGCCTGAGGCAAATTGGGGTCTCACACAAGATGTGTTGCTCAAGTGTATTTTTCTCTACCATCAAAAGTGGTAACCCCATCAAGCTATGTATTGTCTGACCTTCCATAGAACGCCAAATACGCCTCCGGAGCTCAGTCCACCTTCAAATGCTCCGAGAGCAGATATTTGTATTTCCTTAAGATAAACTCATTGGCCTTCTAAACGAGTAATTCATGAAAACAGTGTGCTTTAGTCTCCTTTGAGCTCACAGTAAGCATGGTAACAGATCATCTTTGGGCTAGAGTTTGCCAATTGTATTTCTTTTGACCATAGTCTGCTTCAGTTGAAGCTAAATTGGCAGGAGAAGCGAAAACGCATTCCATGAGGAGGGACTTGGCCGCCGACCAAACCTGTTGACATCGCCATGATTCGGGTCAAGGGCGCCGATCGACACCAAAACTTCCCCATACGATGCCCTTTGGTCAATAACCCATCCCTTCCAAAAAAATGGTGGCTTAGGGTCAGGTCAAAAGGTCACCAAAAACGCCCAAAAATAAAATTGGTTGAGGCAACACTTTTGATGACCTTTAACCTGACTCAAAGTCACAATGTTCTGGAAAGCATGGGCTATCGAACAAGCGACATCAAATGGTGAAGGTTTGGTATCGATCCGTCCCATAGACTACTAGCATGGGGACATCCGCAGTTAATGTTAGTGGTTTGGGGCGTTTTTGGTGACCTATGACCTGACCCAAAGCCGCCATATTATGGAAATAGCAGGATATCGAATGTGGAATATTGGTTGGTGAAGGCATGGTGCTAATCGGTGCAATAGACTGGGAGTATGGGGTTGCCTGTAACTCTATTTTTCCGCGTTTTTTTGTATTTTTTGGTTAACTTTGATCTGACCCAAGTTCACCATATTCTAGACAGAATACAGTATCGACCATGGCACATCGACTGGTGAAGGTTTGGTGCTGATCGATCTCATTGGCTCGGAGAATGGGGTTGCCTGCAGCCAATTTCGGTAGTTTTGAGCGTATTTTGGTCATGTTTGGCACGACCCAGTCACCATTTTTTGGAAGGGATAGGATATCGACCATGATATATCGATTGCTGAAGGTTTGATGCTGATCGGTGCCATAGGCTCGGAGGAGAGGGTTGTCTGCAACCCTGGTTATCTGTTTTGTATTTTTGGTGACCTTTGACCCGACCCAAGGTCACCATATTATAGAAAGGGTAAGTTATCAACCAAGTGGCATCGAACGATGAAGGTTTGATGTCGTTTGGTGTCATAGGCTCTAAGCATGGGGTTGTGAGCAAGTTTGGTAGGCCATTTAGCCCTTTTCCATTCCCTGCCAGGAATTACGTAGTTTCCAATGAAAAACTAGCCATTTAACCGCGTAAAATTGGCATGACCCTTCTGTGTCTTCTTGGGAGCATTTGTCACGTTTAAATCCTTACCACATGCAAGACCTCTTAGTGAAAATGATATACACAAAGTTTCTGATCGCTTGAAATATATAGTTGATAGACATACAGCATCTAACAAACTAGCAACACGCACTAAGAAAGAAATCGGAGCCACGCTCAAAACACAGAATCTCGAATACTACAAGTCGTGCGAAAATCTACATTACTGTGCAAAAATGCGTAAAATAGATGCGCTCGCTTGGCTGTCCCCGCATCATTCTAGCTTCTCTGTCCCACTTTTTATCTCAGACTCTTTGTGCTCTGACGTCTCGGACACCCGGACATTACGATCGCCCATAGGGATAAACTTATGGTACCTTAAAGTGCGTTCATTGGCCTTTGCTTTAAAGGAAGTTCCCCTCCTTGTTGTTTTTTTTTCAATTATTGTTGCATAAGACATGTACTATTTGATCAGTTATACCAGTTTTCTCGGAATTCTTCTGAATAGCTCAGAATTTCTATTTGAAGCATCCGACCCTGCGAAAGAAATCTAATTTAACTCACTGCACATCACTATCGAAGTAATACATTTATTTGCTCTGGTTTTTCCAGCGCGTGGGTTTTGCAATGTTTGCAACACAATTATGTGTTTGCAACACACTAAGATATGCGAGCATGCAGCTATCATTCCGCCAATGCAAGGAAACGTTATATTCTGGTTTCGATTTCTCCCTATGATGCTTATCACGGTGGCTTTTTCGGTTCGCTTCTTTTTTCCTTTTTTCTTTCTTCTTTGGGAATTGGAGAATCACATGAAAAGGGCATTCCCTTTAACTTATTTTTTCATAACGCACCTTCTCTTCGTCTGCAGAGATGACGTGAAAGAATTGATGCGTGCACTGATGTTCTCCTCACAGTTCTGGTACTTGCCACCACTTATCAAAATCTGTCCAGATTTGGGAGTGGCGCGTCCTGTTGCACGCTTCACTACACCCCTACGCCATCACTAAGTTTTTACCATATGCGGTGACAAAAAATGATCTCGCCGGCCATGCCCCAGCATGATTGATGATGAGAAAGGTCAATAAAACTGCGCTTGTTCTTGAACTGACCTGAACAACCGCATGCAGAGCAGTGCACCTTGCACAGAACGAGGTGTTCTGGGACGAGGCTGGGCGAAAGATGGGAATAAAAGTCTGTATCAGAATTTTTGTGTGCTTAAAACAGTGGAAAACAAAACCAAAATCTGAGGTTTTTGTGAACTCAGGGTAAAGTACGAACGGGTGTACCAATGTCCCGAGCTTACTTTTCACTTGGGGGGTTGACGCTACTACATACAAGGAGGTTGGAAAAATTGTCATTGCTGACATATTTAACGCCGCAAAAATGGGTAGGGACATGCGGTATTTGACTGCTTATTATTTGGCCTCTACGTCTTGCTCTTTTCAGGCCCAGTCACCGTCCTGTTGGTCCGGTTTTCTGTCCAAGTATGAGTATTTCCTGATGCCGGACTTCCTCACAGTTCACTGAAGACCGCATGTTTATAGCGTGATCACGACTCGTGATCGTTAGCAATGCTCGCGTCAGTTGAATTGGTAGAAAATACATGCCAGGTTTCAAGTGACCATTAGGAACTCCTCTCAACCTGGCTGTAAAGGGTACACCATGCGCCGAAGATGCTACATTGCCACAATATCAACTTAGCAGACGTTGAAGACGCCTATTTTTCACCGCGTGTTATAGAATTCAAGGAAACTAGGCCTGCCAACAGGTTTTCTAATTTCATATGTGTAAAACGAGCAGGTGCAACGGGCGCTTATAACCGCCCCCCCCCCCCCCACTCTCACCCCTCCAATGCCGCACTCATCCTTCATTGGGCCCGTGTTGAGACCAAAGCTGCTGTATTACTGCTGCTGGGCCGTCCCCACTCCTACTCCTCGTTTAATTACACCACTAATTACTTTTAGGACGCCCATCCCTATTAACGATTAAGCAGTGATATACAAGCACTGCACGAGCCATCACTGTCAGCAGCTTTTTGTAGGAGGCCAACGATCTATATCAATATCTGGTCTGGTTCAGCGAGTTGGTGAGACTGCGGTAGCGTCTTCGGGTATCTCCGGCACTGGTAATAAGTTGTGTGTGAGATCGGTTATAACGTGTTCTTAGAGATTTCATGATCAGCAATAAGTTGTGTGTCGCTAGCTTAAAGATTGACCCAAGCAGGTCAGGTAAAAGGTACAATTACCCTGAAATTTTAACTTTTTGGCTTTACATGCTCACGTGCACAGGACCTGGCATTGTGCCGACACGCGATCTTCTCAAATTCTTCATGCATATCGGTTGTTTAATCCAGCGTGCAATGGTATGTGACTTGGTGTGTTTTGAGCATACGTTTATGATGTAAGGCTCCGTCGATGTGACAGTAATAGCAAGCCGCGCAAGTCCGCGGAATCTTCGGTTCCGGCCGCCGCCGCCCCGGCAGTGGATCGGCGTGCGGTGTTTTTTTTTTTTAAACTTCGCTGCTTCGAGTCAGTAAACGCTGGGGACACTTTTTGCTGTCCATCCATGTGCAATAATGCTCATCGTCGTAACAAAATGCTCAGCGCAGTTGCACGACATACTGGAGAGGTAACTCCCAATTGCCTTAGGGGTGGTGTCACATGCCCTCTTATAAGGATGATAATTTACGTATTAGATTATGTCGCATTCACTAAAAACAATACGCGATAGCCGATTATTTCAGCCAGCACAAACATGAATTTTTCGGGCATCCGTGGGATGAACGCCACTTATTGGGCGTAGATGTGACGTCATGGGGGCGGAAGGAAGGGGAGAAGGGTATCAACGGTATGGATTTATATACCACAATAAGACTTAGATCACTCTAAAGCAAGACATTTTAGCATAAAGCCTGTACAACGAATGCAAATAATGGCTTGAATGCTCTGCTAACAAATCCAGTGTAATGATGCTTTGGTTTGCTTTCACAGTTTTTACATGGTAGGTGGTATCATTGCTTTTGTTGACCCGGTTGCATTCAATTATAAAAAGTGATACCAAAATAACTTGTGTTCAACCCATATTCGCCATCATCGCCCCATAAAGGGTAAGTAAAGATACAGAATGATAAACACACTCAGGACCATGAGTGAAACCACTGTGGGACTATGCTTCCTAATTTTACGGAATGAGATTTTGCTTGCGTGGGAAAAGCACGCATTTTTATATTTTTTTCCGCTGCGCTTACTCTTTTTGTCAGGCTATATCCCCCCAGATTGCATTTGACCTCTTCAATCCTAATTCCTCCGTGTTCTCACCCCCGTCGTAGAGACGTGGTTCGGGTCATCGCTAAGGTCACACACAACGATATAAAAAGGGTTACCCATGGCCACAGCAGTTATCCAACATCTACTAAAAGGTTTTCCTTAGTTTTACATCAGCGTGCACATAGGGGCAAAATCTAGCTGTGTCATCATCACACAGATACGGCAATATCCATCTGTGACATTACAAACTTTTCCGGTTTCCACCACAGGTTCTCAACATTGCAGCCACACATATGTAGGCTGCGACGGGAGACACAGCAATTTACACACCCATCGGGCACCTGTCTAGGTGCCATCCCTCATGCGCTGCCACGCTCGTATCAGCCAGTGGGTTAAGGTTAGTTGAGTTGAGACACAAATATGACGCATTAGCCTGCAACCCCGCCACAGCTACCCTCATGACAAATCAAGCATTGCGGTAAGAGCCAATGAAGTCCGTGAAGAAGAAATTGTTCGGCATTGGCAGATTTGGATGACAAAATGGGGGTGCCCAAATCGAGCAGTGCTTCACGTAACGGCCAACAATTTATTGTTCATTGAACGGAAACCAGATGTTTTGGGTTAAACATGTCGTGCATGCTTGTTGCAGTCTCAAATGCGATAACTCATAGTGTAGACAACCTAAAATTAAATGTGGCTATCGGCGTCAGTTCGAGAAGGCGTGTTTACTTTTCTGGTTCTCCTGTAAGATATGCCTGAAAAAGCAAAGAGCGTGGCCATGAATTGCCACAAAGGTAGTTTTACTCGCGAAAGTAATAATTTTGTTCCTATGAACAACGTGGAGGACGAAAACTCGCAACGGAAGTAACTGAAATTAATTGTTTATTTACAACAGTCCTGGTTGAAACGTTGACACAGATTTAACGCATAGAAAATCGTTGCATTTTTAAACTATTTCGCGACGATAAAAAACCGCACCTGGAAGGTGAGAACAAGACATCAAACTATTCTAAAGCAATGATGCAGAGCACAGTCCATGTTTTGAAAATGGCAAGACCTAAGGTGTGTTTGAATGGACCTTTTACGACGTTATTTTGCATCTCATTTTTGCAGAGACCCCGATATTTTCATTAATCTGGCAGGCAATGTGGAAGCATCATTTTTTGGCGTCTACCAACAGGCTTATCTCCAGATCTCTATTGCCTTATTCAGGCCAGGGCAGGTCATGAGGCGGGTAAATGCCGCGCAAATTTGATGTTTTCATCGTTGCCACATAGCAGTACATCATAGGGAATGTTCCATATTTCAAGGTACTGAAGCAAGCATCAGTTCTAATGAACTAAGCTAACTGATCACTATGCGCATACTTTCAAGTGGAAAAGACTCCCCTAGACCTCATGATATCTCTGTTTGGTTACTATTCTCTTCAATACATCATTGATTACGTCATCATACCTGACACAACATCGATTGAGAGCCAGTTGGCGACCGTTTATCTGGAAACCCTTGCGCCAAACGCCAAGCATTAACGACTTGACAATTATGATTTTATAAGTCTTGTTCGCCGTGTGGCCAATAAAATGGAAGGATTTTAATGGCATTATTGTGGCGTCATGAAAGCCTGGGTGACATTGAAATTGTCTCCGGGAAAAAGCCTGCACATCATCCGTGACAGCATAACGTCACTCAAATTCTGCCATTCCACTGGTCATGTAGCGTCAAGGTCAAGACAAGTCAATTGTCGATTCGTTCATATCTGGCGTTCCTGAGTACTATTTTCAGATATAATGGCCGTTAGTTGGCTCTCAACTAATGTTATGCAAAATATGAAAGATTCTAACACAAACTGCTTTTTGCGCTACGTAATAAAAAAGGCCATGCATTCCTCCTGGTTATTACGAACTCAAGTTTATAATCGAGTATCTGAAGAATGGCTCTTTAGCCGAAAATATGAATGCAAGTAACCACTTTAAAATCACCAATAATATGTCAGGAGCTCCACGAGAATGGGCCAAAACACGAACACCTAACGATGTTTGGTCTGGCACACATCCAGCTGTGGACCACATCTCGGGAGATTGAAGAACTACAAAAGAAGTGCTGTGATGCAGGACTTTCCATGGTGCAACGAAACAATGACGTATCGAAGATCATATTCACTAGATGGAAAAATGTATTCATTTATGATTTTGTTCCCTCTGCTGTGCTTGAAAGTCCCCCGAAGTGCTTCATAATGCTACCAGTTTCTAGTGAAATTATGCGCCATGTGGCGTAGCAACTAGCAGCGTTAGCGCTATGTAACTGAGTTACACTATTCTGTTTAAATGCCCGTATCACCAGCTGAACCGGCTTTGCAAAATTCGCAGCATCTCGTGGTTTAGGCCAAAACGTATCGTGAAGACTTGAAAACCAGGGTTGGGTGAATTCGAAGAGCTTTTTTCAGATGAGCAACTTGAAGCCGCTCAGTATCGGAGATGCCGGAGAACTTGAACAAAAAATCATTTTGATGTATCATATCGTGTTCTGTATAAGGCAGGTGTTATGGCACATGGCATCACACGATGTGACACCTAATGGTTTATGATAGATTTCGCAGTTTTAAGGCTTTGTCAGCTGTTATGTCAGATTTAGACAGTGCACCCAATCAAGGGACAAACCAGACTTTAGAGGATAGATCAATGTATCGCCTACAGATCGTATATCCGCACAACTATGTGCGGTGCACAAACGCGCCATTATTCGTCTGTTGAGCCGAGAATGCCACCTGGCATTACCGTTTCTCGACGTCTATGGTCATTATCATCCAATGTCGCTACGGCTTTTCGACGTCATCGCCGAAAAGCCTAGCCGCATGCAGCAATATGTCGCCTAAGCCGTCGTCAAAGTTGCGGTGGAGCTTCCATCATTGTGCGCTCCGATTCATTTCCTCTATTTCCATCTTCTTGTTTAGCGCCGCTTATCACGTCCACCTCATAAATGAGCTCGTGCTAAAAGGTTACGATATCTTTTCGCGACATGGACGTGACGCGGATCGATCGCTCTACATTCACAGCTCAACATTGGGAGCAAAACGAACACTCCCACGTTTTTCGTGTGAGCTCGTCACGTATCCTTTTATGGAGCGTCGGGAACGACTGACGTGGCTACATTAGCGCTTTCGGTCTCTAGCGTAGCCACTGCAGGTCTCGTGACCCGCGAATACTCGACACCCAGGTGTGGTTACCACCTGTTATTCGTATCCTCTTCGTAGATAGCCAGGACGTTCCGAACAACCGGTAAGGTACCGGGATTTTTCGTTCTGGGTCGGCACTGGCTTTTCATGCAACCCAACGCCCCAGGCGACGGGCCGCAGCCAGGCCGGGTATATAACATCGCGGCGACGCGTGCACGGCATCAGACTCAACATGAAGTGGTTCAGCTCTGCCTTCCTGGCAGCTCTGCTGCTGACGCTGTTGGCTGCCACCTCGGTGGCTGGTGAGTATTGACGCACTGCCGCCGATGAGGCCACCAACGCAGCACCTGGGCCTTCGTGACTTTCAGCTATCGTTGTTAATTTTGTCGGGGCATATTTTACCCCAGCCAGAATTACCCTTTGTCTAACGCGGACTTACAGGAGCTCCGATGTCTACCACCCTCTCCCCCCCTCCCCCCCTCCCCCCCTGCTGTTTCAAGAGTGAGAAGGCTAGATCTTGCGGAAAACGCCAGTGGGCACGCACAGCATGTAAATATACTCATCGCTCACTCGTACACAGCTCATATGCACGGGTGATACCTTGTGGCGACACAGAGACAGAACAGGCGTGTTCATTGTTAAATTATGCGTAGAATGGTGTATAAGTACACTTCTTTTGAGCTTACGTTGATGTAGTATTGCTCTTTTATTATGAAGAGATTATCAATTGAACAAGGTCGGCTCGCCCACGGAATCGTCGGTTGCCGACCGCCGGATTCGCCGGCCGTTGAGCGCCGTGCAGTGTTTCTTTAAAATCGACACTGCTCCGAAACTGGAAACACATAAGAAATACCTTTGTGGTGTCGAAATACGCGTAGTGGATGCCTTGTAGGCTGCTGAAAATTTCAGTGCGATGCACGACATGCTAACGAGTTATCCCCAGAAGCGTTAGAGTGAGTCGTATCGATAACACCTATAAGGGCGAGGGTTAATGACGCATTTTAGATCGTTGTTTGTCTCAAGCGGTGATAATGTATAACAGTATCAGCAGCGCAACGAATGGCCTCAAATGTTTCGGTACACACGTTGACACTTGATTCCCGTTGTGACATTATTTTAGATAGGTGTGATGTTAAGTGTGATATTAAAACGATGTATGCATATTCTCAAATGCCAATGTTTAATGTACACTCGAAAACACGTTGATATTGCCGGCTCGCAACGGGTCAACGAATCATAATTGGCATTCTGACCTATTTCGTGTCATGCAAATAGGCCAGAAGAACATGCAGTGGCTGAAAATAGCTTTAAAGCCTACGGAAACATCGCACATATTTCGTCACTAACAACATTCTGATGTCAGCAGCCGGTGGAGGCGGCGGTGGTGGTGGCGGTGGTGGCGGACAAAGCGGCGGCGGCGGTGGTGGCGGCGGCGGCGGTGGCCGTCGGTGAGGGAAGAAGCAGCCTCACCATATTCCTCCACACGATGATGGTCTTGCCTAGCCCTCCTGGTCGACAGAAAAGAAGATCTGACATCAGGTGAAGACAACCTTCGGAACGATTTTTCTCAACTGGCGAGAAGATGAAAGCGAACTGCTGCAGAGCCAGCGTTTCATTGACTGGTGATGCATTGTGATGGTGACGCGCAGGCATCAAAAACATCGGATTCCTTCTTGTGGCGTTTGCATTGCTTATGGGCGTCAGTACCATTGAATTCTAATAAAATCGGTATCTTATGGCATGTACTTGATGTAGCGATACGAAAGTGGTTCGCAACGACAAACAAGACAAAACAAAACAAAACTGTTCCTTAAGTTACCTGAACTATTTTGATGTCCGTGATACCCATACCGAACCACCACGCATGTACACGTAAGCAAATGCAAGTACACGCATAATATGCCGTAATGATCGGAGCTAACGAAACGCTTAAGAGATTATGTTTGCAGCACGATGAGGTTTTCATCTACGTTCATAACTGTATTTATTGCTAACTTCGCAATCGCCATTTACTCGTCGAGCACGAGAATATGAGTATGACTGATTATGAGTTGCCGGGAATGCATGAAACTGCAGCATCGTCAATGGACTAGGTTACGTTGGTAAGTTGCTAATTTGCCACCAGTTTTCATCACTAATACACAAAACATACCAGACTCACCAAATAAAACAGACTGGCTGTCACAACTTGAGTTAATAATGATTGCTTCCAAGCAAGGATGCTGTTCTTGAAAAAAACACCGTAGCATTCTTATTTAAAAGCGACTGGGCTTCACTGATCGATCCATTGCTATGTTTAGTTTTTTAGAGGGAGGAGGTCATCCCGCTCCCTAAAAGCACCATTACCTCCCAAATGAGGTGAAACAACAGTCCTTTGTTCAACAGTTGGAGGCTCAACATCCACGCGTCAACGCTTTGGCTATGGTATTGTGCCGTAATGCTGGCACGACCGACCGTCATGATCAAGCAAACACTTGAGGCAAACATGTTGGCATCAAGATAAATGACATGGAAGATAAGGCACACTGTGTGAGTCAGTAAACAAATTTATAAGTTTATACGTCTGTTCGCCGAAAACATTCCCGAGGCCACTTTAGAAAATTACTTGTGCAAAGTGATTTCACGTCTTACATGAATCTCAAAACATGGTGTGGCTTATAACTAAGAGTAATATCATAACCGAAACACATTCCTAAAAAATTGTGTTTTTCTGCACCCCAGTCCGGACTCGTTTTGAACAAAAATGACTGGCTGATTAAGCGTCAGTACAGTATTTAATGAGCTGGTGGGAACAATAACGGTTTTTGCATTTCTGATAGATATTTGCAGATATTTGCTTTTTTATGTGATAGCTGTTTTTTATGAAATGCAATGTTGAGGTCTTTAACGCGAGTTACTGGCCAATCAGATACATCAGGTAAACGTAAGGATGTGCTTTAAGAATGATCGACGTTTCAATAGTGTTTGTGGCTAGGGTTCAAGTACGGTTCCAAAATATAAAGCGCGTGAAAGGCGGTAAAGGGCTTTAAATATGTGCACGCTGTCAATAAGAGATAACACAATACCCTGTTCAACGTCTCGTGGGGTGGCAAGATCTTAATGACGCTGCTATGGCGACATGCATGCCTGAATGGCATTGCAATATTCTTGCTTCTCTTGCTAATACGCGTCCTGGAAAATTGAATGTTGAATGTGAGAATGTGGAGCCAATGAAGTACGTTTGCGCGTGCCATACGCAAGACGTCATGGTGAGTAATGCCCCTTTTTATCAGAATCTACAGCATTACCAGACTTACGGGGTCAATAGTCAAAAGCCGACTGCAAAAAAAAAATAACCACCAATATCCACCATAAGCTTTAGAAACCATCACATCATGGGTGGATTTTTTGTAAGCCATACTGCAATTTGCTTTATATCAAACTATACAGCGCGCATTTGCTCATGAAAAACACGGCCTTTTCAATTTCTTTCAGCATTGATGCCAGACCTCGACAGTCCGAACAGAACACTGTGAAACCAATTGCCCAATGTAGGTGGGGGGGGGGGGGGGGGGGCAACTGTATGAAACCATGAAACCAACTGCAGCCATCCTGTGTACCGCCTACGAATCACTCATGCAGCGCAGCACCGCCATTAGCTGCACTGTTGCGTGTTGCTGCCGAATACCCTCCGCTCGGCGGATCTAATTATACTGGCATTTGACTGAGCATTCGGCAGCGGAGCTCGTAACAGCAAGGCACCGACACCATTCGGCTGAGACATCAGCATGCAACCGCACTGGTACAAATATGCGTTTCCGTACAACGCTGGCCATGCACTGTCAGGCGGAACTCATGTATTTCCAACTGTTTCCAATACATTTATACATCCAGCAATATATCGTGCAATACGCTAATACAGTTGAAACAAAAAACCACAGTGACATGAGATGAATGTCTCCCGAGACTCCTGGGGAAATGCTCTTCGGACATGGTTTTTTTTTAGTATCCGAACGCCTATGACTGCTCAAATTTTCGACATAATGTGCAGCACAATAGCCCAGAGGTGGTCTTTCTGTCCCAATCGCAGCTGTGTGGGTGTCAAAAGTTTTCGTCCCTTGCCAATATCATAGCACCACTTATAGCTGTGGTCAGTGCCAGTGAGAAAACATTAAGGTGGCATCAGTCATCTGACAGATGACGTCACAGGTGGCGCTAAGAACCATCAAAATATTTTCACGTACTCAGGGCAGCAGAGTATCCACAATATCATCGGATGGGTTTCACCCGTTTGCTGTTGCAACGTGTAAAAAAAATGGTTAAAAAACGTGTAAAAAAAAGAAGACAGAAGGATTGCGAGGTACATGACAATGCTCAGAAGCAGAGCTGTCGCAGTCAAGAAACATGCCGAGTGAATGATTTTTTGCAATATCTGCATGTTCATAAATGTTGGCTGGCAACATGCGATACCTCTTTCAGACACTCGCTTTGCACTGCATTTTTTTTGAAAATATACACCCGCGCAAATGAACACTTCAGGGCGTTCAGTAGCGACTGTGTATATAGGTTGACCAGAAGAGGGACCCATACCTTATACATCAGCCTTGTTTACAAAGAGGAACCAAACTTGACGTACAAAACAAAACTTAGGATAGTTTGGTTGTGAGCCACTTAAGTCATCGCGCAAACAGTGCCTCTAGTTTTTAATACAGGTCACAACAAATTCGCTGCCGGTATAATGGCTTGTAAATTTTATGGCGAAGATTAATGCACTTTTTCGCTTTTGAACGGTCGTTGACCTCGTATGTCTGGTGGTACGACGCATCCTGGAAAATGCTACGCTTCTTGGCGCGACATGTCGCGCGTGGCTCGTGCAAACGGCCCCACAAATTTAACACGGAAATTGTAAAATTAGGAAGTTGCCAAAATTCGCCTTAAAAATCCGCGGGTGAAAACCGCGCTTCTATCTTGGCAACCACGGATCACAACGGAACGCAACTAGCACATTTCGGCACGGCAAAGAACGGCCAATGGCAGCGGTGGCGGTGGAGCCAATGCGTTCAGTGTCGCACATGTGCTCGCGCCAAAACCGAGATCCGGCGGTTTGGGGGTGTTGTTCAGGATCAATGTCAGATCTAGGCAGTCCCGGACAGGCATTGCTATGTCGCCTGCATGATGCAGGGGAACGTGCCGTCTACAAGCCATTCATGCAGCCCAACACCGTCCGATCCATCATAAGAGACGTCAGCAACCGATCGGGAAACGACCAGTGTCGCGTTTTTGTAAACCAATCTGGAATGCCGCACGCTGTCATTCTACGAGATATCCCTAGTGAGATCTAGATGTATAAATGACACTGACACCGAGCCCAATTCATGGTAATCATTATCCATCCAATACACACACACACACACACACACACACACACACACACACACACACACACACCACACACACACACACACACACACACACACACACACACACACACACACACACACACAACACACACACACACACACACACACACACACACATATATATATATATATATATATATATATATATATATATATATATATATATATATATATATATATATATATATATATATATATACATATGTATATATATATATATATATATATATATATATATATATATATATACATATGCATGTAGATATACATAGATACACACACATAGATATACATGTATATATTTATATCTATATATCTATATATATATACATATATGTATATATGTATATCTATATATATGCATATATATATATATATATATATATATACATATATATATATATATATATATATATTATATATATATATATATATATATATATATATATATATATATATATGCATATATATGCATATATATATATATATATATATGTATATATATATATATATATATATATATATATATATATATATATATATATATATATAAACGAATTTTTTTTTAGAAGGTGTAGGGTAACTGGTCTAGACCGACACCAGTGTATCCACGCTTACTGTCGTCTAGCTTTACTTCATGAGTGTGAAGAGTGCGTCGAATGTTTCAGTGCTAGCAGACGTGACGTTGAGTGCGAGCAGCGTGGCTTGTGATTATTTTCGGATTATGATACACGGGCGAAACGTGGGCAAGTTGTGTGCCGACTTCGAATGTGATGTTATAGTGTTGGATGCTGAATGCATGGTGCGGCTTTTTATAATGTGGCGCACGTTTGGTTGTGAAACACCGAATCAGCTACCTTATTTTGAGATGGGGGATAAAGCGGTTGAGGATATTTGAAACTTCCTCCCATTTTTCCTGCTTTCTGCGTTGAGTCGATGCATACAGCATCGATGTTTAGCTCTACAAACCCCCTTCGTGAGCATTGTGAATGCAACTACGAAAGTCGCGCATAGCTGGCATTGCAAAGCTACCGCCTCCTGACACTCACCGTTTCGGCAAAGCGCGTGTTTGTGTCCTAGCTAGCGATGAGTGTGTGGGACAAGCTGGTGCGCTGAGAATGAGATAAATGTTAGAAAAGAAGGAAATTCACTAGTCTAGCATGAATGGTTTGTCTTATCTATATAATTTTGGAATTTGCCCGCCCCACTTCGTGAGCATTCCATCGGGCAAGGAAATTTAAGGACTTTTGCCGCGAGGGGACCTCTAAATTTATGTGCATCGGAAGTGGTCACGAAAAAGCGGGTCTGCTTGAACGATGTGCGTTAAGAGTGGTGCTGTGCGTGATGTTGTCAAGGACAGATCTATAACAGAGTATGTCACCGTGCCTTCGTGGTGATGTGCATATGCGGGTGTTGGTTTGTTGATGCATATGAGGTCATGAGTGTGTGTGAAGATGTATAAGGCTCGCCCCCTTGCTTGTGTCCTGTCACAACCCCATGCGCGGTGATGGACGTTCAGATCCCCAAGTACGAGACAGGGCGATAAAATTTGAGAGTAAGGTGAACAGATCAGCTGAAGAGACGGGATTATTGGGCTAAGGTAAATGCAGAAAAGCGAGCACCATCTAACTATGCAAATTTTAACTCGATTTCAATTAAATTGAAATGAGTAGTAAAATGAGCTTGACGATGCAAATACTATTTCAGACAAAGAAAGACTTCGGCTTCGGCGCTTCGGCGCGGGTGTTTGTTTACGTTATTTTTGTAGAGATAGTAACCGTTGACATTAAAGTTATAATGAAAAGCATGCAAATCGTTAAAAAAGTCTCTTTAAAGGCAGCTATGAATGGTTTGTTTTGGTTCATACATTTTTCGCGTTAAAGCCAGCAGGATACCAAAGATCTCGTATTCCATTCTGGCAAAAGTTGCCTGAATTGAGGAATCATGTAGGGAGGGGAGGTGAGACCATCCAGTGCAGCGGCGGTCGGAGAGAGAGAGAGAGAGAGAGAGAGAGAGAGAGAGAGAGAGAGAGAGAGAGAGAGAGAGAGAGAGAGAGAGAGAGAGAGAGAGAGAGAGAGAGAGAGAGAGAGAGAGAGAGAGGGAGAGAGAGAGAGAGAGAGAGAGAGAGAGAGAGAGAGAGAGAGAGAGAGAGAGAGAGAGAGAGAGAGAGAGAGAGAGAGAGAGAGAGAGAGAGAGAGAGAGAGAGAGAGAGAGAGAGAGAGAGAGAGAGCGAGAGAGAGAGAGAAGCGACGGCGGGAGCGTGACGCGTCGGAGTTGACGGTCGAGCGGGTCTGGCCCGAGAGGCCCGTGCCGGGGGCCCGGCGACCGAGGCATCAGACGGGGCTTCCTGGTACGCCGTACGGGTGGAGCACCAACACCGACGTGCTGAGGTGAGAGAGAAGCTTTCTGAGCCCGGTGGGGGCAGGTCTCTACTCAGGGAAGCTCACAGCCACCAGGTTCGCCTCAACTGGGTCGGTCGGCGCAGACTCGATCGGACGGATTTTATGCGTGCAGCTTGTTCGTGCATTGCATAGAGTTAAAAATGCTCTACTTTACTGGGTTAGATGTTCTTTTCAAAGTTTACTTTTTCACTGAAAATTTCAGGAGCAATTCAATGATATTGTCTAGTTGATCGTCTCCCAATCCTTTCATTTCGTGTTAACTGGCAGATTTCAAAATCAGGTCGTGTCCTAAGCCGTGTTTTATGGAAATCTGTGATCCGGTCCAATCCAGCCAACGAGCTGATCCATTCCTTGCAGTGCTCTACCCACAAGCCCGTGATCGGTTCCAAGATGTCCGGCGCGTTCCTATTCGCCAGGGAAGTACCGGGATTTTCCGTCCTGCGTCAGCTCTGGCTCTGCCTGAGATCCAATGCCTCCGGGCAGCGGGCCTCAGCCAGGCCGGGTATAAAACACGGTGGGGACGAGTGCACGGCATCAGACCCAACATGAAGTGGTTTAGCTGTGCCTTCCTGGTCGTTCTGCTGCTGACGCTGCTGGCCTCCGGCTCGGCAGCTCGTGAGTATTACTGTATTGAGACTGTCGAGGATACCACTGGAGCACCTGTACCTTTGTCTTTTTTAGCCTGTGTTGTTCATGCTGTTGATGCACGTTGACAAGATTAACGGCACATTTATCTGCACGAACACGCAACGCGGCAGCACCGTCAGCACCCATTCAAACCATACACGCGAGCATTCCGGCGCACATATGAACATTTAATGTACTCTACATAGTTTAGACTACATTTGTTGATCGATTTTCCCCTAATACAATACAAGCATGTTCCGAAACAACGATGCTGGGACGTGCGTTTTATTACACGTCCGCTTTGCTGTTCCGCAGCAGGATAAGCCACTCGTATTACGACTTATCACTCATTCACATAAGCACAACGATCTGCTGTGTCGGGAAGTTATTTCCTAACTGACCATGAAATACGCACCTATTTATGTCACCAACAATATTCTCTGGTCAACAGCTGGTGGAGGCGGCGGCGGTGGCGGCGGTGGCGGTGGCGGTGGCGGCGGTGGCGGAGGCGGTGGCGGCGGAGGCGGCGGCGGTGGCGGTGGCGGTGGCGGCCGTCGATGAGGAAAGAAGTAGCTCCGAATGAGTTCAACTACACGAGGATCATCTGATCTGGCCGCTCTTGTCGACAGAAGTAAAAAGTTCACCTAAAGTTACAAAATCATCGGAAATCTGCATCTGCCCAAACCACAAGATGGAAACAAATTGTTGTTAAGCCTGACTGCTCGTTCGTTGATGAATTGTTCACGAAGGCCCACCGGCACCAGACGCATATGGTTTTTTCTTCTGACGTTCTATGTTAGATTGTTAGGAGCAATGATATCGCTGGATTGTAATAAAAAATCACTGGAGTGCTCTAGGTGAAGAACAGACTGAGACCGAATGAGACTGAATGGGATCGCGTGAAAGTATTGCTTTGCTAACTTGCAGTCAGTTTCTTGAAAATGATTGGTAGGAGCGACACCTGTGATGCAGCCGCTCTGAGCTACTCTTGTGTCGTTCGTTTTTTTCGGAAAAAAGTGCGCGTTAGAAGGAACTACACGAGAAATGCTAAGAAACATGTCGACGTACTGAAACATGCTCGGGAGAAGACATCACAACCGCAGGACTATTATATTTAGCGGGACAAAGCCTTTCGACTCATCGAAAACCAAAACTCTATCAATGTAACCTAACCTACCAAAGCCGGTCTCACGACATTCAGTGGTATGCCTTCTGGTCAGATCCGGTCCGGACCGTATCTCGGAAAAAATATATGTTTTGATTTTCTTAGTAACGACCATAAGGACAAAAGTACATAAGATATTAGTCGCCTCTGCAGCATCTCGCACAAAATGAGCCATTTGGTACAAAATACATCACGAGCGTACCAAAGCTGTTTATGAGGTGATAGCGGCTCGCAGACCTCTGCCTCTAGAATAGGGAAACACATGCTCACATGTTGTAGCATGCTATGAAGTGGCGACCACGTGGTGACACAAATCCCTGTTGCTTGCCGAATCTCTTGCACCGCACCAATGCGGTTAGTTATGTGGGTTATCATTTTATACCACAGAGTGTTGTTATGTTTATTCTTTATTTGTATCCTAGCTATTTTTGTCACGATGTGGTTGACGTCTTGTCGGGCTGCATGTGGAGTAGAAATCAGCCATACGCTGACCTTCTGACCGAAAGACCTTCAGCGAAGTCCCACGCGAGTCAAAATCAGCGGAAACTCAATATATTCATCTGTAGGAGACTGAAACTGCCCAGAGTATAACCTGCCGAAAACCGTCCTTAGAACGGTGATAAGAAAACATTCGGTAACAACGACGTTGATGGGCAAAAACCTGAGTGCGCGAATCAAGGGAGAAAACGCGTGACGCTTTTTCACACGTTTGTGTGAAATGCTTGCCCCAACAGCTTACAAGGAATCACAAATTGCATTGCAATAAGGCGGCACAGACAAAGAAATTGGCGTGATGTGTGATTTGATTTCTTAGTTGTACTTCGTGAGGTCAGAGTCGGTAATGTGCGTCTTTTTGTCACGCGTGTTCTGAGACAAAACTTTGCATGAGAGCCACATAACGTACTGGCATTGTGCGTTCGCTTGATATTTGTACATTCCAAAGTTGTGAGAAAGGTCCGTGACCAAAAATTCACTCAAAATGCATCTTGCTAATCTGCTTAAACGCATATGATATTGCAACCGTACTTTGATTAAAATGAATGCGTAGAATAAGTGGCATAGCACAATCCCTTAACTAAGACGTTAAGAAAAGAGCAGATCAATGCAAATTTAAACGGCTGTTAATGTGATGTTGACACTCACAAATTCAGGTAGGCATGGATAGCTCAAACGACATCGAAAATGACTGTGGCATACAATACACATCCAGGATAGAATATGATACATATGATGACACTAAACTCGCTCGATCCAAAACACTCTTTCATGTGGGGCTGATTGCTACCTTGCCTATGCACTGATTTAGTGATGGCAATTGCTCGTAAATATCGATAGCTTTTCTTAGGACGTATCGAGACCAGTTGGGTTACATTGATAGAGTTTTGGTTTTCGATTAGCTGAAAAGTTTTTCTCACTGAATCTAATAGCCTTCTAGATGTGACGTTCCCCCTGGAGCATTTTTCACTACATTCGTATGCTCCTTAGCACTTTTCATGTAGTTTCTTCTAACTAAAGCTCTCTGAGCCACTTGTCTAAAAAAACAGAACGAGACAAAAATAGTTCAAGTCGACTGCATCACAGATTTCACTTCTCTGAATTAGTTTCAAGCCACTTTGACTGCGACCCAGCCAAACAATGTCTCCATGGGATTCCATTTGGTCATATTCGGTCTCGGTCTGTTCCTTATTAAGAGCACTTCAGTGATATTTTTATTAGAATACCAAAGAACGTCACGACAAGAAACTGATGCTTCAGGTGCCGGCATGCGTTCGTAAACAATCCACCAACGAACGGGCAGCCAGGTTTAACACCAATTTGTTTCCATGTTGTGGTTTGGGCAAATACAGATTTCCGATGATTGACATCACTTTTAGTCAACATTTACTTCTGTCTTGATGGTAACTACATCTTTCGCATCGATGCGGACGACCACCGCCGTCACCGCCGCTACTGCCTCTGCCTCCTCAGCCGCAAACGCCTCCGTCGCCGCCGCCGCCTCCGCCGCCGCCATCGTCTCCACCGCCGCCGCCGCCGCCGCCCCCGCAACAGCAGTCGCTTTGACGGTCTGTCGACAAGAAAATGTTGTTATCGACATAATAAGATGCGTTTTTATCATCGGCTAGGATATCATTTCTCGACACAGCAGATTTTGGTGCTAGTGTGAATGAGTGATGGGTCCTAATGCGAGCGGTTATTTCTTACCTTAGTGCGGGCGAGGAGAACGAACGTGTCCTAATGCGCACATGTAGCATCGTTATTTCTGAACATGCTTAAATTGTATTAGGATGGAATAGGTCAACAAATGCAGCGGAAATGATGTAGCATGCATGAAATGTCCAGATGTGTTCCGGAATGCCCAACTGCATGATTTGAAGCGCTGTGCTGGCGGTGATATGCATCAGCGCCGCGTGACGCGTTCGTGTAAGCAAACATGCCGTCAAGTCCTAGAACGTGAGCCGGCAACATGAACAACAATTCTTGAAGGAGATAAAAGTAATGGTGCTTCACTGGTGTCTTCGATAGCCCCAAGGTACTAATACTCACGAGCTGCCGTGCCAGACAAGAGCAGCGTCAGCAACAGAGCGACCAGGATGGCACAGCTAAACCACTTCATGTTGGGTCTGATGCCGTGCATTCGTCTCCGCCGTATTATATACCGACCTGGCTGAGGCCCGGTGTCCGGAGGCGTTTGGTCGCGGGTGGAGTCAGAGGCGACGCAGGACGGAAAATCCTGGTACTTTTTCGGTGATTGGGAACTCGCTAAACATCTTGGAGGTGATCACGACATCAGGACTGGGGACCTCGTATGCTTTAAATAATCAAGCCTCAATATGCCAGAAAGCGTTGGCAAAATGACGTATAACGCAAGCATTGCTACATTGATTAAGCTTGTTATTCCCTGACTGTGTGCTCTTGGTCACAAGGTCCCAACGTTGAAAAAGATAGCACCTAAACACACATGATATACCGGTAAGGCTCTGAATCGGTGACAACACTGTCAATTATAAGATGTCACAATGATCAATACTTGAACCCTGACCATTGCCCTTAAAAAATCCAACACCAGGTTACCAGTATTTATTTCACATGGAAACCCACCGCTTTGTGTATGTCCGTTCCATGTTTCGACACCCTTGTTGGCACACCCAGATGGAAGCTATACCACAGCACTGCGCACTAAGTCCCTTGCCGCTCCAGAAGACCGCATCTGCAATTATCACGTCCTTTGGCTACCACGAAAGCGGGCCTTATATAACAAATGCAGAGAGTGATGCGTGCATCTCTTGATACCCGGTGGCCAGATTTAATCTTATCTAACTGTCGCTTCGTTACTGCGAGAGGGCATACCCCAAACACCGAGTGTGATCCGCCGCTTGTGCTCCACGTCCTCGATGTAACGCCGCACAAGGCTCGCGAAGATATCGTAGAAAGGTGGTACAGGGCTTCTCCGTGAGCTGCTGACGGCGGACATCCCATTCGTTTTGATCGGAGCGTGTTTGTTAATGATCGGTAGAAAACAGTTGAGTAGATGGGACCACACATTAGCGACTAATGGACGTCTAAACGCACCTGACCAGTCGACATAGTACAAGTCACGAAATACTACAAACATGGTCAATACGTTTCGACAGTTGAGTACGGATGCGGATATGCAACACGACACATTGGCAAAACTAAGCGCGCGAGCAAAACAGCGTGTGCTAAAAGTGCACTTACGAGCGTCAACACGCCAAACGCCGATATCTAAATTAGAAATGACCCCTTTAAAAGCAGCCAGAGAGAAAAGTTGGATTGTCGGACAAACTGGTTTAGTCGAAACGATCAGAGCATGTCATTCAACCGGTCTTTTCCAACGTTGCTTGCAGGGTCCAATAAATTACACTTTAAATCGCCGATGATGACGATCTGTTTGTGGCACTGTAAAACTATTCGTGCATATTACAACTGCAGTTCGCTACGTGTTTCGTTTGTGTTTTGTTGTGACATGTTTGACGAACCGAAAATACCAGGAATTCCAGGCTTAAGCTCAAGGTGAATGTTCCACAATTGAAGATATTGAAGCAAGTATTAGTTATGATGAAGAAAGCTCACTTATAACTATTGGTACACCTGTGGGTGGAAAAGACCGCTCTAGACAACATCAGTTCTTAAGTTAACATGCTTCTCAATGCGTCATTTTCATTGTGTCATCACCCTCTCCACAGCATGGATTGAGAGCCACTTAGCGAGCGTTATATCTGGAAAAAGTGCTCACGAACGCCAGATATGAACAACTCGACGATAATATTTTCGTTGGCATTGATCGCCGCATGGCCAATGGAATGGCAGTACTTAAATGACGTCATTATGGCACCATGGACGTGTGGGTGACCTGGAAATAGTCTACACGAAAAAGTCTGCACACCTCCGCGGACGCGTAGCTTAGAAACTAGAGGGGTTTTACTCTTAAAAAGGCATGGCTGTGAGCTGCACTGAATGGCCTCCAAGACGGTTTTTCATTTCGAAACCCCATCCAAATGAAAAACACTCCCTTTGATGATATCGCGTCGTATCAGCAATGTAATGGCATGTTTTTGGAATTGCTACGAACGAACATTTGTCATTATAGCCGTTTCCAGAACCCTTTACATACAAGCCCAATAGTTTGTTCGTTAAGTTGGATGCAACGAAGACGCGGAAACGTTAATTTCTTTGAACTGATGCGTCTGTCGCTTTTTAAAGCCCATAGCCTTACGATGTTTTTCAGTTTCACACAGATTAAACTGCAAGCAGATTTGTGTCTGAACATTGGCATACGCTTATTCCTTGAGCCGAAATCCAATATATTATCGCACACAAAGTGCACACAAGGTTTTAGTTCATGTCATCGTCAGCACCGTTTTAGACAGCAAAACTACATCCATGCTAATTATAATATAATTCGATTGTCAATGAAAATCCTCAACGTTTCCGAGGTGGGCCATAGCAAAATCCCTATCTTACTCGACTCAGGCTTTACTGGCCGCTCCAGTGCTCTACCCTTTTGACACACTTACGCAAGAGGTAGCCTGCCATGCTGCTGAGCAGCCTGGGCAGAGCAGCTAAAAGACCCTGGACACCAAAAGGGCACGAAGCAGGCAAGACAGGCTTTTGCTGGTTTTGGGCAGAGCTGAACTGCATGGTAAGTCTGATGCTGTTTATTCGTCGCCGCCATGTTATGCACCCGGCCTGGCTTTGGCCCGTCACCCTGGGCCGTCGGATCGCCTGAGGAGCCTGTGCCGACGCAGGACGGAAAATCCCGGTACTCCACCGGTTATTTCAAACTTGCTGGATGCTGGGGAAGGGACCAGCCGTACCATCCAACGAACGGTTCTCTGCATTCATATTGCATTGAATACGAGGCTGCAGATGACGGCAACTAAGGACGCTGTTCGGCAGGTTTTTTGTGCTCTCGGCAGTTTTAGTCTCCCACAGATGAATCTATTGAGTTTCCGCTGATTTTGACTCCCGTGGGACTTCGTTGAAGGTCTTTCGGTCTCCATGGCGCCTCTTTCTGCCGTGGTTTTTACGCACTGGTGAATGACAAGGTGCATGGTGACGCTGTGATTTTGGTATCCCTCTCGGCAATGCTTTCGCAAGCTGACATGCGCGTGTGGTGCTTCGTTTGGGGTTGGCATCATGTGCAGCGTATGGCTGATTTCTACTCCGCGTGCATCCCGATAAGACGTCAACCACACCATGACAAAAATAGCTAGGATACAAATAAATAATAGAAATAATTATGGTCTGTAGCATAAAATGATAGCCTACATAAATAACCGCATTGGCGCGGTGCAAGAAATTCGGCAAGCAACAGGGATTTGTGTCACCACGTGGTCGTCACTTCATAACATGCTACAGCATGTGAGCATGTGTTTCCCTATTCTAGAGGCAGAGGTCTGCGAGCCGCATCACCTCATAAACAGCCTTGGTACGCTCGTGATGTATTTTGTACCAAATGGCTCATTTTGTGCGAGATTCTGCAGTGGCGATTCATATTTTATGTACTTTTGTCCTTATGGTCGCTGCTAAGAAAATCAAAACAGATATTTTTCGAGATTCGGTCCGAACCGGATCTGGTCAGAAGGCATACCACTGAATGTCGTGAGACCGGATTTGTGTAAAACGGCCCAAAAGCTGTTCAGAAATGGCCATTTAAAAACTTGTTGCCGTATACCTTCAGCATGTCAAAGCCCTCTGCCATACTGACGCCACCGTGGGCTTGCCAGATCTATTGCCTAATAGGTTTCGTCCCCCTGCTTTGAGCAGAAGTTTAATGTTATCACTCTACTTTTTCGAACAAAACTGCCCAGTGAGAGTCAGTTAGAATATATCCGTATTTATGTACACCTTACTGTACATTCCACT
>NW_023596921.1:39154927-39222427 GCF_011947565.3 Pollicipes pollicipes | reverse complement strand
ATATATATATATATATATATATATATGTGTGTGTGTGTGTGTGTGTGTGTGTGTGTATGTGTGTGTGTGTGGTGTGTGTGTGTGTGTGTGTGTGTGTGTGTGTGTGTGTGTGTGTGTGTGTGTGTGTGTGTGTGTGTGTGTGTGTGTGTGTGTGTGTGTGTGTGTGCGTGTTGGGTGCATAATGGTTGTCATGAATTGGGCTCGGCGTCAGTGTCGTTTAAACATCTAGATCTCACTCGGGACATCTTGCAGATGACAGCGTGCGGCATTCGAGATTGGTTTACAAAAACGCGACACTGGTCGTTTCCCGATCGGTTGCCGACGTCGCTTCTGATGGATCGGACAGTGTTGGGCTGCATGAATGGCTTGTAGACGGCACGTTCCCCTACATCATGCAGGCGACATAGCAATGCCTGTCCGGGACTGCCTAGATCTGACATTGATCCTGAACAACACCCCCAAACCGCCGGATCTCGGTTTTTGCGCGAGCACATGTGCGACACTGAACGCATTGGCTCCACCGCCACCGCTGCCATTGGCCGTTCTTAGCCGTGTCGAAATGTGCTAGTTGCGTCCCGTTGTGATCCATCGTTGCCAAGATAGAAGCGCGGCTTTCGTCCGCGGATTTTTAAGGCGAATTTTTGCCAACTTCCTAATTTTACAATTTCCGTGTTAAATTTGTGGGGCCGTTTGCACGAGCCACGCGCGACATGTCGCGCCGAAAAGCGTAGCATTTTCCGGGATGCATCGTACCACCAGACATACGAGGCCAACGACCGTTCAAAAGCGAAAAAGTGCATTTATCTTCGCCATAAAATTTACAAACCATTACACCGTCAGCGAATTTTTTGTGACCCGTATTAAAAACTAGAGGCACTGTTTGTGCGATGACTTAAGTGGCTCCCAACCAAACTATCCTAAGTTTTGCTTGGTAAGTAAAGCTTGGTTTCTCTCTGTAAACAAAGCTGGAGTATGATGTATGGGTCCCTCTTCTGGTCAACCTATATACACAGTCGCTATTGAACGCCCCGAAGTGTTCATTTGCGCGGGTGTATATTTTCAACAAAAAAAAACTGCGGTGCAAAGCGAGTATCTAAAAGAGCCCTCACATGTTGCCAACCAACATTTGTGAACATGCAGATATTGCAAAAATCCATTCTCCACTCGGCATGTTTCTCGACTGCGACAGCTCTGCTTCTGTGCATTGCCATGTGCCTTGCAATTTTTCTGTCTTCCAATTTGTTTACGTGTAACAAGAACAAACGAGTGAAACCCATTCGATGATATTGTGGATACACTGCTGTCCTGAGTACGTGAAAATATTTTGATGATTTTTAGCGCCACCTATGACGTCATCTGTCAAGTGACTGATGCCAACTTAACGTTTCCTCACTGGCACTGACCACGGCTATAAGTGGTGCGATGATATTGGCAAGGGACGAGCACTTTTGACACCCACACAGCTGCGACTAGGACAGAAAGGCCACCTCTGGCTTATTGCGCCGCACATTATGTCGAAAATTTGAGCACTCACAGGCGTCCGGATACTAAAACAAACCATGTCCGAACAGCGTTTCCCCAGGAGTCTCGGGAGACATTCATCTCATGTCACTGTGATCCTTGTTTCAAGTGCATTAGCATATTGCACGATATGTTGTTGGATATATATATATATATATATATATATATATATACATATATATATATATATATATATATACATATATATATATATATATATATATATATATATATATATATATATATATATATATACTGGAAACAGTTGGAAATGCATGAGTTCCGCCGGACAGTGTAAGGCCAGCTGTATACGGAAACGCGTATCTGTACCAGTGCGGTTGCATGCTGATGTCTCAGCCGAATGGTGTCGGTGCCTGGCTGTTACGAGCTCCGCTGCCGAATGGTCAGTCAAATGCCAGTATAATTAGATCCGCCGAGCGGAGGATATTCAGCAGCAACACGCGACAGTGCAGCTAATGGCAGTGCTGCGCTGCATGAGTGATTCGTAGGCGGTACACAGGCTGGCTGCAGTCGGTTTCATGGTTTCATACAGTTGGCCCCCCACACCAACATTGTGCAGTTGGTTTCACAAAGCCATCTGCCCGGACCGTAGAAGACTGGCGTCAATGCTGAAAGAAATTGAAAAGGCCGTGTTTTTCATGACCAAATGCGCGCTGTATAGTGTAATGTAAAGCAAATTGCAATATGGGTTACAAAAATCCACCCACGATGTCATGTCTTCTAAAGCTTATGGTGGAGATTTGTGGGTTTTTATTATTTGCAGTCGGCTTTTGACTATTGGCTTCGTAAGTCTGGTAATGCTATGGCTTCTGACAAAAAGGGGCATTACTCACCATGAGCTCTTGTGTACGGCACGTGCAAACGTGCTCCATTGGCTCTAAATTATCACATTCAACGTTCAACATTCCTGGCGCGTGTTAGCAAGAGAAGCACGAGGTTCACAACTTGCCAAAAAGGCAAAACGGCATGCAAAAGCCGGGGTCTCATCTTGGCAACAAATGGCCGCAGCAAACGAAATAAGTACAACTGGATTCGTAAGGGACGGGCCGTTGCACAGCTGAAAACGTTGGTCATTACGTGCGGCGGCGCACGTACGCTACGCCAAAACCTACGTGGAGTAGGTAGGTCGCGGTTTTTTTCGGGATTCACACCAGATCTTGACAGTCCGGGCTGATAAAGCCACGAAATCAACTTCACGAAGGAAGTGTAAGGAAGGTCAATATTGTGGGCATAGCCCAACACCGTTAGAACTATGGCGACGGCAGCAATCGATCGGAAGCGACAAATGCTGTGTTTTACAGGATCGATCTCGAAACGGTATCGAACGGAATCGAAATGATTTTTCATCATGTACATCATACGTTCATCATATATATCATCATACATTCTCGATGTCTTCAAATGTGGATCATTGCTTTTAAAGGGACTGCTCCGGAGGCGGTGAGCTGAAATAGCCACGATCATTTGGTACAGTTCATATCCCTGCTCTTCTTAGTACCAAAAAAGTTTCTGAGCTACATGCCCGCTAAGATGTGCAGACAATTTTTATGACTATTTCAAAGCTATTCAGGCATGTATGTCGCCAACGCGACGTAACTCAAATCCTGCCACTCCACGGGACGTTGAACAGGGTATTTTATTATTATTGTGGAACATTCACCTTGAGCTTAAGCCTGGAATTCCTGGTATTTTAGGTCCGTCAAACATGTCACAACAAAACACAAACGAAACACATACCGAACTGCAGTTGTAATATGCACGAATAGTTTTACAGGGCCACAAACAGATCGTCATCATCGGCGATTTAAAGTGTAATTTATTGGACCCTGCAAGCAACGTTAGAAAAGACCAGTTGAATGACATGCTCTGATCGTTTCGACTAAACCAGTTTGTCCGACAATCCAACTTTTCTCTCTGGCTGCTTTTAAAGGGGTCATTTCTAATTTAGATATCGGCGTTTGGCGTGTTGACGCTCTTAAGTGCACTTTTAGCACACGCTATTTTGCTCGCGCGCTTAGTTTTGCCAATGTGTCGTGTTGCATATCCGCATCCGTACTCAACTGTCGAAACGTATTGACCATGTTTGTAGTATTTCGTGACTTGTACTATGTCGACTGGTCAGGTGCGTTTAGACGTCCATTAGTCGCTAATGTGTGGTCCCATCTACTCAACTGTTTTCTACCGATCATTAACAAACACGCTCCGATCAAAACGAATGGGATGTCCGCCGTCAGCAGCTCACGGAGAAGCCCTGTATCACCTTTCTACGATATCTTCGCGAGCCTTGTGCGGCGTTACATCGAGGACGTGGAGCACAAGCGGCGGATCACACTCGGTGTTTGGGGTATGCCCTCTCGCAGTAACGAAGCGACAGTTAGATAAGATTAAATCTGGCCACCGGGTATCAAGAGATGCACGCATCACTCTCTGCATTTGTTATGTGAGGCCCGCTTTCGTGGTAGCCAAAGGACGTGATAATTGCAGATGCACTCTCCTGGAGCGGCAAGGGACTTAGTGCGCAGTGCTGTGGTATAGCTTCCATCCGGGTGTGCCAACAAGGGTGTCGAAACATTGAACGGACATACACAAAGCGGTGGGTTTTCATGTGAAATAAATACTGGTAACCGGGTGTTGGATTTTTTAAGGGCAATGGTCAGGGTTCAAGTATTGATCATTGTGACATCTTATAATTGGCAGTGTTGTCACCGATTCAGAGCCTTACCGGTATATCATGTGTGTTTAGGTGCTATCTTTTTCAACGTTGGGACCTTGTGACCAAGAGCACACAGTCAGGGAATAACAAGCTTAATCAATGTAGCAGTGCTTGCGTTATACGTCATTTTGCCAACGCTTTCTGGCATATTGAGGTTTCATTATTTAAAGCATACGAGGTCCCCAGTCCTGATGTCGTGATCACCTCCGAGATGTTCAGCGAGTTCCTAATCACCGAAAAAGTACCAGGATTTTCCGTCCTGCGTCGCCTCTGACTCCACCCACGACCAAACGCCTCCGGGCACCGGGCCTCAGCCAGGTCGGTATGTAATACGGCGGAGACGAATGCACAGCATCAGACCCAACATGAAGTGGTATAGCTGTGCCATCCTGGTCGCTCTGTTGCTGACGCTGCTCTTGTCTGGCACGGCAGCTCGTGAGTATTAGTACCTTGGGGCTATCGAAGACACCAGTGAAGCACCATTACTTTTATCTCCTTCAAGAATTGTTGTTCATGTTGCCGGCTCACGTTCTAGGACTTGACGGCATGTTTGCTTACACGAATGCGTCACGCGGCGCTGATGCATATCACCGCCAACACAGCGCTTCAAATCATGCAGTTGGGCATTCCGGAACACATCTGGACATTTCATGCATGCTACATCATTTCCGCTGCATTTGTTGACCTATTCCATCCTAATACAATTTAAGCATGTTCAGAAATAACGATGCTACATGTGCGCATTAGGACACGTTCGTTCTCCTCGCCCGCACTAAGGTAAGAAATAACCGCTCGCATTAGGACCCATCACTCATTCACACTAGCACCAAAATCTGCTGTGTCGAGAAATGATATCCTAGCCGATGATAAAAACGCATCTTATTATGTCGATAACAACATTTTCTTGTCGACAGACCGTCAAAGCGACTGCTGTTGCGGGGGCGGCGACGGAGGCGTTTGCGGCTGAGGAGGCAGAGGCAGTAGCGGCGGTGACGGCGGTGGTCGTCCGCATCGATGCGAAAGATGTAGTTACCATCAAGACAGAAGTAAATGTTGACTAAAAGTGATGTCAATCATCGGAAATCTGTATTTGCCCAAACCACAACATGGAAACAAATTGGTGTTAAACCTGGCTGCCCGTTCGTTGGTGGATTGTTTACGAACGCATGCCGGCACCTGAAGCATCAGTTTATTGTCGTGACGTTCTTTGGTATTCTAATAAAAATATCACTGAAGTGCTCTTAATCAGGAACAGACCGAGACCGAATATGACTAAAGGGAATCCCATGGAGACATTGTTTGGCTGGGTCGCAGTCAAAGTGGCTTGAAACTAACTCAGAGAAGTGAAATCTGTGATGCAGTCGACTTGAACTATTTTTGTCTCGTTCTGTTTTTTTAGACAAGTGGCTCAGAGAGCTTTAGTTAGAAGAAACTACATGAAAAGTGCTGAGGAGCATATGAATGTAGTGAAAAATGCTCCAGGGGGAGCGTCACATCTAGAGGGCTATTAGATTCAGTGAGAAAAACTTTTCAATTAGTCGAAAACCAAAACTCTACCAATGTAACCCAACTGGTCTCGATACGTCCTAAGAAAAGCTATCGATATTTACGCGCAATTGCCATCACTAGATCAGTGCATAGGCAAGGCAGCAATCAGCCCCACATGAAAGAGTGTTTTGGATCGAGCGAGTTTAGTGTCATCATATTTGTCATATTTTTTGTCCTGGATGTGTATTGTATGCCACTGTCATTGTCGATGTCGTTTGAGCTATCCATACCTACCTGAATTTGTGAGTGTCAACATCACATTAACAGCCATTTAAATTTGTATTGATCTGCCCTTTTCTTAACGTCTTAGTTAAGGGATTGTGCTATGCCACCTATTCTACGCATTCATCTTAATCAAAGTGCCGTTGCAATATCATATGCGTTTAAGTAGATTAGCAAGATGCGTTTTGAGTGAATCTTTAGTCACGGACCTTTCTCACAACTTTGGAATGTACAAATACCGAGCGAACGCACAATGCCAGTACGTTATGTGGCTCTCATGCAAATTTTTGTCTCAGAACACGCGTGACAAAAAGACGCACATTACCGACTCTGACCCCACGAAGTACAACAACTAAGAAATCAAATCACACATCACGCCAATTTTTTGTCTGTGCCACCTTATTGCAATGCAATTTGTGATTCCTTGTAAGCTGTTGGGTAAAACATTTCACACAAACGTGTGAAAAAGCGTCACGCATTTTCTTCCTTGATTCGCGCACTCAGGTTTTTGCCCATCAACGTCGTTGTTACCGAATGTTTTCTTATCACCGTTCTAAGGACGGTTTTCGACAGGTTATGCTCTGGGCAGTTTCAGTCTCCCAAAGATGAATATATTGAGTTTCCGCTGATTTTGACTCGCGTGGGACTTCGCTGAAGGTCTTTCGGTCAGAATGTCAGCGTATGGCTGATTTCTACTCCACGTGCAGCCCGATAAGACGTCTACCACATCATGACAAAAATAGCTAGGATGCAAATAAATAATAGAAATAATTATGGTCTGTAGCATAAAATGATAACCTACATAACTAACCGCATTGGTGCGGCGCAAGAAATTCGGCAAGCAACAGGGATTTGTGTCACCACGTGGTCGCCACTTCATAGCATGCTACAACATATGAGCATGTGTTTCCCTATTCTAGAGGCAGAGGTCTGCGAGCCGCATCACCTCATAAACAGCTTTGATACGCTCGTGATGTATTTTGTACCAAATGGCTCATTTTGTACGAGATGCTGCAGAGGCGATTAATATCTTATGTACTTTTGTCCTTATGGTCGCTGCTAAGAAAATCAAAACATATTTTTCGAGATTCGGTCCGGACCGGATCTGACCAGAAGGCATACCACTGAATGTCGTGAGACCGGCTTTGTGAAAAACGGCCCAAAAGCTGTTCAGAAAAAGTCATTTAAAAACTTGTTGCCGTATACCTTCAGCACGTCAAAGCCCCTGCCATACTGACGTCCCCGTGGGCTTGCCAGATCTATTGGCTAATAATATTCGGCCCTCTGCTTTGAGCAGAAGTACAATGTTATCACTCTCCTTTTTTCGAACAACACTGCCCAGTGAGAGTTAGTTAGAATGAATCTGTATTTATGTATATATTACTGTACGTTCCACGGGTTCGACATGGAGAACATAACGGTCGTTAGAATCCGATGAGTAACAACGATGTAGACCAGCAAACACCTATAAGCGCGAATCATAGGAAGAGTTATGTGATGTTTGTTTTAGTTGCTTTTTGTTTGCAAACGCTTCACTCAACAGATTTCAAGAAATCACAAATCTTATTACGCGAAAGCAGCCAAGACAGAAACTAGTTCTTTGATGTGCCAATTGCTCTGCTATTGTTTGTAAGCTGTTGTGTCAGTGCAGGAAATGCGCTGTCTTTTTATCACGCGTGTTCTGAGAAAAAACATCGCATGGGTGCTGTCAAAGCTCGCATGGCATCTGGTGTTTGCTTGATATTTGTACATTTTGACGCTGAGAAAAACTTTGACGCTATTCAGGACCAAAAATATCTTACCAACAACTAAAACCCATATGGTATTGTAAAGTCCTTTTAATTCAAATTTACACTTGCCATCCGTACGTTGCACAAGCACTAACCGTCGAAGACGCTACAAGAGCAGAAGTCCAATACAAATTTCAACCACAGATAGTGTCACATTGACGCAACTTCAGTTGGCACATGGATAACTCAAACGGCACATACAATGACAAAGACATATAATACATTTATATAATGGAATATGATGAATGTGATGACAATAACCACGGCCGACGAAAAAAGTTCCTTACGGGGCTCATTACTACCTTGCTTACACATTGCGTAAGCGATGGTGATTTTAGATTTATTACAATAGCTTTTCTCAGGGCGCATCGAGATCAGTTAGGTTACATTGATAGAGTTTTGGTTTTCGATGAGTCGAAAGGCTTTGTCCCGCTAAATATAGTAGTCCTGCGGTTGTGATGTCTTCTCCCGAGCATGTTTCAGTACGTCGACATGTTTCTTAGCATTTCTCGTGCAGTTCCCTCTAACTAACGCGCACTTTTTTCCGAAAAAACGAACGAGACAAGAGTAGCTCAGAGCGACTGCATCACAGGTGTCGCTCTTGCCAATCATTTTCAAGCAGCTCTGACTGCAAGTTAGCAAAGCAATACTTTCACGCGATCCCATTCAGTCTCATTCGGTCTCAGTCTGTTCTTCACCTAGAGCACTCCAGTGATTTTTTTTAGTACAATCCAGCGATATCATTGTTCCTAACAATCTAACATAGAACGTCAGAAGAAAAAATCATATGCGTCTGGTGCCGGTAGGCCTTCGTGAACAATTCATCCACGAACGAGCAGCCAGGTTTAACAATTTGTTTCCATCTTTGGTTTGGGCAGATGCAGATTTCCGATGATTTTGTCACTTTAAGTGAACTTTTTACTTCTGTCGACAAGAGCGGCCAGATCAGATGATCCTCGTGTAGTTGAACTCATTCGGAGCTACTTCTTTCCTCATCGACGGCCGCCACCGCCACCGCCACCGCCACCGCCACCGCCGCCGCCTCCGCCGCCACCGCCTCCGCCACCGCCGCCACCGCCGCCGCCTCCACCAGCTGTTGACCAGAGAATATTGTTGGTGACGTAATTAGGTGCGTTTTTCATGGTCAGTTAGGAAACAACTTCCCGACACAGCAGATCGCTGTGCTTATGTGAGCGAGTGATGGGTCGTAACACGAGCGGCTTATCCTGCTGCGGAACAGCAAAGCGGACGTGTAATAACACGCACGTCCCAGCATCGTTGTTTCCGAACATGCTTGTATTGTATTAGCACAACATCGATCAATAAATACAGTGGAAATGATGTAGAATACATTAAATGTTCATTTGTGTGCCGGAATTCTCGAGTGTACGGTTTGAATGGGTGCTGACGGTGCTGCCGCGTTGCGTGTTCGTGCAGATAAATGTGCCGTTAATCTTGTCAACGTGCATCAACAGCATGTACAACACAGGCTGAAAAAGACAAAGGTACAGGTGCTCCAGTGGTATCCTGGACAGTCTCAATACAGTAACACTCACGAGCTGCCGAGCCGGACGCCAGCAGCGTCAGCAGCAGAACGACCAGGAAGGCACAGCTAAACCACTTCATGTTGGGTCTGATGCCGTGCACTCGTCCCCACCGTGTTATATACCCGGCCTGGCTGAGACCCGCTGCCCGGAGGCATTGGATCTCAGGCAGAGCCAGAGCTGACACAGAACGGAAAATCCCGGTACTTCCCTGGTGAATGGGAACACGCTGGACATCTTGGAACCGATCACGGCTTGTGGGTAGAGCACTGCAAGGAATGGATCAGCTCGTTGGCTGGATTGGACCGGGTCACAGATTTCCATAAAAACACGGCTTAGGACGCGACCAGATTTTGAAATTTACCAGTTAACACGAAATGAAATGATTGGGAGACGATCAACTAGACAATATCATTGAATTGCTCCTGAAATTTTCAGTGAAAAATTAAACTTTGAAAAGAACATCTAATCCAGTAAGATAGAACATTTTTAACTCTATGCAATGCACGAACAAGCTGCACGGATCAAATACGTCCGATCGAGTCTGCGCCGACCGACCCAGTTGAGGCAAGCCTGGTGACTGCAAGCCTCGCTGAGTAGAGACCTGCCCCCACCGGGCTCAGAAAGCTTCTCTTTCACCCCAGCACGTCGGTGTTGGTGCTCCACCCGCACCGGCGCACCAGGAAGCCCCGTCTGATGCCTCGGTCGCCGGGCCCCCGGCACGGGCCTCTCGGGCCAGACTCGCTCGACCGTCAACTCCGACGCGTCACGCTCCCGCCGTCGCTTCTCTCTCTCTCTCTCTCTCTCTCTCTCTCTCTCTCTCTCTCTCTCTCTCTCTCTCTCTCTCTCTCTCTCTCTCTCTCTCTCTCTCTCTCTCTCTCTCTCTCTCTCTCTCTCTCTCTCTCTCTCCCTCTCTCTCTCCCTCTCTCTCTCTCTCTCTCTCTCTCTCTCTCTCTCTCTCTCTCTCTCTCTCTCTCTCTCTCTCTCTCTCTCTCTCTCTCTCTCTCTCTCTCTCTCTCTCTCCGACCGCCGCTGCACTGGATGGTCTCCCCCCCTCCCTACATGATTCCTCAATTCAGGCAACTTTTGCCAGAATGGAATGCGAGATCTTTGGTATCCTGCTCGCTTTAACGCGAAGAATGTATGAACAAAACAAACCATTCATAGCTGCCTTTAAAGAGACTTTTTTAACGATTTGCATGCTTTTCATTATAACTTTAATGTCAACGGTTACTATCTCTACAAAAATAACGTAAACAAACACCCGCGCCGAAGCGCCGAAGTCGAAGTCTTTCTTTGTCTGAAATAGTATTTGCATCGTCAAGCTCATTTTACTACTCATTTCAATTTGATTGAAATCGAGTTAAAATTTGCATAGTTAGATGGTGCTCGCTTTTCTGCACTTACCTTAGCCCAATAATCCCGTCTCTTCAGCTGATCTTTTCACCGTACTCTCAAATTTTCTCGCCCTGTCTCGTACTTGGGGATCTGAACGTCCATCACCGCGCATGGGGTTGTGACAGGACACAAGCAAGGGGGCGAGCCTTATACATCTTCATACACACTCATGACCTCATATGCATCAACAAACTAACACCCGCATATGCACATCACCACGAAGGCACGGCGACATACTCTGTTATAGATCTGACCTTGACAACATCACGCACAGCACCACTCTTAACGCACATCGTTCAAGCAGACCCGCTTTTTCGTGACCACTTCCGATGCACATAAATTTAGAGGTCCCCTCGCGGCAAAAGTCCTTAAATTTTCTTGCGCGATGGAATGCTCACGAAGTGGGGTGGGCAAATTCCAAAATTATATAGATAAGTAAACCCTTTATGCTAGACTGGCGAATTTCCTTCTTTTCTAACATGTATCTCATTCTCAGCGCACCAGCTTGTCCCACACACTCATCGCTAGCTAGGACACAAACACGCGCTTTACCGAAACGGTGAGTGTCAGGAGGCGGTAGCTTTGCAATGCCAGCTATGCGCGACTTTCGTAGTTGCATTCACAATGCTCACGAAGGGGGTTTGTAGAGCTAAACATCGGTGCTGTATGCATCGACTCAACAAAGGAAGCAGGAAAAATGGGAGGAAGTTTCAAATATCCTCAACCGCTTTAGCCCCTATCTCAAAATAAGGTATCTGATTCGGTGTTTCACAAACAAACGTGTGCCGCACTATAAACGCCGCACCATGCATTCAGCATCCAACACTACAACATCCCATTCGAAGTCGTCACACAACTTGCCTCACGTTTCGCCCGTGTATCATAATCCGAAAATAATCACAAGCCTCGCTGCTCGCACTCAACGTCACATCTGCTAACAATGAAACATTCAGCGCACTCTTCACGCTCATAAAGTAAAGCTTGACGACAGTAAGCGTGGATACACTGGTGTCGGTCTAGACCAGTTACCCCACACCTACTTAAAAATTTTTCTAGGTCTAGACTCACCAAACTTTTTTCGGTTTTTAACCATATTTAACCATGTAACCACATATATATATGTATATATATATATATATAAATATATATATATATATATATATATATATATATATATATATATATATATATATATATATGTGTGTGTGTGTGTGTGTGTGTGTGTGTGTGTGTGTGTGTGTGTGTGTGTGTGTGTGTGTGTGTGTGTATTGGGTGGATAATGATTACCATGAATTGGGCTCGGTGTCAGTGTCATTTATACATCTAGATCTCACTCGGGACATCTCGTAGAATGACAGCGTGTGGCATTCCAGATTGGTTTACAAAAACGCGACACTGGTCATTTCCCGATCGGTTGCTGACGTCGCTTCTGATGGATCGGACAGTGTTGGGCTGCATGAATGGCTTGTAGACGGCACGTTCCCCTGCATCATGCAGGCGACATAGCAATGCCTGTCCGGGACTGCCTAGATCTGACATTGATCCTGAACAACACCCCCAAACCGCCGGATCTCGGTTTTTGCGCGAGCACATGTGCGACACTGAACGCATTGGCTCCACCGCCACCGCTGCCATTGGCCGTTCTTCGCCGTGCCGAAATGTGCTAGTTGCGTTCCGTTGTGATCCGTCGTTGCCAAGATAGAAGCGCGGTTTTCGCCCGCGGATTTTTAAGGCGAATTTTGCCAACTTCCTAATTTGACAATTTCCGTGTTAAATTTGTGCGGCCGTTTGCACGAGCCACGCGCGACATGTCACGCTGAGAAGCGTAGCATTTTCCAGGATGCATCGTACCACCAGACATACGAGGTCAACGGCCGTTCAAAAGCGAAAAAGGGCATTAAGCTTCGCCATAAAATTTGCAAGCCATTATACCGTCAGCGAATTTGTTGTGACCTGTATTAAAAACTAGAGGCACTGTTTGCGCGATGACTTAAGTGGCTCACAACCAAACTATCCTAAGTTTTGTTTTGTACGTAAAGTTTGGTTCGTCTTTGTAAACAAGGCTGATGTATAAGGTATGGGTCCCTCTTCTGGTCAACCTATATACATAGTCGCTACTGAACGCCCTGAAGTGTTCATTTGCGCGGGTGTATATTTTCAAAAAAACTGCAGTGCAAAGCGAGTGTCTGAAAGAGGTATCGCATGTTGCCAGCCAACATTTATGAACATGCAGATATTGCAAAAAATCATTCTCCACTCGGCATGTTTCTTGACTGCGACAGCTCTGCTTCTGAGCATTGTCATGTACCTCGCGATTCTTCTGTCTTCCAATTTTTTTTTTACACGTTACAACAGCAAACGGGTGAAACCCATCCGATGATATTGTGGATACTCTGCTGCCCTGAGTACGTGAAAATATTTTGATGGTTCTTAGCGCCACCTGTGACGTCATCTGTCAGATGACTGATGCCACCTTAATGTTTTCTCACTGGCACTGACCACAGCTATAAGTGGTGCTATGATATTGGCAAGGGACGAGCACTTTTGACACCCACACAGCTGCGATTGGGACAGAAAGGCCACCTCTGGGTTATTGTGCTGCACATTATGTCGAAAATTTGAGCAGTCATAGGCGTCCGGATACTAAAAAAAAAACCATGTCCGAAGAGCATTTCCCCAGGAGTCTCGGGAGACATTCATCTCATGTCACTGTGGTTCTTGTTTCAACTGTATTAGCGTATTGCACGATATATTGCTGGATATATAAATGTATTGGAAACAGTTGGAAATACATGAGTTCCGCCTGACAGTGCATGGCCAGCGTTGTACGGAAACGCATATTTGTACCAGTGCGGTTGCATGCTGATGTCTCAGCCGAATGGTGTCGGTGCCTTGCTGTTACGAGCTCCGCTACCGAATGCTCAGTCAAATGCCAGTATAATTAGATCCGCCGAGCGGAGGATATTCGCAGCAACACGCAACAGTGCAGGCAATGGCGGTGCTGCGCTGCATGAGTGATTGGTAGGCGGTACACAGGATGGCTGCAGTCGGTTTCATGGTTTCATACAGTTGCCCCCCCCCCCCCCCACCCCCACCTACATTGTGCAATTGGTTTCACAGTGTTCTGTTCGGACTGTCGAGGTCTGGCATCAATGCTGAAAAACAATTGAAAAAGGCCGTGTTTTTCATGAGCAAATGCGCGCTGTATAGTTTGATATAAAGCAAATTGCAGTATGGCTTACAAAAAATCCACCCATGATGTGATGGTTTCTAAAGCTTATGGTGGATATTGGTGGTTATTTTTTTTGCAGTCGGCTTTTGACTATTGACCCCGTAAGTCTGGTAATGCTGTAGCTTCTGATAAAAAGGGGCATTAATCACCATGACGTCTTGCGTATGGCACTCGCAAACGTGCTTCATTGGCTCCACATTCTCACATTCAACATTCAATATTCCAGACGCGTATTAGCAAGAGAAGCACGAGGTTCACAACTCGCCAAAAAAGGCAAAACAGCGGGCATAAACCGGGGTCTCAAACTGGCAACGAATGGTCGCTGCAAACGAAATAAGTACACCTATTTTCGTAAGGGACGGGACGTCGCACAGCCGGAAACGTTGGTCAATACGTGCGGCGGCACACGCACGCTACGCAAAAACCGTGGAGTAGGTAGGTCGCAGGTTTTTTTCGGTATTCACACCAGATCTTGACAGTCCGGGCTGATAAAACCACGAAATCAACTTCATGATGAAAGTGTAAGGAAGGTCGATATTGTGGACATAGTCCAACACCGTTGGAACTATGGCGACGGCAGCAATCGATCGGAAGCGAGAAATGCTGTGTTTTACAGGATCGATCTCGAAACCGAATCGAACGGAATCGAAATGATTTTTCATCAGATCTGATGCATTCTCGATGTCTTCAAATGTGAACCATTGCTTTTAAAGGGACTCCTCCGCATTTGTATTAAGACGCTGAGCTGAAATAGCCATGATCATTCGGTGCAGTTCATGTTCCTGCTCTTCTTAAGACCAAAAAAGTTTCTGAGCTACCCGCTCGCTAAGATGTGCAGACAATTTTGTGCAGACTATTTTAATGCCATTCAGGCATGCATGACGCCATAGCAGCGTCATTCAGATCCTGCCACCCCACGAGACGTTGGACATAGTATTGTGTTATCTCTTATTGACAGTGCGCACATATTTAAAGCCCTTTACCGTCTTTCACGCGCCTTATATTTTGGAACCGTACTTGAACCTTAGCCACAAACACTATTGAAACGTCGATCATTCTCAAAGCACATCCTTATGTTTACCTGATGTATCTGATTGGCCAGTAACTCGCGTTAAAGACCTCAACATTGCATTTCATAAAACAGCTATCACATAAAACAGCAAATATCTGCAAATGTTTATCAGAAATGCAAAAACGGTTATTGTTCCCACCAGCTCATTAAATACTGTACCGACGCTAAATCAGCCAGTCATTTTTGTTCAAAACGAGTCCGGACCGGTGTACAGAAAAGCACAATTTTTAGGAATGTATTTCGGTTATATTACTCTTAGTTATAAGCCACACCATGTTTTGAGATTCATGTAAGACGTGAAATCACTTTGCGCAAGTAATTTTCTAAAGTGGCCTTGGGAATGTTTTCGGCGAACAGACGTATAAAGTTATAAATTTATTTACTGACACACACAGTGTGCCTTATCTTCCATGTCATTTATCTTGATGCTAACATATTTGCCTGAAGTGTTTGCTTAATCATGACAGTTGGTCGTGCCAGCATTACGGAACAATACCATACCCAAAGCGTTGACGCGTGGATGTTGGGCCTCCAACTGTTGAACAAAATACTGTTGTTTCGCCTCATTTGGGATGTAATAGTGCTTTTTGGAAGCAGAATGATCTCCTCCCTCTAAAAAACCAAACATAGCAATGGATCGATCAATGAAGCCCAGTCGCTTTCAAATAAGAATAAATTAGCAACTTACCAACGTATCCTAGTCCATTTACGATGCTGCAGTTTCATGCATTCCCGGCAACTCATAATCAGTCATACTCATATCCTCGTGCTCGACGAGTAAATGGCGATTGCGAAGTTAGTAATAAATACAGTTATGAACGTAGATGAAACCCTCATCCTGCTGCAAACATGATCTCTTAAGCGTTTCGTTAGCTCCGATCATTACGGCACATTATGCGTGTACTTGCATTTGCTTACGGGTACTTGCGTGGCGGTTCGGTATGGGTATCACAGACATCAAAATAGTTCAGGTAACTTAAGGAACAGTTTTGTTTTGTTTTGTCTTGTTTGTGGTTGCGAACCACTTTCGTATCGCTTCATCAAGTACATGCCATAAGACACCGATTTTATTAGAATTCAATGGTGCTGACGCCCATAAGCAATGCAAACGACACAAGAAGGAATCCGATGTTTTTGATGCCTGTGCGTCACCAGCACAATGCATCACCAGTCAATGAAACGCTGGCTCTGCAGCAGTTCGCTTTCATCTTCTCGCCAGTTGAGATAAAGCGTCCCGAAGGTTGTCTTCACCTGATGTCAGATCTTCTCTTCTGTCGACCAGAACGGCTAGGCAAGACCATCATCGTGTGGAGGAATATGGTGAGGCTGCTTCTTTCCCTCACCGACGGCCACCGCCGCCGCCGCCACCACCGCCGCCGCCGCTTTGTCCGCCACCACCGCCACCACCACCGCCGCCTCCACCGGCTGCTGACATCAGAATGTTGTTAGTGACGAAATATGTGCGTTGTTTCCGTAGGCTATGAAGCTAATTTCAGCCACTGCACGTTCTTCTGGCCTATTTGCATGACACGAAATAGGTCAGAATGCCAATTATGATTCGTTGACCCGTTGCGAGCCGGCAATATCAACGTGTTTTCGAGTGCACATTAAACATTGGCATTTGAAAATGTGCATACATCGTTTTACTATCACACTTAACATCGCACCTATCTAAAATAATGTCACGGCAGGAATCAAGTGTCAACGTGTGTACCGAAACGTTTGAGGCCATCCGTTGCACTGCTGATACTGTTTTACGTCTTCACCGCTTGAGGCAAACAACGATCTAAAATGCGTCTTCAACCTTCGCCTTATAAGTGATATCGATACGACTCACTTTAACGCTTCTGGGGATAACTCGTTAGCATGTCGTGCAACCGCACTGAAATTTTCAGGAGCCTACAAGGCATCCACTACGCGTATTTCGACACCACAAAGGTGTTTCTAATATGTTTCCAGTTTCGGAGCGCTGTCGATTTTTAAGAAACACTGCACGGCGCTCAACGGCCGGCGAATCCGGCGGTCTGCAACCGACGATTCCGTGGGCGAGCCGACCTTGTTGAATTGATAATCTCTTCATAATAAAGGCCAATGCTACATCAACGTAAGCTCAAAAGAAATGTAATTATACACAATTCTACGCAGTAATTTAACAAGAAACACGCCTGTCCTGTCTTTGTGTGGCCACAAGGTATCGTCTCGCGCACATGAGCTGTTTACGAGTGAGCGATGAGTATGGTTACATGCTGTGCATGCCCACTGGTGTTTTCCGCAAGATCTAGCTTTCTTAGTTTTGAAACAGCAGGAGAGGGGGGAGGGTGGTAGACATCGGTCCTGCTGTAAGTCCGCGTTAGACAAAGGGTAATCCAGGCTGGGGTAACATGTGCCCCGACAAAATTAACAACGATAGCTGAGAGTCACGTAGGCCCAGGTGCTGCGTTGGTGGCCTCATCGGCCGCAGTGCGGCAATACTCACCAGCCACCGAGGTGGCAGCCAACAGCGTCAGCAGCAGAGCTGCCAGGAAGGCAGAGCTGAACCACTTCATATTTGTGAGCTTATTTCGTGATGTGATTTTTTAACATCTTCAATTGTGGAACACTCTCCTAAAGCTTCAGCCTAGAATTTTTGGTACCTTCGGTTCATAAAACACGTCAAAACAAAACACAAACAAAGCACGCAAGAATCTGAAGCTAGAATATCAGCGAATAGCTCTACAGTGCGACAAACCTATTGTCATCAAGGGTGATATAACTTGTAAGTTACTGTACCTCGCTAGCAACAATGGAGAAAAAACTGGTTAAATGAGATGCCCATATTGTTCACACGCACCGGTTTGTCAGAAAGCTCACCTTTACTTTCGGGTCGCAACCGGTCTTTTCTAATCTAGATAACTTCGGCTAACGTGTTGGAGCTTTTAAGTGCAGTCTTAGCCCACATCATTTTGTTCGTGCGCCCTTAGTTTTTCCAGTGTGTCTTGTTGCATGTCGGTATCCGTACCCGACTGTTGAAGCATGACCATGTTTGGTTATTTCGTGATTTGCACTTTGCCAACTGGTCGGATGTGTTTAGGTTCACATTAGTCGCTGACATGTGGCCCAGCTGCTCGATTGTTTTCTATTACTCATTAACAAACACGCTCCGATCAAAACGAATGAGATGCCCGCCGTCAGCAACCCACGGAGAAGCCATGTCTTGTCCTTCTACATCTCCGCAGACCTGATGCAGCGATACATCGCGAACGAGGAGGCAGTGAGCTAAAATCGCTTTTGAGCTAGGGTGGGAGTGAAAAATCCCACTGCAAAAACACCGTACAGGCGTGAAAAGTTCAATTCACAAAGTCTGGAACTTATGAGTCGGTGAAAGATGCCTCCGCAAACAAAGGCGCTCATTTCAAGTTGGAATAGACGTAATATAACATAAATGACAAAACAAGTTTTAGTTTTTCACATCTTAGGTCGTTACACCGAAACAGAATACATTAAAAAATAGTAATTTCAAAATCGTGTGACGAGCACCAAAAACTTGGTAATACCAATGTTTTGATGCTGTACTTTGCACTTCCCTTACACAAAAATGTTTTAACACAAAACAGTGCAAAGGAATTCAACAACAAATACACAACAAACAATTCAAAAAGTACAAATCATTCAAACAAAGCTTTTGACTCCTGCACACCAACACCTCACCAAATCAAACAAACAACAGACATACTTTTGGCTCTGTCAATATGGGGTCAGGAGATACAAATGTTTTATCAGTGTTTTTTTTCTCAAAATACCTTGCTTATTTCAGTGAAAGTAACCTGACCAGGCCCAATCTAAAAAAGCCTTACCTTATGTCATCCTGGGAACATCTGTGAGTCACTGATTCTTGCAGAATTCCTCCTGTTTCTCATCACGCAAGTAGCCAACTTAACCTAACTCGGAGTGGCCTACGTGATGAACATCATCTTAACTGACCCCACCTGTTCCTTGACAAAAGCGGTTGTGATAAAAGCATGAAAACGCTTATTTTTGGCCGGTTTCAACTTGTGTTTGGGTTCAGTTCGTTTGTGTCAGCTTGTTAACACCAGACAAAGTTGACTACACACAAATCAAAAGTCAAGAGCTAACTGAGAGGACAGGACTATCCATTAACTACATAAATCACTTTGAACAGCTTCTTCCGATTGTCATGATAAGCCTCTGTCAAAGGCAATAATGGCTATGCTCTACAAAGCAATCTCTGTCCTCCAAACGTAACATAACTTATGGATGGCCACAAAACCAGTGTTGGTGCCTGCCTTTTCAGCTGCAGCAAAAGGTGTTCATTTAGGTTTCGTCATTCATATTTGATGATTTAGAATTTAAGCTTCACATTAAAAATTTGTTCGTCTGATTATTTGCTTAAAACCTATATTTATCACACATTATAATTGCTATGCAGATTCCAGTATTTCTGTGTTGAAGGACACAGCGCATTAAAACAGGCACGAGGGACCATTTCAACAAATTTGGCGGCAACCGATCAAAATTACAGAATAAAGTAGTATAATTAGATGTCTTGTGACATCATTATTTGTTTTATGAACAAAATTCGATGGATTAAAACAGAAAATGGCCAAATCTGGCTATAAAACATGTTTTGAGAGCAGATAAGGTTGGCAATTAGGTGCCCCACAGGAGAAACGTGCCGGCTTTTTAAGGGCGAGCTTCTTTCTGCTCCCCAAACAAAAAACCACATCTTTCGTATGGCTTGCTGACAGGCAGTATCATCTAAATGACCTACGAAATACAAATAGCAATCATGCCCACCAACCTACAAGATTAAAGTGTGAAATAAGTGTGAGGAGCTCTGCATGAGAAAACAGTTTCGAAGGGCAAAATTTCGCTACCAAACGCTTTTGTATCAGCCGCGTCAGGTCTATCCCAAAGCCATGTTTGACAGCATAATGTAACATGGTGAGATAGTGAAACTGGAGTGGGTTAGATTTATCAGTATTGAGCCATGCCATAAACCAAGAAAACGGCTAACGAGGGGCTTTACAGGGCAAACATGGCGGTAGAAATAATTCCCTTGCTTCAAGTTGTCTACTTCATTCGCTATGAATTGTCCACTCTCGTGTGCATATCAAATTGTTTGGCGGCTCGTAAATTAATGCAATGCATGTATAAAATAAGTGCAAATTAGTAGTTGGAGCATTTTGCAGACAAATCGCTGAACATTTTCGGCCACAGATGGCATACTTAATCATTGTCAAAAAAGGAAAACTGATTTTGTATCACAGCTGTATGAGAACAAGAAAAACAAAAACGATACAATGAAAATAAAGACGCATAATTCTTGGTGGAAGTTCTCATAATTTCATTTCACTAGAAATCTGTGAAAATGAGGGCTAAAACGGTGAAATGCAGCTTTTAGGTTTCATTTAGAAGGCATTTATCGAATTGTTTACGCCTGCATTTTGGGAGTGGCGCAAGTTAGTGGACAACTTTTTTCGGGAAAAAGAAATACGTGGAGTAAAATACTCTACCAGGCATTACTGTAGTACCAAGCTTTGCTTTCGTGGTGTGGTGTTTGCGCGGTATGACGAAGAAAATTGGGGATACGTGAAATCCTTGCACTTGGCGCACAGCTGTAGATTGTCATGTATTTTGTGAACAGAGCAAATTTGATGCATGCAAGTGGTTGGGGCCACTGGGGCTCTCTGGCTTGAAGATACCGATACACACACACACACACACACACACACACACACACACACACACACACACACACACACACACACACACACACACACACACACACACACATATATATATATATATATATATATATATATATATATATATATATATATATATATATATAATACCTTGGCTTTGCACCAAAAGTCGGCAATTCTAGGACGCTGCTTATTGTCCAATGGCATGATTCGTGATGCATCCAACTCGTGTATTCAACAAGCCTCCGCTCCGCTGGCCGCCGACATCTCGAGAATCTCCGCACTCGCCCTGTTCCCTTCCAGCAGCCCCGCTCCCCGCGCCCCGGCGACCCGACCCCGACACGGATCACGTGGTCACTGATCAATCTCCGCACGCCACGCAGGGCTGCGCCCTAGCGCGATGCCCCGGCCAAGGTAACCCGAGCCGGCGGCCCGGACCGGCGAGGCCGGCCGGCCCAGCATCCAACAAAGGGGCACGCCAACAATACTACAGCTGCGCGCGGATAGCTGTGCAGACCCCTACATTTGCACAGCACGTGACCTTCGCCACAGGCCTGGGACGACGCGCGTAACATCGGATATCTTTCTATAAATCATGTTTGATCAGGGCGCGATGATTTCACACCATGAGATGCGCTTCTACATGAATTGCGTTGTGGGAATGGTCAGATATTCCAAAGTAATATTTAAATAAGTTCATACTGACCTGCGACCTTGATACACACTTCAACCTAATTTTATTGTGTGGTTTGAGACCGCACTCCATGGTGCTATCTAGTGCGACTTGAATTTTTTAATTCGGCCCGGTCGTTCTTGAACTAAGCAGTGGGAGGGAGCCAAACCTCCCCCTTATCAATGTGTAAGCTCGTTGAGGAGCCCGATGAATGCCGGGTTAAGGGGAGAATCTCAACACTTTTGTACTTTTCACTCATCATCACACCAGACGCGTGCGAGTTGATCAGTAATGCCAATTTTCACAAAATCCCTCTGAATGGCTCAGAATTTTGATTTGAAGGTAGCCGCTCCTGCGCGATAACTCTCATTTGACTCCCTGCTAACCAATACGAAAGTAATACATTTCAGTTGCCTCCCTGTTTCCAACGTGTGTGCCCTGTAATGCTTGCAACGTACTAAGGTGTCAAAATGTTTGTGTAGCAAATGCTGCAAAATCTTGAAATACCCTGTTTATACGATGAGATATGCGAAAATGAAGCCATTATCCCGCGGATTTAACGAAACGTCATGTTATGGCTTTAATGTCTTCCCTATAGCGTTAACACAGTGACTCTTTTCGAACCAGTCTTTGGCTTTGGAGAGACGGTGTATCACATAATTCATGTGACGCACTGGCTGAAACTTCAACCAATGAACTTCTCGGTAAGAGGCCCGTGCCCGCTGAGCCACCCACAAACGCTCTTTTCTTCTTACCAGTGGAGGCGCCGCGATGGTTGTTATGACGACGGTGGGCGCGACTCAGGGAAGAAGCTATGTGCTGTTACGAAGCGATGACAGCGTAAGTTGAACTAAACAATAACTAAAAATGATATCCTTATTTTGTTTTGACAATACTGCAGTGGCGCTTTCCAGTGCTATTATTAGACGCAGTTAGTCCCGAAGTTTTACTAAGGTATGTTTTTGATGTATCCCCAAAGGTGGTCACTCCCTTTAACGAGCGTGAACGATGCGAGCCAGATTACATATGATTTCGCTTCAAAATGACAGAATTAGGAAACAAATCGGAAGACTTGGAAGCGAAACAGAGGGAACAAATCATAATGATAGCGTACGGGAGACAACAAAGTCGTTCTAGTTGTGCACTTTGTGTTTACAGGGTCGTATCACGCGGCCCACGCGCCTCACTAGTTACATCTCTGCCTTTCTCTTTGACGCGGCTTGTTCAGTTCTCGATATAGCCCGAGTGGCCAATGCTATGATACGCTTCACCTCTCTGATATCACGTCACATATCACGCGTCACACCTAACGATGTCCACTAGTAACTTTCGGAGGAGTTTTCCACAAGCTATCCAATGTCGCTTTTTCCATTGGTGTAACGTGCTCACTTGATAAGATGACAGGAGTCGTGCTAATTTATGACTCATGATCTGATTTCGTCTGTCAAAGGTCACATTCACCATTGTTCAGCAATTCTGTCATAGCTTGAATTTATATACATATCTTATGCGAAGTTCTTTTGTTTGATAACTGTATTTTATTTCATAAACTTTTTTATTACACATATTTTATTTCCACGCCCATATTTGATACCTTTTGACGAGGGACTTCCAGGGTCGCCTTCCCAGCGGTTCCAGCCTGCTTAGTTTTCCACAAGTTAGACGGTTCGGTGACCACCTCGCGGGGCCGAGGTGAAAAAATTCGCAGGGCGACGGAGGGAACGCAGGGCTCCTATCTATTACGGTGGAGGGAGCGCAGGGATGCTACACACTCTCACACTCTACACTCTCATGCTACACACTCTCACCGGTGGCCCACAGCATCTGGACGATCCACAAACTGCGCACCGACGCTAGGCGCGTGTTGATTGCAGCTCGGGGAAGTGAAGCGTGTCGGTGAGCTTGTTGAGGAGAGCTGGGTTTGTTCATATCACAATGCCGGATCATTGTTGCCTCTAACTGGTATTGTGACTGGTCTGATCGATGTACCGAGTGCCGGCAGCAGGTCGGGAGGCATTGCATTATTCAAACATGCTTTCGTGTTGATTTGTACTACGTTATTGCACGGCGTTTACGTGTTGCATTAGCATTTGCTTGTCTTTCCGACGTTCCCTTTCTTGTGAGATCAAGTTTTGTGTGCGACGGTCTGGTTCTTTTCAGGCGGTTGGTGACCGTCGGTGCACGGCTGAGAGCAGAAGACAGTGGGAGCGCGGCGTGGTAGATAAACCACACTCCGCCGACCGGCTGCCAAAAGATGCATGCGTCGCTCCCCGCATTTATTATATAAGCCCCACTTTCTTAGAAGCAAAAGGACGTGATAATTTCAGATTATTTTGCTGGGACTAGATGATCTTAGTACGCAGCTCTTACAGAAGTCTTTTCGTGGTGTCGGCTGTCCCCTACTTGACGTCATCAATAGCAGTCTCATTGACGGAACGGTACCCAGCGCCTGGAAACACGCTCTTGTCACAACGCTCCCGAAAACCAGTGATTTGAACGATCCTACCGAATTTAGGGATTCCCTGTCCCATACCAAGCATGTACTCCCAAGAGACACCCTCGTTCGCATTGTCGGAGCTCTAGTTCTTTCCTCCATTAGATACCGTGTAGCACTGTATGGTACTCACGGAGCCACCCAGCTCCATCGCGTGCAAAAACTCGTGAACTTCTGTGCGAGGGCTGTGAGCGGAAGGAGAAGGTGTGACCATATATCGGATGTTGTCATGGATCTACGATGGCTTAGTGCTGATCAGCTCGTCAGATATCAGTATGTTGTGCCTGCTCAAAAAAGTCTTACTCACGGGTCAGCCACCAGATATAACCGCGATGTTCACACGTGCTGAGCACACTCATGAAACGTGACAGGCTAACCAGCCGAGGCGCCTGCGAGCGGTGAGCAACACTGGCACTCGCCGATTTAGCTACAAAGCATCGGATTTGTTTAACTGCCTGCCCCCCGACCCTGCGCAATGTTCAGAGTCTAGGCCGCTTCAAGTGCCAACTTATGGAGTTTCTACTGAGTGAGGCGAATGTTGGCACATGAGTGGGTGCGTGTGTGAGTTCGATTGTGTGTGATGCCAGCAATGTGAAAGCAATAGTGTGATTCACCGAGATGATCTCTTGACCAATGTGTGATGTGTTAGGCTATTTTTACTGGGTTTCACATTGTCTCTTTTATGCCCGTTTTTATCAATGTTGACGTGTAAATTTTAAAAAGCCACTGGATCTTGTGGAAAGTTAAGAGATATATGGACATGAACATGGGCAGCCAGGGATGTAGTGCTCAGTTTGTGGTGTAGCTTCCATCTAGGTATATCCGAATAAAGGGTGTTGAGAAATCGAACGGACATACACAATGCGATGTGCTTCCATGTCAAATAAATACTTGGGTGTTCTTACTTGGTTCTTTACAGCCCACGGTTCGGGTTCAGGTACTGGTTATTGTGATATTTTATTAGGGCCTGTATCTGCACAGATTGTGAGAAATATCTCTGTTCTAGGGCCTTGAGCAATATCGGTACGGCATGTGTCTTGCTATTCAGATGTCACATTTTGCCTGTTACCTCGTGACCAAAACCGCACCTAAGGAATGGCAAACTTTCCCAACATAGTGGTGCCTGCTGTGTAACATCGTTTTACCAGCACGTACTAGGATATTGAGGTTGGATTTTTCCAGCATACAAGAACCCATGTCCTAATGGCGTGATCGCTCTCAAGATATCGAGCAAGTTCGTAATAACCGGTGAAGTACCGGGATTTTCCGTCTGCGTCGGCATGGGTCCTCACGCGATCCAGCGCCACAGGGTGACGTGCCGCGGCCAGGCCTGTTAAATAGCATGGCGGCGATAAGCGAGCAGCATGAGACCTACCATGCAGTCGTTCAGCTGTGTCGTCCCGATTGATCTTGTCGGCGAAGAACGAGAGCGACGTCCGACTGGGCCGAGAGGTGTGTTCAAGTCGGGAGCGACGTCCGACTGGGCCGGGAGTGTGTTCAAGTCGGGAGCGACGTCCGACTGGGCCAGGGGGTGTGTTCAAGTCGAGAGCACGTCCGACCGGGCAGAGAGTTGTGTTCAAGTTCCAACTCTTGCACAGCGTTCTTTGCAGGGGAAAGCAGCCATCGGTGCGACTGGCTTCTAAAACAACAGGCCGTCATGTAAGCGAGGGTCGGGATCCCCGGGGTGCCTGGAGGCCCTAATTTGAGGCGTTTTAATACGGACCGGTCCTGGCGCGTGGTTCTTTGTATGATATGAAGAGGAGGGCTGGGGTCGTACTCTGCTGCTGACGCTGCTGGCGTCCGGCTCGGCAGTTCCTGAATGTTACTGCACCGGGAATGCCACGGAAGCACCTGAGCTTTGTCTCCTTAAGCCACCGGTGCTTGTTGCTCATTGGCGTTCCTTTCATAGTAAGTAATCTTATCTACATCAGTGAACTTGGGTCATGTTACTACATTTTCACAGAATGTCCACTGTGCCTAACTACAATTCCTACTGTGCACTTGTGTATGCCAAAACATAATATTTCAATCAGCTTGGTTTTACGAAACGGTAGCTTGCGGGATAATCTCTACTCCTTCCTCAGTTTAGAAATTAAATAGAATTGCTGTTTTCTAATTAGGATTAAAACGGTACGTTGGCCGATTGCCACGAAGTTCTGCATTTGACCTGCAATGCCGCGTCGGCGTGTGAAGCCGGGGCTCAGGCAATAAGCACTGCTAAGCACGAGCTTTGATTTCAGAATTCCGCTCAAATTAAGAGGTCCATATCTGTAAGCATGCACTTGCGACATTGAGGAGCAAAACAATTAATGCCCGGAGCTGCAGTCTCCGTTGAAGCGCGCCGCGTAGGCCGCCGCAGCTAAAATGCGGCGAGCGGATGGCGCGTGACAACAAAAAGTCACGAGGCGATGTTTCCAAAAGTCTTTAAAAATGCATGCGCATTGCCCAAAGGTTAACATTCGCCCTGATTCACCGTTTTTCATTACGCTGATCAGGGGGCCATCATTACGGCTCGGGAAATTGGTCAGGCAGGCGGCTCCTTAACGTTAGGCGGTGACGTCACAAAGTCGCACGGCTTGAGCAGGGGCGTTGCATGGCAACGTCGACTGCGTCGTTTGGAAAACAGCAGTCACGCAGAAATGCTGTGGTCGGTCTTGTCTATTATCGTGCGGCGTGGCACCAAGTTTGTATTGTTATGTCGCCTCGGTGCGTGCTATTATGCCGCGGGTGGGACAAAATTCGAAGTGATGTACGAGCATTGGGCAAGAGTGAACACCAAAGACGGTTTTTTGGCAGCAAGATGCCATCCTGTGAGGTAGCCTCTTGCAAGAATGTTAAACGGCATAATGAAGGCACTTTTTCACACTTCTAAAAAAAACGACCCAACTGTCATAAAAACATGGGTGCACTGTTGCTCTTGGACTAAGTATAAATGTGGAGAAAACGGTAATCTGATCTGATCATTTTCATGATCATGACTGATCCTGGCCATCTGGTTAAGACCAGTCTCAAACCCAACGTTAAATGCCTTCGACCAAGTGCAGTTCCTTCCATGCAATTGGACATCGCCGGCACGCCGAAGTGAGTATGTGTGTGTGCTTAAAAATGAAAATTACCGTCTGTTTTATGCAGAGATCTTTCAACCCGATTTACAGTTTAATGCATGAGCAATCTATGCCCCTCTGTGCAGTTTGTAGACTACAGTACGAAATCCAAACGAGACTTTCCAACCATAATCTTGTTAACAAAGTGGGGCCTGAATACCACACGAGTGGCACAGCCATCTATGCTACACGGGAGAGAGGGGGTGAGTGTCAGGGGCGGAGCCAGGGTTAGCGACGGGGGAGGGCAAGTTTGCACGAGCGAGTCCCAGCCCCATTAACAACACATCTATGCACTGTGAACTGACCAATAAACCCCCCAACCGCCTATAAATACAGTACCTAGCGCATCAATGAGCTACCAATATTGGTTTGCCCTGGTGCCTTGAACATTTCTCTCAGCAGCGTGCCGTACATGTTCGCCTGCCTATATGCGAGCCTTATTACTAGTGAACCACTTTTGGACTCTTCGTGTCACTGTCCATGGTAGTGTTTGAGATTTCAAGCAAAAGCTATTTGCCTGGTCACCAAAGTTCGGGATTACATACAGTAATGTCATGGTAAAAAATGCTGATATGCCTAAACCATAAACCTTGAACCTCACGTGCAGAGGCAAATGGAGGGGGGAGGGGGGTGGGAGGGAGCTCGGAGAGGCCGAGCTGTTCTCGTGTATTTTTGCGTCGGAAAACAGTAATGGCGGCGCCACCCCCCTGGGGCAACCGATGCGCTGAAATGGGACCATGAAACGGGACCATCCAGACAAATCCGTGGCTATGGGCAGGAGCGGTAGATATGAGAATGGAGCACGCAGTGCGGTACTCGTCGGCCACTGACCGTCCCTCTTACCCACTCGGACTATGTCACGCTGGACCACAAAAAAGTAGTTGTGTATGAAAACAAGGATGCGATAACTCCATAAAAGGGTCCGGGTCCAACACGTTTTGCTGTCGCAATGAGAAACAACACTGGTGACTTGTAATACGGTCTGATTAATGTGCCTGTTAGGCACGTGGAAATGACTGCGTTTCGTTGTGTCGCAGATCTAAGATCCAGCTGTGGTGGAAGTCGCAGAGCATGTGGACAGTGCGGAAGCCGCCTACCAGCAAACAGTCGTGAGGCCTCCAGTGCCCGCCCGAACGGGTTCGGTGAGGACGACGGGGTCAACGGGTCGGGCGAAGACATGCTCCATGGCGGTGACGGCGAGAGGACCGAAAATGGCCCCCGCCGCGGCGACAAGATGGACGAGGTCAGCATCCAGCACGGGGCGCTGACCCTCGTTGCCGGCTTCGTGGCGGTGCAAAGTGCAAACACTTCGATCCAAGTATGGAACTGTCGACCCGAGAAGCACCACCCAGCTGTGTACCAGACAGGTGGATATACGCGATTAGCCAATAAGGTCTCATGGTACCGTTGCCGACCTGGACGAGCGTTGTCGAGGCTTTCAAAATCGTTTTCCGGCTAGTGATGGGTCGAGGCATAGACTGAGACATTGGTGTCGTCAACCGGCTCACAAAGCTCCTGCTGAGAAAGTTCTGCGCTGGCCAAGCGGATTGCTCGGTAGCTGGTGATAACACACATCCACCTGTGCCTCGGATGGCTTAATCAGGCTGGGGCTGAGCGGGCTGCTGCCAGGCACGCAGCCAAACAGGTGCGACATCAGGTGGACAACGTTAAGTGAACATCGTTGTGCTTATGTGAACAAACGTAAGTGACCTTAAGTGAGCATCGTCATGCCATATTTGTCTTTCATGCCTGTGTGTCTGTTTGAGGCATAGACGGTTCCTACGCAAATAAACGTTTGGGTTGTTTCAGACTGGTTATCATGTCGCATAACCCTATATTTAAGCTGCAAATATATACTTGTGTTCTCCGCCCCTTCCCCCCCCCCCTCTCCCTGTTTGCTCTGTGTCCTCGCCAAGTGTGCACAATGAAGTGTATATTGGGCGCAAGAATCGTTTTAGTAAAACACAGTGAATTATGAGTCATATGTGTGTTCGATAAACTGGCTGCATGGCGTAACGGATATTTTCTTGATTAACGCCACGCGCCACGACCTTCGGAGGCTTTGTGTCATAGTTGATGCAATGTGCAATGTCCACAATGACCTATGTTCTACCAGGTAGCACACCACTTCCGTCGTCTCAAACTGCCTCCATCACACACCAGTGCAGCCCAGCGCGTCATTATATATAGTGCTGAGGCTCAGCGCGGCAGTTCGGATGATGATTCTGGTGCCGGTCAGTTGCCCCTTTTGGCAGTGGCTGGACCCTGGGCAGGCTCGCCAGCCTGCATTTAAGCAGCTGTAGGCTGGCCAAATTCAGTACATCGCCACAGGCTCAATGTTTGGTATCCTCAGAAAGTGGGAGTGCCACGGCACACAGGCTCTCGGTTCCTAGGTCCATGTTAGCTGTTATGCACCCAGCGTGGCAAAACAAATCTCCCTTTCATATTTCCTGATAAAACTTATTTAAGCACCCTGTGGCTATCACCAGATGCATTTGTTAGTAGGTGCACCGGTGTAGCAGACGCGATGATAATGCAGGCGGAGAGCTGATGCCAGGCTGAGACTTTGTGACGTCACGGTAATAGTGAGAGGAAAGTGCCGGAAAAATCCCCGGATGATCATACCTTGCTACATGGCCTTGACGCTGACTGAGTTTAGCGGAAACACTAATTGGTTGGTCTCAACATGTTCTCGTGATAAGCGCTATTTTTGTTTTTGTCTTTAGGTTCGTAACTAATTCCATTATGCCAGGTCAAAAGGCAAATTTTCCACAAAATTGCAACTTTTCGGCTTTATGATATGATGCATAAGACCACCGCCTCCCCATCGGGGCAATATTTCTCAGTCATCTTTCACGGGCAAATTCGAGGCCAAATAGCGGGGAACCCCAAACCCTCTGAAGTTATCGACCCATTTCGTATTTTCACGCATATCGTATTTCAATCATAACCAGACTCCGAAACGACAACTTATTTCGTGCATTATTTTACTTTTCATTATCTGGTTTTATCAGGTGCATTTGCAACAAATGATATGGTACATTGCTGTGACATGAGGTAAACACGTATCAGCCCAGTGTTTTATCTTAGCACGTGTCAAGATGTCGAATAGAGGGGTTGGCGAAGTGGCAAATATAACTGGTGGTCATAGTGCCGCTTAGCGCCGTAAATAAATTATGGCGATTACATAGCACGCGCGTCGGCCTATCCAGGTTTCCAAAGAAGGGGGGGGGGGGACCACGTGATTAAATCCTGGCTCGTTGTCGTGGTCGCTGTCTGCCCTCTGCTAGAGACCTCAAGTTTCGCGTGACCTTTTGCGAATGCTCAGACGTGCAAGCCCTACCCCAGATTCATTACCGTGTGCATGTACTACACAACGTCTCTCCGCAATTTTCAGTTCCTGGATTCGCCTGCGTCACGCAATGCACATTAGATGTTTGCGTACTATGCGAAAGATGTGACGCAATATGCCCATCGCCTCAGTCCTTCGTGTTGGATGGAGTTGCTCCATTCCTTCGATCCGTGGAGCTCGCCTGTGCTTGTAACATGTGTGCTCCTTCTTGCCTCACACTTCAATACAGTCTTCTAGACTTTTCATCCGCTTCAGTGCAATGCAAGCTAGGCCACACCATGCAATCGTCCCCACTTGTTCTACGGCCTCCTTATATCATTATTGTTCAGAGTTTTTGTAATTCCATTTTTCCGGACTTTGGAGTGATGCTAAGCGATGCTTGTCACATTCCGATAACCGCAACCATGGTCTTACTGTTGCATTCACCGTAAACACCCATAACTTCTGTATGAACAGTGCAGTGTGCAGAATCCTGTTAAGGTCACTATCTCTCCATCATTGCCAACTTCCACTGAAATTTTCTCCCAAAACACGATCACAGAACTGCCTTTGCATATGTCATGTGTTAAGTGTTAGACTGTGCGCAAACCATATTTTTGTTTGAAACTTTCTGAATGAAACTTGTTGGCTTTCAAACACCTACTACCAGCCGTTTTGGATAAAGAACAGCAACAACCAGCGGAGAGGGAATTCGTCCCCTTCCTGCCAGATAATAATCGATTATGTATTAATTGCATTACTCTTATCGAGATAGGACAGTGATCCTATTTCTCCGAGAAAACAGAAACAGAAGGATGGGTATATAAATGTGTTACGCATCTATATCTCCATTTTCTTGCTTTTTCTCCGAGGAATAGGGTCATTACTACAGTCTTATCTATGTGCATAATGTTCCTCGCAAATGCACTTAACAACTTACGAAACTACTCGAGATGGTAAACACGAACTCACACGATGTTTTTTGACGTTATGCCCCCGTTGAACAACAACCGTGCATGATATGGTCGCATGACAGCCGTAAGACGTCGATGCTTTATCGTGCTGTTCCGGGGGTAAAAAATAAACACCACACTGCTTGTGATGGTCGCCATGAGGACAAGTCACACATGCCATAAAGCCTGCATAAGCCTCGCGCAAGTGTCTTTATTAGCCAGCCATGACCGTTTGTAAAATATCCAGCGAGTTTCAAATGGCTGGTGAACCACTGGGATTTTCCATCATGCTGGCGGCTCTGGCTCATCATGCAACCAATTTTTTTTCAGAGTGAGCAGTGTGCTTAAAGCCTTGCAGACCAAATTAAACGGAAAATCCCCGTAGCTTCTACTCAACTTCAGTGTGTGTCAGTCAAGCACATCTAGATGTTCTGAAAGTGTTACTCGGACTGACATTTTAACGCTCTGTAAGTTTCATTTCAACACCGCACGAATTGGGGTAGCATGATAGCTTAATTGAAAATTACACTTAACTGTATTTAACCCCTTAACCTCATTTCATACTAGTTCAGTTCTAAAAACGTTTGGCCGGGTGAGTCCAGATTGGAACGGAGGGCGCCTTAAGGGAGTGCTTCACATTCGTATGGGGTTTTGAACTGAGATAGCTATCTTGAGGATCATTCAGTGCAGTTCACAGCCCTGCCCGTCTTAAGACCTGGAATTATTTAGCTTTTTTACCTACACGCACGCGAAGATGCGCAGACTTTTTGTGTGCGGAAAACTTATTTTTGAATTTTTGATTTCATAACAATTCGAAAAACTCTTTTCGAGGAACCCTATCCAGCCATCCATAACGCCGCAGCAACGACAGTCAAATCGTACTACACCACTGACCATGCGGTGTTCAAGGCCGCGAAGAATATCAGTGTCGAGAGGTTCAGAACTGGCGTTTGTGAGCATGATTCACGGATAAATGCACAAGGGCACCACAGGAAAGGGCCAAAACACAAGCACGCAATGATATTTGGCTCAGCGAACACTTCTAACGTCGCACTGCGATCTCTCGGCCGAGTTTGAAGTACAACGGGTGAGTGCAGAGATGGCAGTTTCCACACGGCTCGTTCGGCAGCGCCTTAACTTCATACAAACGTTTCATGACGCAATCACACAATTTGTTGTAATTGCATAATTGTTTGTAGCCATGTAATTGTTTGTAGCCATGTAACTGTTTGTAGCCACTATGCACCTCAATACGATGCACAAAATGCACAAAAGCGCAGTTTCTCTATTATTGAGGAGCATAGTTGCTAAACACAGGAATTGTGTTGCCTAGAGCGGTCTGCTCCGCATCAATACATATCAATAGTTATAAGCAAACTTATTTCATCACATCTGACGCTCACTACACTCCCTTCAAATGTGGAGCATTCCCGTTAAAGAGAATGTTCCATAGCTGAAGATATTTAAGTAAGCATCATATAAGATGACAAGCTCACATATGGCTATAAGAATAATTTCAAGTAAAAAAGGCTGCTCTAGAAAGGCGCAGTTTCTCTTTTTAGCGAATATGCTTCTCAATCAGTCATTGTTTGATTACGTCATCGCGCCTTGCACATCATTGATTGAGAGCCAATTGACGCTCATTGTCTGGAAATCGCGCTCACGAATGTCAGATATGAACGATTCGAAACCTATATTTGTATTGGCCTTGATGGCCACTTGGACAATGAAATGTCACGATTTGAATGGCTTTATGATGGCGCCATGAATGCCTGGATGCCCTTGAAATGGTCTTCTTGAAAATGTCTGCACATTTTCACGGGCATGCAGCTCAGAAACCAGCTGGGATTTTGCCTGAAGAACAACGGGGCGGTGAAATGCAACGAATGACCTCCGAGATGGCCATCTCAGTTCAAACCCGTATGCAAACCTAGAACATTCCCTTTGATTACTCCTCTGGTGCACGTGCTGGGTATTTAACAAATATGGCGTGTGGAAAAAGCCACAGCGCTTAAGGTGTACCCCGGTGACGTCATATGGGATCTGCGCTGGGGAATGTGCAGTCAGGACGGTGTCACCTGGCACACATCACCTTGGTCACACCTGTCAGTCACAAATCAAGGAAACAGAGGTAATAAATAAATGTTAATAACAACATGCATCTAACTGCGCACACACACTTTCACTCGCGGGTGCCGTCCAAGAATTACGTCACACATGTTTGGTCATTCCCTCAACCCTGGTTAGGCACTGGTTACGTCAGGTGCGAATCCCTCCCTGCTTATGATGTTAAACATAAACAGATGATTAGCAGCTCACTACCTGTGCTGTGCTACGCTCACGCCCCATCGAGACCCTCCTCCTTGAGCCCCCATACGTAGCGGTAGTTTATGAACGGTTCTATTGAGCGAAAATAACTGGTGATCCTAGTCTTCCAAAGGACTGTTAGCCCGCAACCTGCGGCGCGCGCTTACTTGTGTGTGTCCTCTCCCTGGTGCCCAGCTTGCCCGAGCGGCAGCGAGCTTTCAGGGGCCTTCATACGGTGTGAAAATTAAGCTTTTATAAGCGTGACGTGGTTACCCATGGTAATCTCGATGCTACTAAAGCAGTCATATTCTAAATATTGCCGTTTTCTTTACCAAACAACTCACATGAAAATAAATACAAAACGCGCTTTGCAAACATTTTATTCACAGCATGTGGTAGCATATGGTTCTCAACCGAACAAGCCAAAAAAAAAAAAAATCTGAACAGCTGCATTTTTGGGTCAGGTACTAACAGAGACTAGAAGATGCGGAGAACGGAAGTATGCCATGATAATCAATGTTTGTGCGGAACATTATTGACCTCCAGTATACCAGAATGGATTAGTTCGAGTAGATATACGGCCATCATTACGATTAGTTGTGAGAACACCTAAGCTTGAAGACAGCACTCATGGTCATTATTGAATGGATTAGGCTTGTGGGTTACATGCACCCGGGGGTTGCCAGACAAAGCCATACGTGTCTGAAATAGTTTCTTAGGCAGTGAACCAACCGAATTTAACATTACAACCAATTATATTGGCCTAGGGTCATTTATGAAGGCCAGAACGAGGACAAAATTAACCGGCTTTTTTACTAGAGAGCTTGGTTGTACGAAGTAGTTTCTGGTGCTCATTTCGATCTTTTTAATGACGAGCACCGAAACGGGCATATTTCATGAGCGTTTTAAGGATCAGAGTAGGTCACTGACCACAAGTGACCCGGGGCAACATTTTGTTTCTAGGAACATATCGCCTAGCGTAATCCCTGACGCTTATTTGAATGACACAATATCGCAGGTATTTGGCCACCTTGATCTTATAAAGGTAGTAAAGGTCATTTAACTCATTGACCTTTTGCTTAGAACAGGTAACTAGCTTTGTCGCGGTTACACGAAAAGGTCTGGGAGCTCTTTTTATGACCACACAATAATGACTTGAATCACATACATGACCTTGCCATCTTACGACACTTATTAGCAAAATGTCCAACCTTTCCACACCGACGACAGGTTATACCTGTAGCTGGACACACTTGCCTCCTGACTAAGTAAGGTCCTCCACAGGTGCAGCACGCTACCTGTTTCCTCCTGTTTATTGGTAGATGGGCTGAGTAGGCAACCCTCTCTTGAAGCTTACTGCTTGCTGAACGTTGCTGGGCGGATTACTGTTGTTCCTGTGCCATAAAGGCGTCCTGTAGCTGATGGTCGGGGCTTCGCTGCTCCACCTGCACTGGTGCAGTTGCTGGTTCCTGTCCTGCCCTTGCACTGTAACCAGCTGATAACACGGACTTGTGCTGTTCAATGTTCTGCATGATACGGGCCTTTTCTAATGCATTTGCCAATGACACCGGCTCTACACCACAAAGCTCTTAGTTTACTAGACCTGCACCCTTCCATAATTTGCTCACACACAAACTGCTTCCTATTCTTTTCAAAGTTCCAAGGCTCTCTTTTTCCCGAAATAAGCTCAGCTTATCTGGGTGGACTCCCTGGACATCCAGCTCAAAACCCAGCACGAAAATGACAAGTCATTTGCCCCTCTGACTTGCATGATTGTACGACCCTTACTAACACTCTAAAGGAATGGTAGAAGCTTACTGGGCGGTTCTAGCGGGCTGTCATTAGCTGACTTTGGCTAGGACTGCTTTAAGCCTTCTCACATATAATTTGTTCTTGCCTATAGCATAACACGTTTCCTGCCGGGTCTGCACCGCCTCTCCGCCTGCGTCTTTATAGTTTTTTCCTCTTCCTAGCTTGGAGTGCCAAAACGTGATTGTATGTTTTCTGCTGTTAACGCACGGCTCATTGCGTCACTGGGATAGAGTGAGAGGTGCTCCTGGTCACCTGTTCTTGGGTAACGGTAAAAAGTTGCGTTTCCTGAGGCTTGTGGCTCGGCAGCACCTATCCCAGCCTCCCGTCCATCCCGATGAAAAAACGCGTGACGGGACCCCTCTTCGAATGAGCGTCCCCCTTTCCAGGAAATAAGCATAGGAAAAACTGTACAGATGACTGGAACACGGTCTAATTGTGCCCCCCCCCCCCCCTACACTTCTAAATCCTGTGTTGCACCTGCTCTACTACAATCAACTACCTGCTGAGCCGAATACAGACGAGACGGCCTTCCCATCCCACCAAGCTGAGTAAGAGGCCTTCCCGTCCCACCAAGATGAGTAAGAGGCTTTCCCGTCCCACCAAGCTGAGTCTGAGGGCTTCCCGGCCCACCAAGCTGAGTAAAAAGCCTTCCCGTCCCACCAACTTGAGTAAGAGGCCCTCCCGTTCCACCAACTTGAGTAAGAGGTCTTCCCGTCCCACCAACTTGAGTAAGAGGCCTTTCCGTCGAGCCACCAAGTTGAGTAAGAGGCTTTCCCGTCCCACCAAGCTGAGTCTGAGGGCTTCCCGTCCCACCAAGACGAGTAAGAGGCCTTCCCGTCTCACCAACTTGAGTAAGAGGCCCTCCCGTTCCACCAACTTGAGTAAGAGGCCTTTCCGTCCCACCAACTTGAGTAAGAGGCCTTCCCGTCCCACCAACTTGAGTAAGAGGCCTTCCCGTCCCACCAACTTGAGTAAGAGGCCTTCCCGTCCCACCAACTTGAGTAAGAGGCCTTCCCGTCGAGGCACAGTCCATCCGTTCCAGTTTTGAGAAGCAGCCTAGATGTTAAGCTCCTGAAATCAATCAGTCTAAGTTATGGCCAGCTAAACGACCTCAGCCAAGAAAGGTGGGGCCTCACAGTCGTCCATGACAATAGACTTCGAAAACAGTTCGCAGACATAATGCACACTTGAATGCAGTCGACGTCTTGACGGTACGTGGCAGTACACTTCAGGCTTGAAACGACAGTGCGGTCTTGCTGAATAATAGCATAGCAAGTCATAACGAAGAATGGTCTCCAGCTCTTAAACCACCTCGTCGCCAAAATTTCTGTAGCGTCTTCCATAGTTCAGCTGGAGTTTCTTCTGCTCACAACCTGTGTCAACGTAATACTGACCTCTGAATCACCTTACCCACCTGAATCCACCATTACAAGCACAACGCCTCACAGGCTCCAGAAACACGGTCCAGCCACTCGAAACCAGTTACCTCGTCCGGTTCCCAGGTCAGAGTGACCGAGAGGTAGTCACCCGACCCCGACGTGGCCTATTATTCTGGAAACTTCGGCCGACCCCACTTCCTGACCGCGTCATCTCCGCTGACCAGCCCATCGCCGCATGAGGAGGGTCTCAACCATCCGGGCAATACCAGCTGATCGTAGCAGCCTCATAGCATTCCGACACGAGACACAATTTTCAAGAGACACTCAATTCCGGGGGGTACCACACAGAGACCCTCGTTTCAAAGTGACAACAAATCAAGCGGGCACCACAGGGCGCCCCAGAATTATCATGTCACGAGGAACCCAAATGCCGAGGGTGCCACATCAGGGTCGCGCGTAGGAAGGGCACAGGAATACGTACCCCTCCCCTTAGATCTCTAGGCCCCAAGGGACACGGGGGTCCGAGGGATCCAAAAGTCCCTCGGGATCGACGATCAGGTATCCGATGGGAGAATCCGAAGGGGAGGCCGGAAATCATAAAAGGAGATCTCAGTGCGAAGGTCGGACCCCAGACTTTCAAATGCAAGCCGGAAGGCCTCTCGCACTGATCAGGAGCCCCATGAGACAATGAGAGCCCCTATACAGCTGGGACCAACAATACTGAACAGTCGGTGCCGTGCCGGTCAAGCCCTCAGGTGACGCCCCTCCCAAGCAGAGCCAAAGTCGGGTCGGCAAATATCAATCAGAAGGCCTCTTGCGTTGGTCGGGTTCCCTGAAGCAGAGAAGGACTCCCGTGCTGGCCAGGGTCTCCATGGTGCCAAACAAGGCCCCTGTGCCGGCAGTTGACCCTAGACCGGCCAGAGGTGCATTAGCTGAACAGGGACAGCGACTGAACCCCAAATGTCTCAGTATCTCGTGCGTTGTTCAGGCACACCCAACAAGTAGTGGTGACACTAGAAATGACTATGCAACGTTTCCCATACAACATGAGAGTTTGGAAAAGTTCGGTGTCAGTCAGAGACCCAGTAGCGAAAGAGGAGCCCTTTGCACTGGTCCAACCGGGGGTCGAAAAGCCGAATTTGTGCATCGGTGTCCAAGATTGGGCTCCCGCGCCGGCAAGAAACATGTTAGCATCAGTGAGCACCCATGAGAGCAGTGAGCGCCCATGCGTCGATCCGGTGCCACATGTCCCGGTCAGAGGAACTGCCATAACACGAAGAGGGTCAATGCACTATTCGTTCCTCTGAGGGCCTCTGTATCGGCCAGCGGGCCTTGTCCACCAGCCGCCACAATAACAGAAGCTCGAGGCCCAGGCGGGGTCGGAATGCCCTTCAGGTCCTGACCATAACATTTACCTGTGCAATTTTGAGGTCGGTTCTCAGAACGGAATTTACAGCCACAGCAACACGAGGAATAAATATTACGTTATTGCAGTGTGTGAATGTGTGAATTGTTGTGTTGTATTGTGCGAATTTGTAATGCTCAGAAAGGCTTTCAATTTAATTACACACGGAGGTTTGAACAGACACCGGAGGGTTTTTAAACATATATTTAACCAGAGGGTAACCTCGTAAGCTACATGAAACGATGCTGCCGACTTCTTTCTGATTGTCATGAAGGTTGGCATCCAACAAAACACAAGATCTGTGGATAATATGATAAAATTCACATTGAACTAACATAGTGTAGTACAGGGCAGAGGAAGATCACCTATCATGCAACATATCGGGATCGATACCAGGATCTCGGCTTGTGAAACTCAGGGAGAATGAAGGTAAACAGAGCTTGCGGACTGTCCACGTTCTAACCTCCTTCCAGGGAATGCCTCATATTTGAAAATATCAAAGTAAGCATCACGTAGGATGAAATAAACTCACTTATAATTATTGGTATAACGGTATACAAGCGAAGAAGACTGCTCTAGCCAACAGAATTTCACTTCTAAGTAAACGCGCGCAAAATTGCCAGTTTAGCACTCACTTGTAGTACTTCAATCGTCCGAGAGGTGGCAAAGGCAGTGGCGGATGTGTCGCCGTGGCGCAACCGAACCAAATGCCGTTAAGTGGTCGTGTATTGGCTATTTCTTGTGGTGCTCTTGCATATTTCTCCTTGAGCTTAGATCGCTTACTTGAATTCACATGTTCGGTTATGGCGCTTTCTTAAGGTATTCGTTACAAGCCTTATTTCCGCCATAACTAGTAGTGGTGTCCGACTTCTATTATGCGGCACAAAACGTGATTCGCGATTGAAATTTTGCACAGCCTGCACAACATTGGCTGAGAGCCACTTGACGGACGATATATCTAAAAATCGTGTTCACAAACACTAGACATCAACAGCTCGATAATTATTTTTAATGGTCTAGAACGATGCATGGCCAATGTGGTGCCAGGATTTGAATGGCGTTGTTATGGAGTCATGCATGCCTGAATTACATGAAAATAGCTTGCACGAAATAGTCTGCACATCTTCGCGTGCGTGTGGTTCAGAAGCTAGATGGTTTTCGGTAGTAAGAAGGGCAGGGCAGCGGATAGTCTGATGAGTTATCGGAAAACTGGACAAGTCTGAAAAATGTCAACTTCGAAAGCCCCGGTTCCGTTCTGGGCACCTTGCAGCACATAGGGCAACGCTAAGGAGGCGTAGGGATCAGAGCCAAACAACGCCATGTTTTCCACTGCATGGCGAGCCATGGTGCCTGTGCTTAACACGGTCAAGTTAACGTGCCTGTGTGTTCGGTTGAATACCCTTCGCTCGGGTAGGGGTCAATTCGACCTGATATCTCAAATACTAAGGAAGCTAGATGCACAAAATTCACAGGGCTGATTGGGTTGTATGTGAACTCACTTTCGTCAAACTTGAAACTCCATGCGTCATCACATACTGGTTAAACAAGGACAAAAAAGGTCAAACTAAAGATTGGTTTCCAACGCGTCCACAGGCCTCTTCATGCCAAGTAGATCTGACATTCTGACTGTAGGTCAGTAAGATTTGTTGCAATTCCAAATTTCATGGCTGCATTGCCTAAGAACCTAAATCAGAGATGTATGGCTTTGTTTAAGACCCAGCTGATTCCTACAGCTATGCAAAGCTCGGTGCGGCTTCCCGGCGCCGTTCGAAAATTATTTTGCAAAAACCTTTTGGGAGTCAGATGAACTCAGCCTCACCCGGTATTCTTGGGAGTCAATAACGCACCAGCATTCTTAGATTGAGCCTAGTGGAGTGCTTGCCCGAACACCATCACCTCTACATGGCTAATGGTATGTGACAGCCTGACCAGGTGAACATAGCGGCCCTCGATGGGGAACCGGCATCCGTAATAGCGAGCCATATCATCGCCCATGAACGTCTGCTGGAGGCTGACACAGGTGGCGAACTCTTTGGCGTCAGTGTGACTCGGACTGCTCCCCACGAGCACCCTGGTGTTCTTGTTGTGAAACGCCAGCTTCGCCCAGGAGACGTACAACAGCCCGGTTACCTGGTGCGGCACACCCAAGTCCACCGTCCACGAGTGTTCGCCGTACTGGTATTTGCTTAGGATTCGGGTGGTGAGGAGACCGTCGTTGCCAGCAGTAACGCTCGTCCCGCCTCGGAGGCCGGAGATGCGCGCCGGCCGCCCCAGTGCGATGTTCTCACCCACGTACTGGCAGGTGAAGAGCTTATTGGAGCTGCACCTCTCGTCGTTGTAGAAGCTTCCTCTCAAGAGTGCGACGCAGTGCTCGGCGCCCCTGTAGTTGTCCGGCTGTCGCGCAGACCAGGGAGCGTCCGCTGATATCGGCAGGCCGTCGCTGTGGACGAACTGGCCCTCGACTCCAGTATCGTCGAGGCCGATCCAACCCGACTGCGGCAAGCCGGCTGCCTCCAGCGCCGTCTGTGAGCCGTCCTGCCGGCCCGGCCACACGATGGACGAGCGCTTGGCGCACTCGCGCGTCGCCTTTTGGTAGCTTGCCGCCGGCCGACTGGCGGCCAGGAACCAGGTGTCGCCGGCGCGGACGAAGTCGTCCGTGGGTGGTGGCGGCGTGGCCAGCCTCAGCGCGAATGTCTCGCTGGTGTTCAGCGCGGTGCCGTCATCGTCGGTGATGCCGCCGGCGAAGAGGCGGCAGCCGGCGGCGGAGAACTGGCCGGCAAGGCAGCGCACCTCCTCACGGCAGAGCTGGCGGCAGGCGGCGGCGTCGACGGCAGGCTCCTCGCGCAGCAGGGCCGCCTCGCTGGGCCGGCCGCCGCCGGCCGGCACCAGCTCGCCCTGCGGCCAGCAGCCGGCCGCGGCGCTGCGGTTGAAGTTGTCCAGGCAGCGGCAGACGCCGTCCGCGCAGGCCGACCAGGGCACGGCCAGCCGGCAGTCGGCGCTGCGCTCACACGGCTCGTCCAGGAATGCGACACCGACGCGGCTGGCCACGAGCCACGGCTCAGACGTGTTCACCAGCCGGCCTGGCAGCGGCCGGTGCGCCGCCAGTCGGCATAGGCCGCCCCGCGGTCGGAAGCTCGTGCCCAGACAGTCGGGTCGGTGCAGACAGCGGTGACGGCATGTGGCCTCCAGCAGGCCGGTCTCCTCCGCCAGCACCAGCTCAGGCGGCAGGGTCTTGTTGAGCGGCTGGGCAGGGCTCATGCGGTACGCCCGCGGTGGCAGCTGCAGGGCGCCGCTCGCCGCCTGCTCGGAGTAGTACTCGAGGGTGCCCGACTCGGCGCCGGCCGCGCCTTGAGCAGCGACCAACAGCACCACCGGCAGCAACAGCATGGCATCGACTGAAGAGCGGCGCGCCCCGGCCCGTGGTTGTCTGAAGCGTACCAGTAACCATTGGCGACGTGGAGACACACAAGCAACGGTGACGCGCTGCCAACAACGGGGAGATCGATCAGCGGTAACGGCGCTCACTGGGGCGGATTCAGGATTGTGTCAAGGGGGGGGGGGAGTCAGCCTTCATAGAAGTGACTCCTGTGACTTGGCGCCCACTCCCCGCCACGAAAAGTCCTCGGATTTTGGCCACTTTATTTCAGTTTCTTATTTTTTTACCCCCGAAAATATCTGCCTTTGCACATGGGAGCGCCAGGCATAGGACGTACATTTTCTCAGCCTGGTGTATCCTACTATTTTAAGGCTTTCGAGAAACATGTGGCAAAAGGAATCAAATTTTGCTGCTAAGTATCATCAAAGTCAAGCTCAAGGATACGGCTTGAATGATGACATATCTTTAGCTTACTTGCGACGAAATCAGCAGAAAGTTACAAATAAAAGTAGTGACGAATGCCACATCGTATGGGGTGAGTACTGCAATGTTGGTGCCGATAACACATAGCGGAGGAGGCAGAGAAATTTGTAGACTTGGCGCTGTATGTTTTACTTTCTGGTGATACAACATCGCATCTATTTTTCTTTGGCCGCGCCTCACTGGTTTAAGTGTTCGTTTCATTAACATGGGAATAAGGAAGTCTTTATTCTGATTATGTAAACACCAACCAAACGCGTCATGGTATATTCAAATAGGGTCAATACTAGGACAGGATTTTGCTTTGTTTTTGGCCCTATTTTAATATTCCACGGGACTTTGGTTCCTGATCTTTGCATAATCATAAGCCCCAGCCTCAGCTTTGCGCCTTGTTCTGACAGAGAGCCTCGATCGATTTGGCTTATAACAGTAAAATCCTTCAGGAAATAATGGTCACATTCAAGGGAGCCACTTTCTCAAATCGGTAGGGGGGCCCATGAGCCGGTAAGATTGACCCAAGAAGAAATGCAAGTTCACAGCATTATGTTGCGTTGAATTCGCAGTTTCATAGCTCCATGTTCGCATATCTTTTTGTCTAAACAGAGTGTTTCAAGTTTTCGTAGCATTTATTACACAAGCATTTGGTACATTAGTGCGTTGCAAACATTACAGAACACACACGCTGGAAAAGCGAGGTAAATGAAATGTGTTACTTTTATAGTGGTGAGCAGGGAGCCGAATGAGATTTTTCGCGCAGGAGCGGCTACTTCAAATAAAAATGCTGAGCTATTCAGAAGGATTTCGAGAAAACTGTTATAACTGATCAAATCGTGCGCCTCTCATGTCGCAGTAAATGAAAAGTACAAAAAAGGTGGGCAGGGTCATTAACCTTTACCCTCTGCCCGGCCAGGGGTCTGAGACAACCGTGCCTGGTTGGGGACAGCGAAAACTGACTTCCCCTCTGGGATCTCCAATGGCCAGACGCTGCACAAGAAAAATACAGCTGCCGTTGTAAGGACCTCGTCCAGTCATGAAGAATGGACACCAAATTTTTACCACAGCTCAAACGTGAGGTAACCAAAGGTCCCGAAAGGAAAAGGCGGTCGTTTTGATGGAGGCAATTAGAATATATGTCAATGCGTCAAAGCGGGTAGTCAGGGTACGGAGGTAAGCGCTTAGACTGTGGAAGTATGTTCTAACAATTTTTGTTTCTTCGCAAGGGTCAGGTTAGGTCAGGTCACGTTTCAAAATTGGTCTACCATTAGCCTGCAATAACGATACTTTTTCACAATCTGTCTCTGACTAAGTTTACTTTATTAGGTGAAGTTGCGGGAAAACATATCCCAGACACAAAAATGTCATTTTAGACTGACCCAAAGGCCAACTGTTGTCCACTTAGGTCAAATTCATAAGCCATCCAACTGAAAACATATTTCAGATGATGGTAGGGTCTAAGTGATCGGCGCAATGCTTTTCTATGGTCAGAAATAGAGTGTTGCATATGTACAGGTACTCAAGATCGCATAGCTCTTGTATACATTATATGTAGTCCATTCGACGCTTGGCAATGCATTTGTAAAAAAACTGAGATTAGGCAGATTGGTACATAAAATTATGCGCCACCATCTTTACAAATACGATATAAGGTTGGTTGCTCGCGTCACACTTGCTCATCTATCCTCTCCGCTACTGACGACAGAGGTCGTTGAACTGGATGACCTCATATGCCCTTGCGTGTCCTCAATTACTTATTGTGACCTGATAATGCTTTAGGATGATATCACCACATGTTGTCGTAGGAATACTGCGCCCAAAACTACCATCCAACTGCCTATTTAAGAGGTAGATCAGGACCTAGACCAATATGGTATGCTCTGTAGTCATATAATTGTTTCGCATGTGAGTTACTACTATTTTTACCGCATGCAAATACTAAAACTACACAAAAATAGGTACAAATTTACATTTACGAAACATAGCAAAAATTGACATCATCTCAGATCCATGGTCCAGCCTGTTTCGAAAAATACAAAATAAACGAACTGTATGCATTATCTTGTTCTTTTACTATAGGAAGTTCGAGGAATGGCAATTAACGCACAAAAACGTCATGCGTGCTCAAAGTTTTTGAAGTTGATTTCTTTGACCTGACATAGGTCACCAACCTTAACATACCACAACTTCAAATGTGTACAAATGACGCTAAATTGATAGATAGATGGGACTGAAAGCTTGGTGTTGATACAATCGTTCGTTTTTTAATTGTGCTTGAAAAACCTTAAGGGAGATCAACTTCACCCGGCCGGGCGCGGAACTTGTCTTCCTATGTGAATTGTGCTCCTCCTCCCATTCGATAGTGAATCATGGTGCAACACAGTATAACAAGGCATATGGTTCGTGGAAAAGCAGTTGGAAGGGACAACAAGCCAACTGTCTACACGTGAAGCTCCTGTTCACAGATGGCAAGCTGTACAAACCGGTGAAGGCGACCAGCCACTGTTGGCGCTGCTGCATATTTCGGTGCGTCCGCTTTGTCTCCATCCCGGCGTTCTTGCGTGCACTAACTGCGATGTTTGCTAACTGAACTAACATATAAAAGATACGAAATGACAAAAACACGGTACTTCAAGCTTTTAAGCATACGGTACCTGCAGGATACTTTGGAATACAAGTTCAGCAAGAGACGAATGGAGCCCAATGTCGTCAGGGAAAACCCACCTTGCCAGTATTTCAGGGCAATTTTCGGTATCGTATTGGTCCAGTAGTCCTATATTCCCACAGTCATTAGGGGGAGGGGGGCTCAGGGGGGCTCATTCGGGCGGGGTTCAAATCATCATTGGTAGGCTCGCTCCGTCCCCGGAGTGAAGTGAAGTAAAGTGAAGCCCCTGGCTACATGGTACATGTGGGGTGTGTCATCAGTAACAAAACCAAGTGAGACAAAAATTCTTTGGCGCAAGAGCCCAAAAGTACACGGCATAGCAAAAGTTCTTCCCAAAAACTTAAATTCGTGAGGTGCGGGTCGATCGAAATATCACCGTAAACCATTGCTCGGCGTTGCAGTCACCCGATGCTGGGCAGCGCCCGCTGCCGCAGGTAACACCAAGCCGTGGGCAAATGACACAAAATACCTTTGCGTATAGAAATGACGCTACCGAGCGCTCCTTAAGCCGTCGTACGAGAATGTTCCGGTCTAAGGTCTAATATGCGGATCAGGCATTGCCCGATTGATTGCCATTTGGCCGAAACTTTATGTGCTGTTGAGAATGAACTCATACTAGTATGCTGGCAACCATTGTTTTAGACCTTCACTTCTTTAAGACAACTCACGTGATGCAAACAAATATATGCACAGCATACGACTCAAAATATACTGTCTGATGTACAACTTAATACATACAGCAAGTTCTGCAACCTGTGCCACGAACGTAGAGCGGGGGGGGGGGGGGCAGAAGGGTGACCCCATGCACATCTTGCTCTTTGCCGAGCATGTGTATCCGATGCGCCGGCCCAAATAGCAACTGCTCACAGACAGGAAACCCAAAACGCGTGTTGGCAGATATCGCACGGTAGCAGAAGCACCGTCGCAGCTGGGCTCCACATATTGCCGAAACTCCAGCTCCAGCCGCAGACGTCCGCGGCAGTGCGGCGCTGCGTCGCACTACTAGTGTGAACCAGATAGGGCAAGATGGTCAGCGGTGCCTGCACTTTGTCCCGTAGCTCGCAGTCGCTGAGGTCTCGCAGTAGAGGCTGTGTGACTGGTCCGTGCTACGGAATCAGTTCGGTGTACCTCACGGCCTCGAGGTTTACCGCTGAGATGGCAAAGACCCAGGGCTGAAGAAGACCCTCGATTTGTTGCTCACGAGCGGCGCGACGATCGGAGCCGCCTGTTCGCGGACCATGCGGTTCTCCTGCCACACCATGCCCAGCAGCAGCTGTCCCGGACGGACCCAGTACCCGCTATGCTGGAGGACTATGTGTGCCGCAGCAGGTCGCGGGGCACCGCGATGCCCCGGAACAAGCTGCGTAAGTCAAAGTCACAGCCGCTGCTTTGCCGGATGGCGGACCATACCGGCACATGGTGGCCGACCACGCACTGGACGAGGTCCTTGAGAGCGCCGCTGAAGATCTCGGTAGAGATGTTAACTAGGAGCAGGCGAGCGGCCAGTGTCAACCATCTGAAAATAAAAGCGAATTTATAAGAACAATTTGCTGCGAACTGAGCATTAGGTCATGCAGAATTAGTGTGCCCCTTTAGTGTATGTTATTATTCCAGAGTCCTTAAATGTGACAGAATACATATAAAAAACATGTTAGTAAGCATGAACCAACCAGCAAATGATGCGACATAACACGGCACAAGGTATGATAATAAGTAAATACTCAACAGTGAGAATACGAAATATCAAATGATACTTGATGAACCTTAAACCCTGATTGCTATAACTTCAAGGATAATGCGTTTTCATATTCATCTGACATGGTTCGATGGTCCGATTCGCCGCTGGGCTGCCACATTTCAGACAGAGCCGTTTTGAACGCCGGAGGCCAAAAGGTACAGCAGCTGCTGGTTGGTGCTCAGCTGCTGAATCAGGTTGACCGGCAGGTTTGGCACGGGCCCTGACCTAGGCTTGAATGCCACAACGTCCCTCTCTCAGACCTCTCCAGCACAGGCCTTGCCGATGGGTCTAGAAAAACTTCGACCCCGTGGTCGTGCCATCCAGGCCCAGCAGCAGATGGGAGAGGCTCAGCTCGCTGCCGTGCAGAAAGCAGCGGCCGTTACCGCCGTGCAGCTAAACAAGTGCAGGGCGCGGCCGAGCTCGGACGTAAAATGAGTCACGTGACGGCTGCCTGGCTCAGTGATGACAACCACGTGTTTTTCGTCGGCATTCGTCTGGCTCCGTGTGGCTCATGTAGTTCATGCCTTCACGGCCGTCGGAGAAGAGGATGGTCAAACCTGATTCATGGATTGCTTCAAAATTTTAACGAGCCGTCTCTCTTCTCGCTCTGTCTCTTGCTCAGCAGATCTTCTTAGGATCTACGATATTTGATTTCAAGTAGCCAGTCCGCCTCTGCTGTCTTGTTGAAAGGCGTTGATGATAGCAGCAGCGACCCGGTTCGAGCCACCGTAGCTGTCAACCGCCAGAGTTGTGTAAGTCAGATAGTTAACGCTATAATCTATATCGGCAGTGGTCTCAACAGGAACAAGCAATCGGTGTCGTCGTCACCTTCTACCATGGACGGAACCGTGTAAGAATCTCGGCTGACTCACCAGCGCTAAGACCGCTTGGTCCCGGAGCGGGCTCGGGGTCAGCACTAGCAGCAAGCGCTGGCTCAGCAGGCGCCGCCGGCTCAGCAGCCGGCGGGGAAGGCGACTCAGGTTCAGCAGCAGACACCGCCTCACTGGCGGCCGAGCCACGACACCCCTGAAGTTGTCTGGCCATCGCGGGTCCCCCTAGTTACAATCGTACCCCGGTCATATGACCCCAGGGTAAGCTTCCGGTGCCTGCACTGGTCCCTCATGGCATCTTCCTCCTGATACACTGTGCAGGCAACTGGGCATGGAAAGCTGCACTGAAGCTTGCACTTGCATTCCGCGACATCAAGAAGCTTGTTGGCGGCGTTGCTTTTACACTTTCTTTCTTTCTTTGCGTTTTTGCTGATAGCTCTGTTGGGATGATATCAATCCCTCTCGATCAACTTTGTCACGCTTTTTAGATCATGAACAGGGATCGCTTCGTTGGTCCACAGTTCCCTGGTTTCTACGGTCGCTCCCGTAGCCGGCAGATGGTGGTGGGACAGTAGAGCCGGGTGGCCTATCACCAAATGTTTTCTGCGCGACCGTTTAGCCTTCGGCATGTTTATGCAAGTAATTGTTCGGAAGAAACGTTTCAGTACCGGCAAAGCTAAACTAATAAACCCATATCTCCCACGCAAAAAGCACACAAATTGCAAATCAACATCACAATGATGCGCTACAATAGCAAACTTGAACCCAACCCGGTCTGGTACAGCATGCTCGTAACTGCGCAGCTTTGGATTTTACCAAAAATAAGTCGTTTCGTACTAAAAAGTCAACTTAAGCTCTGCTTGGCAATGCTTTGCTCGTGCTCTTCATGATATCTACTTCATACTTAATCCACCAGGTACCAGTAGTGTGGAAAGTGACAGCTTTGAGGCGTATTGGATAGTGACCCCAGTGCGTAAAATAGGTGGCGCTAGTATCGAATACGGCTTTCTTGGCCTATGAAAGAAAAGCTCTTCGTGACCCACGAATATCAACATTGGTGAGGTGCGTCAGCCCTGAATGTTTATCATTAATCCGTGTGCCAAGGAAAAAATTCGTCTCAGCTGATTCCAAGAGATTCACCCTGTCGATGACATACCCCAATGACTAGATCCATGGCTGCCGCACTAGTTAGATATTAGTCATTGGCTCTACGGTGTTAGAATATTCTGCCGAAGGTCATATGTAAAAATAAACAGATATAGAAAGCAAAGCAAGAGATTGAAGGACTCAGGTGGATCCAACATCCAGTGCGAGGACGCCGAAAACATGTCCTGCGATAGCCTATAGCGAAAGAAATGATCTTTCTCCTGCTGTCTTGGGGAAGCGCACAGCTCCTTTAAACCCCTCCGCTTGGCTTTCACAGTGGAACAACTTCTAGCATATGAGAACCTTGAAAGTGCCAATAGCCTGCTAATAAACAGATAACCAACAGCTCACATCGCATTCACATCAGCCTCGAACAGCGGTTCCCGATCTACCCAGCTGCTGATTGCCTGTACTTAGTATCCATATAGAAAGCGATGAGGGTCTGTGCGGTCCTGAACGCGCTGAGGGTCCGTGGACCGGATCCGCATCTGCACATTCGCCGATCCAATGTGGCGCCTCGAAAAAGGAAGACGCGCTATGGTCGTAGCTTTATTGTTTAATTGGGCATGCATTCACAACATCTCAGAAAACTCACGTTAGTATTTAGGAAAAGTTTCGTCTCTGTTCAGAATATATAACGTTGTCACATTCCGAACATGACGGAGGTAATTATTGCAGCAATTGTTTTGAGCTTTGTTACGCCATTCTTTCCATGACTTCCACAAACTGATTGCTTGTAATCCGAAGCTATTGTGGATCCGAACCCCCTCCGGACATCCTTGTTATGTGTGTCTGTTTGGGTTTAAGGCATGGTATAGTATGGTGCACCTTAACCCAAATGTAATTGGGCTTTCTGAAATGAAAAATGAAGACTAACGACCTGTTCTTATGCAGAGACGATAACCCCTCAAAAGCGAATTATGCCTCCATTTCCTAACTATGTACTGTCTCTTGTTTCCCTCTGTGGGTAGGTTATTAGATGGTTGACAAATAGCGCAAATGAACAAATTTGCCAGAGCTGGCAATTTCTAATGAAACTGCGTCATGATTTCGCGGAAGTTCTAAGTCTTGTGGCTTGGACTTCAAATAAAAGATGGTAAAAAACAATCGCTTCCACTAATTAACCCAATAAACATATACACCTAACAAGGGCCATGGCAGATGAGCTCCAGTAAACCATGCATTGTATGCAGAGACATCACTCCCTAAAACCGGTTGGGGGGGGGGGGGTCTCAGCCGAAAACGTTGACCTAACCTGCAGCCAAGCACGGTTTCTCACCAGTTTTGGGCCACTTGAACTCGCATCCACAATGGTAAGTTTTGGGGGGGAATTTGCTTAATGTTTTCATATTTCGTAGATTTAAGAATCGTTTTACTCGGATTAATCACATCCCATTTCATTTTGATGCGAGCTACCCTTTTGTAAAGAGCTTACAATGAGATGTAATTCTCAGAAGATCATTAAACTAAATCTTAGCAAGCGATCACTGACGACTACTGCTGTCACTGACCGTGTCGTATAACCACCACGGCCACGTTTGCTGGATCTACCACAGCTACGATTGTGCGAAAGATACACATATTTCTGCCCAGGGGAACATGTGGTTTGTTTTATCTTGGACATCATGTAGTTTTCAGAGCTTCCGCATATCGCCGTCAGTTGCTCTTTATCCCATTCGAAGGGCTATCATTCAAAAGCTCGTCAACCAGTAGCAGGCTGGCTCAACACATGAAGGAGTTGGCATGACAAAAACATCAGCTACGTACAGGATATTTAACATGTTTATAATAGTAATACACTTAGGTGACGACTAAATAGTGTACCAATAGTTTAGATAATTATTTCGTATGTGTTTGGATCACTATTCCCTCCTTGATCAGACGTATTGAGGGGGCTCAGTGAAGCATTGGGGGGAGGGGAAAGGGCAAGTCAGCATTTGAGGCGCACAGGTCCCTCGAAGTCACATTAAGTGACACCCCGGGCTGCGTTAAACTCTACTTGAACTTATTTACACTTTCCTCATGCAACACATCAGTATTGGAGCAATTTCTACTGGTTTGTGCAATGTTTCATCTACACGAAATTTTGGGACTTGTCCCAGAAAACTCCATTTTACTTTTTAGTTTGGTCGGGATTAGATAACTTTTGAACGGCAATGACTATTGAAGGGCTATGACACGGAGAAGAGATGTGACAGGGGAACAGGGCGGCTGCCATCTGAGAATACCCTATCACTTAGACCTCCCTCACAAGGAACCTTCTTTGGGCTATGCGCGTACACTCGGGCACTTAGGGGCACTTGCCAGTTTGGCACGCCTGTGGCTGAAGTGGGTAGGCACCTTGCCCCGGAGGGAGGGAGGAGTTGTGAGCATGCGGGATGAAGCAGTGAATGAGGAAAGGAAGGTGAATAGAAGGCGAAACTGACAGCCCTGATAATGGTTGACAGTTGTCATCGCTAGCGTTTCGCATTCCACTGCAACCGCGAAAAACTGCCAAAAAACCGAATCTGGCTGTCCACAAGCTCCGGACGGTTACATCGGCATTAGTCAGGCTTATTAAGAAGCCTGCCACAAAATATCCCACTGCTAAGCTGTTAAAGCATCTTCCACTCATTACTACCGATGAAGAAACTGAGACTTCTGTAAAAACTGCCAAAATTAAATGAGGCCTCAGTTGAATTTATAGGAATTTGTCAGGTGGCTGCGTAATATAACTAGATGAATTGAAAAGTGCGTATACATACATGACAAAAATAATCTGTATAACATGCTGTCAAATACTTGAAAAGGAATAGGGTCATTTCCGTATGTACCTTGGACTACACCATAACGTTCGAACGCACGCGCTTGAAATATTTTCTCTCCTTTCTGTAACCAGGGGCTAGTTTCAAAATGAGTGTGGGTGGGGGGAGGGGTGCTAAACAGTGAGTTATGACGAAACCTAATCCCTGAATACTCCAGAATAAAATGACATGCTTCATTCAACGGGTCTCACTTTCCTCTCAAAGTTGGGACCCGAGCTGGGAGGGGAGGGCCTGAAACTAAAGTTGGGGAGAGCTGAAGTTCTCCCACACGTTCACTCTCACAAGCTCTCACGCACCAGCACGCACTTAAATCGTAGGATTTTAGTGGTAAAGCGGCATGATTACACTCCGTAGCAGCCTGCAGTCATGTGGTTTCAAATTTGGGACCAAATGGCTGCGAGATGCTTACAAAACCTGACGTCTTCTAAATCAAAAGGTGGCTGATTTGAAGCACTGAAACCGTGTGATGACATTGTCGTTCAGGTCATCCTATCTGCTTAGGAATACGGATTTGAAAAAAATTGTTCTGTGGGATAGTGCTTTACCCACAGAAGAAACCATAAAGACGTGCTCTAAATCGGGTGCAAGATCCAACATCCTCCTAACGTAAAAATGTAACCATCGATCACTACATTTAGTATAGCTATGCCCTGTCTAAATTGGTCGTTGGGTAGCCAAAAACGAGCTGTGTACTTCCAGGCTGTTCTTGCTGATTTAATCGGGAGGGGGGGGGGGGGGCAGGCTGACCCCACCCGAAGGTTTTTTGAGTGATTTGCAAACGGCGCAGCGTAGCCGCGTAAACTTTGCAAAGTTGTAGATAATTGAAAAGCGAATCTTTTATATAAAAATCAAACTTGGGAAGGTCGCTGACCTGTGGCATGTTAAAGTCAGGTTATGGCTGTCGGGAAAAGGTACTTTTAGGGAATCGCTTAATGTGATGCAATAACGGAGTGCTAGACCAAGCCGTACATATGTTAGGTAATTTTTAAGGCATACACGAAAAGAATGAAGAGCTGGAACCAATTGCAATGACCTAGGGTCAGATATGAAGGTCAGACCAAGGTTAAAACTAGTCTGCTTTTTTACACGGGAGCTTGGTTTGTGGAGTAGTTTCTAGTGGCCATTTCGAACTTATTTATGGCAGGAATCGCAAAGGACATGCTCCATGGACTTAATCAAGGTCAGAGTAGGTCACTGACTTAAAATGACCCATGTCAACATGTTTTTGCAGGAACGCACCACCTAGCATATGACGCTTATTAGAAGGATAAAATAGCAGCAATCTTGTACGAGCTTGGTTACCGAGACCTCCTGGAGGTCAAATAAGGTCACTGACCTCAATTGAACACCAGTAAACTTTTGCTTAAGACACGTATCTAGGTTGACGAAGGTTGCATAAAGAGGTTTAGGGACAGGAGTTTGGACTTTCTGACCCTCTTTGACCCCAAAGTCATGATCTAGGAACTTCAAACCTTGACATAAGTGATGTCACGTACAGGTCTGCAGGTCACGTACAGGTCACGTCTGCTACTCCCACGGGCGTTTCTTTTGTGAGGCCACTATCTCTAAAATGATAACCCTCAGTAGCCGTCCTTAGTGGCAGGATGATAGACAGGCAATGCTATATAGTCTAAGCACCGAAACACGTCTCAAAGCCCCAATGACATGATAATACAATACGGGACAATACGGGAGGTAAAAGGAGGCCCGAATGCCGCCAGTTATTTCTACACGCATAGTGCTCGCCCCTGTTAACCAAGCAACTGAACTTATCTTTTAAGAAACGTGACTCTTCCGACAGAGTGGCTCTATTACCCCGCTGATTGATATTTCTGAATACATTCCAAACATCATGTCTATTCACTCAACGTCATATACGTACGTTATTCAAAAAACATGCATGAGTTTCAACTAAATTAAGTCAGTCACGTCGTCGGTTGCCTTATGCAATTAGGTAGAGTTAAAGGAAAAGTCGAACAACAGGACACAAAACATATGAAACAAGCGAAATCGGAAGTAACAAATCCGCGCAACATTCGTGGTCATTTTTATTGGGAACCTTTGCATGCTTGGTATGCAGTTTAAGTCCCTAGAGGGCCCGTTTTTTATGTTACCTTACTAAGGGCGTCGTTAACAGCCTAAGAGTACCAAAGCATTCGGCCAGCGTAAGACTCTTGTCATCTCCAGGGAATGAAGAGGGGAAGCGTTGCCCCAAAGGCTCTCCGTCGGCCACGCCTCTGCTGTTGGGCATGAAATCAATATACAATGACAGTCTAGTAACACACAGCTTGTTTTTTGTACGTCGATAACCATGTCAGACAGTATACCTAAAACTTAAAAAGGTAAAGTGAGCTATGGTGACCTTTTTACGTTAGGTAGATACTGGATCTTGTCGGCAATTAATCCGATTTAGAAAGTCCACTTGTCTTCTCCTTGTGCCAAAATATTGCTCTCCATAACTAGCTTTTTCATTTCAGTATTTTCATGCAGACACCATTTCAGGGCTTTAAATGGAGCATTGCTAGACTTCTTGGACACCAAGCTATACCTACGCTATTTTGTCACAGCTTTACACAAATTTGGAATGAAATGTTAACGGGCTGCGTTCCATCATAAGGGGCAGGCGAAACGAAACACTGCAGAGTGAAATCAGACTGCTCTGTATCGCTGTCGTGATTCAAATGTGCATGGGTGTGTGGGAGGGGGGACGCCAGCCCTCCCCCAACTTGGATTTCAGCCCCCACCCCCTTCCCTAACTTGGGCTCCAACTCCTCATTTTTGAGAGGGAAGTGGGCCCGCTAACGACTCTTCCGAATTGGACCCGCTCAGTTGTGAATCCCATTTATTGTTGCATTTTGGGAGAAGTTTTCGTCATAATCCGTGCTAAGCCACTCATTTTGTTGAATAGCCCCTGGTTACAGATGTGAGAGGCCGTTCAACAGTACAAGTACGACAGCCAAAGTACGTGCGCTTGATTGCCATAAGGCATTCCAAATTTCATACTGTAGTGGCCCTGCTCCATTTCGGACCTTTTCGAGGGGAGGCAATTCTGCGCCGTTCGTACATATATGGAGTACAAACAAAAGTGCGCTAGCGCTAGTGAGTTCGCGGAACGGGCGAATGATCGTAGACAAGGCCTTTTTACAACTTAGCAGTGGTGCTGGGGCCTGCCTCCGTGTGTGCGTATGGGTGGTAATAGGTACGGGGGCAATGTGTTGGGTGCATGCCATCCGCTTGATATTTTCTAGAAAGGTGTTCCTGATTTAAATTTGCTTACTGGAATCAAATGATAGACATTTGCTCTGAGGTCTTAACTTTTATGGGTTAGCGCTGAGATTGGGACTTCAGATTTCTTCCTTGCTCGACATTGGCCATCTTTGTATGTATTTATGTGTGTGTTATATGCAGGTATTGGTATGGCAATTGGTATACTAATCCAAGTGTTGTTTTTGTTTTCTAGGATGAAGAATGGACACCAGTGACCTATTCTTTGGATGCAGAACTGGTGACCTCTCAAAAGTGAAGTATGTCATCATTTCCCAGCTATTCCTCTTGCTTTACCATGTAGTTATCTTATTGCATGTTTGACAAATTATTCCATTGGAGACACATCTTAGTCTGAGAGCTTCACGTAGCAATTGCACGCCGCTTTAGCAGAATTTTTAGATACTGTCTTTGTGTTCTAGTAGTTGTATTCTAGTGTGGTCAGTCAGTTCGGGTAAATATAGCCACATAACTCAATAGATAGTCATGTTATCCATGTATTGTGTGACAGTATTCAGACTGCTTTATGCTCTCCCTATGCAAGGCCAGCACAACCTTGATAGAACCTACAATGACAAAGTTTTGGAGGATCACTGCATCTGTAGGTTAAAAGGAAATCATTCCACATGATGTAGTCAGTGCCAGACATCCCTAGTTAAAGCTGTGTATAGCCATATATATATATATATATATATATATATATATATATATATATATATATATATATATATATATATAATGTGTGTGTGTGTGTGTTTGCATGCATGGGATTAGTGACAGCAGGATCAGGGTAGTCATGCCATGCAGGAGATAGTGTCTGGATGTGGAACCCACCCCCCAGATAATACAACACTGATAATGACTGAGTGTGACCCCAACTCAGATTGTCTGCCAGGTGGATTGGCTGAGGGATCTCCTGTGTCCCATACAATACCCAGACATGTGCCATGTTTACTCCCTGGCCGGCTGCCGGGTCGTGGGTCACTGGTGCATGCAAGGCCAGAGCACAGCCAGTACTCTGATCCAATTCATTGGCCACAGAGCAGACACATTGTCTCCAATATAAGCAGCTTGATCACCCAAATGTTGAACCTGTGTTCCAACATTTGTTATTTGTGTCTGAAGTATATGATGGGCTGTCCTGTGGGTATGGTTTGGGATGAGATCCAGGAAATAAAACGTGCTGATAGTGCTCAATTTGAACTTCTTAGATGTGTCAAGAGAATGGCAAGAAGCATTTTAGTTGGATGTAGTTTGTGCATAATTTGAATACATTGTGCTCTTCTTTTGCAGGTACCTGGTGGATGTCAAGGAAGTAGATGTAAACACAAGAGATAAATGGGACAGCACACCTCTGTAAGCCTACATTTGTACTTTGAAACCTTCTTTTGCTTATTTCAAATACCATGCAGAATTATAGCATGTTCATTAATTTTCAGTGCATATGGAGCATTTTTTAACCCTGAAAATTTATGTTTGCTGTTAATGTGGCAGATGTTGATTAAAGAGACAAAGATGAGTTTATTTCAGAATTGCCTGTTATACATTATGTTAGCAAGAGGCATGCTTGCTGAAGGTATCTGTTATTTTGTGCACATTGCAAGCAGCCAAATGATGAGACATAAATGCTCCAGTGGGCAGCAAGATGTGTCATCAGTTGCAGAAGATGGTGAGCCAGCAAGAAGTTTGTGCAGAATGGCATGTTATTAAACTTCTCAAAATGTTTCTTTGAAACATTCAAAACCCAGCCTGTGCCAGCTGATAAGCTACATCACGCCCTCCTCAGTGTTGATGTCTGTTGATGTAAATCACAACTTGCATATTTTTTTAGCAAAATAAGACATGTTATATATAAGGTGTGATCAACTTGGCAGAACAGATCGATCTGTGGGAAACTCGGCTCGGAAATCGATACAATTTCCAATGCAAGTGACACATACAGCCTTCAGTGAACATGGAGCATAACATATTATGCCGAGCGGCTTCAAGCGTTGAATATGATGTGCGCATTTCGCTGTCGACGCTTGCACAAACATGGTCCCACGCACCACCGGCGATCGAAAGTTTCACAAAACAGTGAAGTGACCCGTTCCCACGCCCCGAACATCAGGACGGTGTATGAAAATCGGCACGACAAAAACGCTAATTTGGGAAAGGAAGGGTTGTTGTATGTGGCCACTCCTGCTGTGAGCTTGGTGTGAGCACCCACTCAGGTGTTTTGTCAGTGGTGGGTCCTGCCCACTCAGGTGTTTTGTCAGTGGTGGGTCCTGCCCACTCAGATGTTTTGTCAGTGGCAGGTCCTGCCCACTCAGATGTTTTGTCGGTGATGGATCCTGCCCACTCAGGTGTTTTGTCAGTGGCTGGCCCTGCCCCCTCAGATGTTTTGTCCGTGGCGGATCCTGCCCACTCAGGTGTTTTGTCCGTGGCGGATCCTGCCCACTCAGGTGTTTCGTCAGTGGCGGATCCTGCCCACTCAGGTGTTTTGTCAGTGCCAGATCTGCAACCAGCTTTGCGCCCCGGTTGGATAACTGCCCGTAATCGTTGGCAGTGAAGTTTAAAGATGGCAGAGTGAACGGGCGAACATCTTCCTTCGACGCAGGGTAGCACGTCTCCATACGCTTCACGGCCTGGGCCCTGATCTCTGCTATCTTGTCACTCATCACTACCAAAAGCACTGCCTAGGGATGGGAGCATTCTGCATTCCTTTCCATGACGGGCTGCGGGATATCTCGCACGCGGTGTGGGAGAGACCCAAGGAGCTTCAGGCAATTCCTCATATTCTTTGAACCACTGGTTCATCTGTCGTTTTCCTGCATGTGGAATCACATTGTGCATGTTGCTCACCACATACTTCGCCATGTCCTGAAGCTGGGTTCTTGGATTTTGTATCGGCGCGTATGTTCTTAGTGAGCCTGCACCGAGCTTGAGCCACCCGCGAGGTGCATACCATGCTGTCGTATGCGTGCGAACGAATTCAGACATTTATGCATCGACCAGAGGTACGGGGTTTAATTTCCCGCGGTGCGCGCCCTTCCTGCCGGGGTGAGAGATAGGCGACGCCATATAAGTCAGCAGCTGAGTGCATCGTAAATCCCCAGTGACGGACAAACATTGTTTATAGACAAAGGCTTTGGTGCTGGCAAAGGAGTGACTGAGCAGAGGTAATTTATGTCGACTCGTCCATCGTGCAAACATGGATCGAATTAAAGTCAGTAGAGCGACGCCACTTCCGGACCCCCATGATCAATCACATCAGAACGCAGACTCAACGACAGCACGACGTTGAACCCGCGTTAAAATGCTGAAGCTGGCATTTGCTTTATCTGAAGATGGCTAAAATGCAACTAAAATATCGACCCAGAATGCATTAGAAAGGGCGGCGTGTTAGCCGTGAGCGGAGACCACCTCACCCTGCGTGGTTTAGCGGCCGATTTCGCGCTGAACGGTGGCAGCCAGGTCACAGGGGACCCGCTGGTCGCACCTGAGGTCAGCAGCTGCAGCTGCCGTCATTGCAGCGACGTGGCCACTGGTGGGACTGAGCTGGATCACGTGCAGGTCACGCACTGCGCAACGTCGCCGCTGGCGGGGCCGAGCTGGATCACAGGCAGCTCATGCACTGCTCCTGCAGCCTCTTCGCCATGCGGTCCTGTGAGCGACTTAAGTCCAGTTGTCACACTATCGAGCTCTTTGAACGGCTGCCGCGGTTAGAACTTGATTGCGTGCAGCTGGCGAAGCAAACAGTAGGCGGGTGTATTGTCGACCAATGCAAACAACCGTCAGATGACACCAGGGCGTCAAGCGTTTACCGCCGTGTCGTCACACCCAGGATCGGTCACGTCGTCGTCGTACTCTCAGGGTATTGCCTGCAGTTAACTGAACCTGTCCAGGACCTGACTAGACTGAGATATGCGCCATCCATCGTATTCCCCACCGGGCTCGGCTATCACAACCACGTGCAGTTCTTGGCACACATCTCCAGCGCTGACATCGGTGAGACCCTTCCGTGCGTCAGAGTCCGATCCAGCCAGGCTCAGGCCGCGCAGACGGCTGAATCTGGCCTACGGTTTTTCCCAATAAGGTCTGGTGTCGGGTTCGCTGCATCTGTTCCGGTATCCACGTCTGCAATTGTTTCAGCTGTGCTGATGCAGCCTATCTTCGTTTGAAACGATTGTCCTTAACCCCCAAGTGCAAAGCGCCGCCGGTGTCGGCTCGGGGTGATGCCATGGTGTTCCGGGTCGCGGGATCGAACGCACAGAAAATGTTATGCCTGCAACGGAGGAGGGAGGGGCCATGCTCACCAGCAAACAAACTCTAGCCCTTCCCCCGTTTACTGCGCCATACGTCTGCTCACACAGAGTGGAAATGGGATGGAGCAGTACTCGCCAGTTCGTAAACGTGGTGTAAATAGTGAAGGTGCGTCTTGATGTTAATGTTTACAAATTGAGGGGTTTCGAAACGTGTAGACCGTGAGTTTGTTACACAACAATCATGCCTGGTGTGTTGCTGCGCTGTGCGAGTGTGTTTAGTCGGGTTTGTCGTCTGTATTGTTTAGGGGATCCGGGCACCCAATTATGCCAAGCATGTAGAAGTACGAATTTGGCGATGGATAAAAAGAAGCAGCTTATAGACCCTCTGAGCCCCAAAAATGTTACAAAACAACACCCGCGCGTTATGTTTTCGATGGTCAACTTAGATTATTATTGTGTACTACGGAGCAGGAGAAGTTCATGTTTTACAGGTATTTTTACCGATTTCATCTTGTAGTTAACCGGAATGCCCAACAACTACCCTAATCACCAGCTGTCACCCGGATTGTCTTCTTGCCGCTAGGTGGCAGCAACATCGTTAAGGTGTAACAAATAGGGCCAGCTTTCATCAGCTAGCGCAGGCTGCGTTCGTTATCGATTTCGCAAAGTGATTCACTGCTTTTTTGTCGCTGTGCACCAAGTTATCGTCGGCTTACCGTGTTCGAAGAAAAAGTATCCGAGGACACGTTGGTGGGCGTTGTCGACGAGTGCCATGATATTTGTGGCACAAGTCAACAGACATGTGCGCTGACCCTGATTCGGATCCCAAGATCCGGGATCTGGACTCTGCCACACATGAGCTACATGGCATCCATGATCCATCCCGGCGAGCCAGCCACACTGCTCTGATCGCCTCAGCTCTGACCGGGTCGGTCGAGACCGTGGCCAACCGCGCCTGCCTCCGTGGCCGCTGTCCGACGCCCTCCCGCCTGCGCGCAGCTACTACGCCTGCCTGTGCGGCCACATTGACCTGGCGGAGTACCTGCTGGAGGCGGGCGCGCGCTGCGAGGCCAACACGTTCGACGGCGAGCGGTGCCTGTACGGCGCGCTGACGGACGACATCCGGCGCCTGCTGCTGCGCCGCCATGCCGTCACACGGCAGACCATCCGGCGGGACATGTACCAGGAGTTCCTGCGTAGGTGAGATGTGTACCAGGAGTTCCTGCGCAGGTGAGAAGTTTATCAGGAGTTCCTGCGCAGGTAAGACGTGCGTACCAGGAGTTCTTGCGCGGGTAAGACGTGTACCAGGAGTTCCTGCGCAGGTGAGACGTGTACCAGGAGTTTCTGTGTAGGCGAGACGTATACTAGGAGTTCCTGCGCAGGTGAGACGTGTACCAGGAGTTCTTGCGCGGGTGAGACGTGTACCAGGAGTTCCTGCGCAGGTAAGACGTGCGTACCAGGAGTTCTTGCGCGGGTGAGACGTGTACCAGGAATTCCTGTGCAGGTGAGGCGTGTGCCAGGAGTTTCTGCGCAGGTGGGACGTGTGCCAGGAGTTCCTGCGCAGGTAAGACGTGCGTACCAGGAGTTCTTGCGCGGGTGAGACGTGTACCAGGAGTTCCTGTGCAGGTGAGGCGTGTGCCAGGAGTTTTTGCGCAGGTGGGACGTGTGCTAGGAGTTTTTGCGTAGGTGGGACGTGTACCAGGGGTTCTTGTGCAGGTGAGACGTGTACCAGGAGTTCTTGCGCGGGTGAGACGTGTACCAGGAGCTCCTGCGCAGATCGGCGGCCGCTCACTGGCTGAGACACTGCCTACAGGCGGATCGATGTCGGCGGTTGACGTGTGGACCTGGCGCCGTAGTTTGCTGTGCAGGCGGAGTGTCGTTGTCAGGTGCATGCTACGTGGTCATTACACAGTGTATGGTCGCCCATGTGGTATGATGAATAGCTGTAGAGCTTGCTTGCTTGTAAAAACGTCTGACTTTTCTTGCAGAAGGTTGTGGAGGATAATGGTAGTTTGTAGACGAAGTTTTTAGAGCATCCTCCCACCCCGGCTCGGTTTCCGACCGCGCGTCAGGAGGCCCTCCGTGCTCCGACTCAGCTCCCGCGCCGTTTCAGGATCCTGGAGACGCACCAGTTCAGCGACATCACGTTCGCGGTGCACGGCGAGGCGTTCCCGGCGCACCGGTGCGTGCTGGCGGCGCGCTCCGAGTACTTCTGCGACATGCTGGAGTCCAAGTGGCGCGACCGGGCCACCGTGACGCTCAACAACGACCTGGTCAGCGGGCGACGGTCGGCCGCGGCCGCCGGAGGACGAGACGACGGGAAGCGCCGAGGGGACGCCTTGTGTTGCGTCCCTCACGTGGACATCGGATAATTCTTTTTAAAATTTAAGATGAGTGTTGGGTCATTGGCAGGGTGTTTTTTATTGAGTGCGTTCATAGTCGAATGCAAAAAGGTTGTAATGCAATAACCTTTCAGACCTATGCTGATATATACATGTTTTGCATATGACATTCGATAGGTGCGATCCTTTGCCGAAGTATACAGCCAAGCGCTACAGGATTCGACTGGTTTTGACTAAGCCATCTGTAGCTGTCAGCTCACTACGCTCCGATTACATTAGGTGGGCCGGTTTTAGAAGGACGTCATTGAGTCTAATGCCTACTCATCACCGTTCGTCGGCCAGGGCATGGACAAAACCGAACACGCGCTCGGCCCTTTTGACACGTAGCACGTAGTTTTCCCTCAGCGCGCAGTCATAGTCTCTGTTCTTGTGTTTGGAGCCGTGTGACCTTTGGCACCTTGGCTGCGGCACAACTACAAACGCTGCTCGTAATTTTCCGTGCCGATGCACCCTGTGACCAGGGGCGGCCAACGGCCCTGCCCGACTGACGCAGCACCTGTACGCGGCGCGATTACGGTCGTCCGACCTTACCCTCGTGTGCAGGTGCGGCCGGCGGCGTTCGCCAGTCCTGCTGCAGTACCTGTACACGGCGCGGCTGGAGACGGCCGTCCAGGATGTGGACGACTGCCTGCTGCTGGCCGCCCAGTGTCGGCTGCCCACGCTGCGGCACCAGCTGCAGCAGCAGCTGGCCAAAGTCGACGAGTTCGGTACGGGCCGAGTCTGACCGTCGCCTCTGGCGCCGTCCCCTCCGCGTGTCCGTAATATGACGTCACTTTTCTTTCCATCTTTGCTGTGTCGTTCCATTGACGTGATGTGTGTGACGCGTTTGCCTCCGCGAGGTGCCGCTGGTCGAGTGGGCTGTGTCGGCAGTCGTCCTTGCCGCCCTCGGCGTTTGCCATCGGTGTGCGGCATCCTCCCCCCCCCCCCCCCCCCCCCCCACCCCCCTCCTGCGTGAAGCCGGTCCGCGTCGCGCTGTCCGCGCGGCGCTGCGTGTGTCACGGACACGCGCGATGTCAGCCGGTGACGCCGCCTCTGGGCTATCAGTGAGCGGCAAGCCCGGCACACGAGTGACCCAGCTGGTGCTGGAGCCGGAGGACGGACTGGCCGAGCTGGCGCAGGACCTAGGCGTCATGGCCGAGCAGGCGGTGCCGCCGGCCCTCTGCAGCTGGGCCGTCGGCACCGAGCTGCCCCTCATGCCCAAGGTGCCGCCGCGCTATGCCGACGTTGTGTTCCTCGTCGAGGAGCACCGGTTTCCGGCCCACAAGGTGAGCTGGTGGCGGCTGCTGACTTTGGACGGTGTGCGCGGGCTGATCACGATGTGTATGAATCGTTTGAGTTAGCCTTTTCCGGGCTGTAATCCTTCTGGTCCCAAAAGCTGAAGGTGATTAGGATGTTGAAGCACAAAACAGAAGATGATAAATATGCATTGCCGTAGGTTTCTTGAAGGACGTCCCTGAAGTCGTGTCTACTGACAATGTTCACATCACATTCGCCAGAGTCTCCTGCGAGCGGGGACCACGAGACCATAATTTCTTGCCGTACTTTGTTAAATTTTCTAAAGCCTAAAGGGCGTTTCGGCTGGCCGTTAAACACCTGTGTGTTCACGTGTGTTCGGAGGCATTTAGTGCTGACCGCCGGCGGCGGTACGCCAGGCTTTCTTCTGCGGTCGGAGTGAGTACTTCCGCGCGCTCCTGCGGGACCCGTTCAGCGAGTCGGGCCGGGACTGCGGCGCGCCGCTCATCACGCTGCGTGGCATGGCGGCGCCCGTGTTCGTCAGCATGGTGCACTACGTCTACCAGAACACGGCCACGGTACGGCGCTGTCGTGGTGTCAAAACGCAGACTCGGTGTACCGTCCTGTCGCGGAATCAGAACACGGTCGCGTGTGACAATGACACCAGAATGCGGTCGCGACAGTCCGGGTACGGTGTAGGCGCGGTACGCTCACCGAAAGAGACTCGCTGATTCTAAGCTGGGGTCTGAGCCGGGGCCTAATGATGTGCCTACCGATGCATAAAGCCAGTGACAGCAGCGGCAGCACTGAAGGCGATGTTGATGGTTTGACGGGCCCCCCTCGTCGGCAGCTGACAGAGTCCTCGGTGCTGGACGTGCTGTACGCGGCCGACATGTGTCTGCTGCCTGGCCTGAAGCGGCTCTGCGGCAACTACCTGATGGGCCTGCTGGACCAGGAGAACGTGCTGCCCGTGCTGAAGACGGCGCGCCTGTTCCAGCTGCCCAAGCTGGAGGACGCGTGCACACAGTACATAGCAGAGAACTTGGACCAGGTGGGCGCACGGCCGCGCCAGGTACTGTGTCGGCCTTCACTTGTCCAATGCGGGATTCGCGGAACTTCAGTATCGGCGTTGTGGATGACAACTATGGACTTGCAATGTTGGTGATGATTGTCACGCCACGGTACTGAAAGTGGTCCGTCGTGTATGGCTGCTGCGGCCTTACATAACGTTATAGATTTGCTCTCTACTTACTTGCGTCCATTACGGGCTGTGGGATAAGTAACAATCGTATTTCCAGCCATGCTGATCCGGCGCATGGCTTACCGGCTCCTGGCACCCCCGCGCAATCCTGACCTCATCTCGGCCTGCCCACTGCCCGGACTCTACCACAACCAGTCGACTGCCCCGACCCGGACATGCCTTGCCCCATCGCCCTGACCCGGCCTGCCCCTTCCCTAGATCCTGCTCCCCCTGACGGACCCGCTGCGGCCGGCCAACGCCTCCTCCTCCTCCACCATCCTGACCCGCTCCGAGCTGGTCATCAGCTCCAAGTTGCGCCGGCTGGTCGGCGGCAGCGCCGACGAGCGGCCGCGCTCCGTCGAGGAGGTGGTTGTGCGCGTGGAGACGACGCCGCCCAGCGCGCGCCGGTCGCCGCCCGCCGCGCCCGCGGCCGCCACCGCCGGGCGAGTCTCGTCCGTTAACCGGCTGTGCGAGCTGCCGGCAGGCGGCGGCGCCCGAGGCGGCGGCCGGCCGGTACAGAGCGCCACCCTGCCGCGCGCTGCGCCCACGCCCTGCTTCTACATGCACGCGCTGCCTCCGCCGGTGCCGGCCGCCGCGGTGCCGGACACGGGCGGCAGCGTGTGCAGCGCGCGGCCGCGCGGCGCCGGGTCTGGCTGCACTGTCTCCGAGGTGGAGACCAGCGGCGGGCTGGTGTGCGGCATGCCGGAAGCGGAGGTGCGCAGCATGGGCGTGGCCATCTGCGTGCTCATGATCATGCTGTCGGGCCTGGCCATCGTATACGGCTTCTTCATGGGCTACTGAGCCGATGGCGGCCTCCGGAGACGGCCCGACGCCGTGGCCCGTCGTGCGGTTGTCCAACGTGGCACACCGAAGCATGGACCTCGAACCGTCCCGCCGACCGTCCTTGTTCCGACCAGACCGTGGCCGTGTCCAGGCCGCGTTGAGGGCCTTGCTCCTGCACCGGACGCCATCCTCACCCTGTGGGATGCCGACGAGAAGCGAACGACTCCGTGCGGAGAGCTCCGATGGGGGCCGATCGACCGTTCCCTGCGGTCTCCTGCCAGCGGGCGTCCCAGGCCATGGAGTCGGCGGCCATCACGAGCCGCGACGCGTCCTCACGCCGCATTAGGCGCGGAAGTGGCCCGCGTCCTCCTGCGGATGTTATTCCCACGTAAACCGGTCCGCGACGCCGCGCGGTGTGCGGGGTTATCCCATACCGCGTCGAAGACACCGTCACCGTGCGGTGAGCCATGCTCAACGCCGCCCGGCGCCTGTACCACCTCATCTCCTGCACCAGCCACCAACCCCTGCTCCGGACGTGGCAGCGGTGTTGCTGGCCGGCGTTGGCCGAGCGAGCGCGACTGCTGAGCGTCCCGCTCGTGTCCGCAGATGGTCGAGAGCGAAGACTTCCAGGCGCTGGTGTCTGAGGACGCGCGCGCCGTGCTGGCGCGCCAGCTGACCGACTCGATCGGCGTGGTGGACGACGTACGCTACCACATCACCAGCGCCGTGCAGACCTTCTCCGACATGACCGAGGCGAGCGAGAAGCTGCGACTCATAGACGACCTGCTCGATCGGCTCGGCCTCAACGCCTGAGGCGGCGGTGCGCGCGCTCCTGCCGGGGCCGTGCGAGCTCCGCGTCGGTGTCCTGCTGACCGCAGCCGGCGCCGACACTCCGGTACAAACGGCGGCGAGCGTGGGGCGTGACCGGGACACGGCGACTGCCAAAGGCGATGCAAGCAGGGCCAGTCGCAGGGTTCGTTGTTGCGGTGAAGGCTCAGAGTGCTAGCTCGCTTGCTTGTTATGTTTTATTGCTTGATGCATGGGCGGCTGATAAGCCCGGGGTATTTATTTTCTCGTTCATGAAATCAGTCGTAAGTTGGTAGTGTTATTTGTTGACCAATTGTCCTGTTCTGGGACGTGCATGCATCAATATGGATAAATTACTTAACATCCACGCATGTCGGATTATTTTGTTTTTGTTTTAGTCTCGATGTGAGAGTGTGCACGGCATTTATGAGGCCTGCGCCTCCGATGTCAGAGCTCCTGCGAGTGTAAGGTGCGACTGTCGCGCGCGTTTGACTTATCTGGTATGGCTGTATCGTTACTGCCCGTTTGATGTAGGGAGACAGGATGCAGGGGTCGGTGCAGTGGTACTGGAGCGATACGACCAACCGACATAGACTCAGTGTGTCAGCCTCTATCGTGGCGGTGTTACCGTGTCTTGGCAGTGTCCCAATACATCGGACTTTTACCTCGGCGGTGGTTTCTCAGTTATTGATGCGGGGCGTTCGTGCCGCCGTGTGGGCTCTTCTGTCGCGCGCGGCTGGGGCCGTGGCGGCCAGTTGGTGGCCGGCTGGGTCGTCCCTGTGCGCCACGCACGCCATCTGACCCTCCGCTGGGCGCACGCAACTCTAGTGGGTGTGGCGCGGGACGGTTTCCCGGCATCAGATTTGGTCGGCATAAGCATCATCCGTCGAGAATGGTAGCTATCAAGAAATGCAGCGTCGATTTGGCTTAGTTGTGTCACTAATCGACGGTTCTTGGGAGCGTAACCGCCTTTGGGTGGCAGGATGTCGAACTTACTTATTATTTATTTCATAGATATCCCATGCGAATTACGGTGCGTTCTAACAGTACTCGTTCTGCAATGCAGCTTATCACGTGGCTGGTGACTGATTGTAACTAGAACGCGCACTCTCTGATTCAGCATGTGTACTGCGAAGCCTTTTGATGAATTGGCTAGATTACTGCACAAGCCAAAGTACTCATTGCTTTCGGAAAGTCGTGGAATCGATGACATCAACTACTTGTTGCGCGTTTTCTTTCAGATAACGTATCAGGCACAGTCCTATATTCTGGGGAAGCTGGGGACTTGGTCCAAGCGTGTCCCCGTCTGTCGTGTAGCCAATATATATATATATATATATATATATATATATATATATATATATATATATATATCCCAATTCGAGCGGCCCAAAAAATCTGATATATCTGGAGGTGGATTGCCAAGGCCAGCAACGCACACGGGTGCACGGGCCTTGGCAAATACGAAGCACTCGCAAGCGAGATGGAGTTTGTCCAGGGCTGGGAGGGGAGTTGGCTCAGAGGCACTTTGAGTTATTTATTTCCACGCACCGTCAATAACCTGGTGCCAAGTCTTCCCATACTTTGGGAAGGGATACAAAAGGGGCACTCAAAATTGAGAGCCATACTCCCTACCCACCCCAACGTAATAGGAAAGACACCCTTTTGCAGGGGTGTAGTTTCCTATTCAGTTGGGGGGGGGGGAGGGGGGGGGCTGAAGTCTTCCCCCAACTTCGGAAAGAAAGGCGGGAAGAAACCTGTTTGTTGCTACATTGTGGGGCTAGGGTGGGACATTTTTCACTGTTCAGCCGTTCAACTCATTTGCTAAAACTACGCCCCTGTTCCTGTATCTGATTCCATATCGCCCAATGCGTACAAAATCGTAACATTCAAGACAAATGGAATTACGTACCAGCAGCAGGTGTCTGTGGCTATGCCTATGCAGCTACAGGTGCCTGCGGCTGTTGCTCTCTGCATCAGCCCCAGGAGGGCCCGGACAGGAAAATATGCATTAGCCTGCATCAGGGCAATAGAACACTGCTTTTACAGTGAGGCGCCAAGATACTCTTTGGCAGCACTTTAAGGACGTGAAGTACAATTTCTCCGACCTTGCATGAGTTAGTCGAGTCTGTTGTGTGGCCGGCGCTGGTGCTGGGTCCGTGAGGCGGTGCTAATTGAACAGGGAAAGTGGGTAATCTACTCTTCACGTAGGTGCACGCGGCTGTGAGGCATCTATCGCTTGCAGGTGCAGCGTGTGAATTATTGCG